>NC_092341.1:203309642-203916428 GCF_046630445.1 Rutidosis leptorrhynchoides | reverse complement strand
CTTAGTGATATGCTCTAGCCCACTCATAAGATAGTCAGACTAATTGGTTTTCCATAGCTACATAGGCGTAACCACGAGCATTCAACGTTTTTTCTTCTAAACATATGAATGGTCCATCTCTGCATAAAGTAACGAATTCGGTATTGGAATATGTCTGATTCGTCGAGCATTTTCCTTCGTGTGACCATTTTTCGCATTTGTGACATCTTTCAAGGTGTCGTGCTCTTATTTTCGCTGCGGATTTTGATTTTCCTTTACCAAATTGTAACTTATTATTTTCGTTCCTGGATTCTTTTCTTACTCCGTCCAATTTACCTCTGATTAATGATACTATTTCACTTGGAAAGGTGTCATTATTACGTTTAATGATCAAAGCGTGTAGCATTAGACCATGGTTTAGTTCACAGGAAGTCTTCATCTCGTAAAACTTAAAAAAAATAAAAATTCAGAATGGGGCGAGAAGACTAGTTCTTTAGGGTCTGCTAGAGAAAGACCATTCGGATTCCATTCTCGGAAACTACACTAAAACAGAACATCTAACTCTAACAGAAATTCATATTATCCTTTAAAGATTTGATTCTCCCCACACTTAGTTAGCTGTGGTGTCGAAATTGTGATTAACTTCGTTGTCAACTTCCATCGGACTATCTATGTAATGTTTAACTTTGTGACCATTAACCTTAAATTCAATCCCATTTGAATTTATTAATTCTACTGTTCCGTATGGGAAAACTCTTTTGACTATGAATGGTCCAGACCATCTTGATTTCAATTTTCCAGGAAATAGCTTGAATCGTGAATTGAAAAGAAGAACTCTGTCTCCTTCTTTAAATTCTTTTGAACTTCTGATTCTTTTATCATGCCATTTCTTTGTTCTTTCCTTATAGATTAACGAATTTTCATATGCTTCATGTCTTAATTCTTCTAATTCGTTTAATTGACTTAACCGTAGACGTCCAGCTTCATGTAAATCAAGATTACATGTCTTCAAAGTTCAAAATGCTTTGTGTTCAATTTCTACTGGAAGATGACATGCTTTTCCATAAACGAGTCTGAAAGGTGTGGTTCCAATTGGAGTTTTGTAGGCTGTTCTAAAAGCCCAGAGTGCATCCTCCAATTTCATGGACCATTCCTTCGGATTTGATCCTACGATTTTTTTCTAGAATACGTTTTAAAGCTCGGTTGGTATTTTCAACTTGTCCACTTGTTTGTGGATGATAAGCGGTTGAGATTTTATGAGTTACTCCATATCTTTGGAGAACTTTCTCAAGTTGATTATTACAGAAATGAGTTCCCCGATTACTTATTAAACCTTTCGGTGTTCCAAACCTTGCAAAAAGACGTTTTAAAAAGTTTACTACAACTCGTGCATCGTTAGTTGGGAGAGCTTGTGCTTCCGCCCATTTAGATACATAATCAATGGCTACGAGAATGTATAGATTATTATGAGATTTTGAAAATGGAACCATAAAGTCAATACCCCAAATGTCAAATACTTCACATACTTGAATGACATTTTGTGTCATTTCATCACGTTGACTTATTTTTCTGGCCCTTTAACATGCATCACAGGATTTGCAAAGAAGGTGTGCGTCTTTGAAAATTGTAGGCCAATAGAATCCAGCATCATAAACTTTTCTTGCTGTTAGTTGAGGCCCATAATGCCCTCCTGTTGGTCCTGTGTGACAATGATTTAAGATTTTACTGGCTTCATTTCCGAATACACATCGGCGTATTATTCCATCGGGACAACTTTTAAACAAATGTGGATCTTCCCAGAAATAGTGTTTTATATCACTAAAGAATTTCTTTCGTTTTTGGTACGATAATCCTTTTTCAAGGAATCCACATACTAAGTAGTTTGCATAGTCTGCAAACCATGGAATTTCACTATAATCTATCTTCAATAGATATTCATCAGGAAAGTTGTCATGTATGGCCGATTCATTTAGAACTTCTAATTCGGGATTTTCAAGACGAGAAAGATGATCAGCGGCGAGATTTTCTGCTCCCTTTTTGTCTCGAATTTCAATATCGAACTCTTGTAAAAGTAAGATCCAACAGATTAATCTTGGTTTGGCATCTTATTTTGAAAATAGGTATCTAAGAGCAGAATGGTCGGTATAGACCACCGTTTTAGCTAGAACGAGATATGAACGAAATTGGTCAAAAGCAAAGACAATAGCAAGGAGTTCTTTTTCAGTAGTTGTGTAGTTCATTTGTGCTCCTTGTAATGTCTTACTAGCATAATATATAGGTTGAAATAGTTTCTCAATTCTTTGTCCTAAAACGGCTCCCATTGCAAAATCAATTGCATCGCACATAAGTTCAAACGGTAGATTTCAATTTGGAGTTATCATGATCGGCGCATTAGTGAGTTTTTCTTTAAGAATATTAAAAGATTTGATACATTCATCTGAAAAGATGAATGGAGCATCTTTTTCTAGGAGTTTATTCATAGGAGTGGAAATTTTAGAAAAATCTTTTATGAAACGTCGGTAAAAACCGGCATGCCCTAGAAAACTCCTAACTCCTCTAACATTGGTGGGATGTGGAAGTTTAGCAATTACATCTACTTTATCTCTATCCACTTCAATTCCTTCCTTTGAGATTTTATGACCAAGAACGATGCCTTCTTTAACCATGAAACGGCATTTCTCCCAATTAAGTACTAGATTTGATTGTTCGCATCTAATAAGCATTCGTTCAAGATTAACTAGAATGATTCAAATGTATCACCGAAGACTGAAAAGTCATCCATGAAAACTTTCATGCATTCTTTTATCATGTCGTGAAAAATCGCCATCATGCACCCTTGAAAGGTTGCAGGGGCGTTGCAAAGTCCAAATGGCATGCGTTTGTAAGCAAAAGTACCATAAGGGCACGAGAACGTGGTTTTCTCTTGATCCTCGGGTGCTATTGGAATTTGAAAATATCCGGAAAAACCATAAAAAAAAATAGTAACTGTTTCCGGCTAATCTTTCCAACATTTGATCAATAAAAGGTAAGGGAAAGTGATCTTTTCTGGTGGCGTCATTTAATTTTCTATAATCAATACAAACACGCCATCCTGTTACAGTCCTAGTAGGAATAAGCTCATTTTTTTCATTTATGATGACAGTCATGCCACCCTTCTTAGGTACGTATTGAACTGGGCTTACCCATGGACTATCAGAAATTGGATAAATTAAACCTGCATCTAGTAGTTTAATAATTTCTTTCTTAACAACATCTTGCATATTAGGATTTAGTCTTTGTTGGCGTTGCACATACGTTTTATGACCTTCTTCCATAAGGATTTTATGTGTGCAATACGAAGGACTTATTCCTTTAATATCATGAATCTTCCATGCAATGGCTGGTTTATGAGCTTTTAAAATAGAAATGAGTTGAGATTTTTCATTTTCAGTAAGAGAAGACGATATTATTACAGGTAATTCAGATTCACCATGTAAATAAGCGTATTCCAAATGGTTTGGAAGTGGCTTTAACTCTAATGTCGGTGGTTCTTCTATCGATGATTTATATCAATATCTGTCTTCTTCTTTTAGCATTTGAATTTCTTCTGTTGTTGGTTCATATCCATTAGCCATAAGTGTAGCTAACATCTCAGTTTCATCAATTGGTTCAGTTCCTTCTCCTAAAGAACATTCTCCTGTTCCTTGTAATTCTGGAAATTCTTCTAACAATTCTGCATGTGATTCTATAGTTTGAATATAATAACATGTATCATCTGCAGATTGCGGTTGTTGTATTGCTCTATCAACTGAAAAGGTAACACTCTCGTCCTCTATACTTAGGGTCAGTTTCTTACCAAACACGTCTATCATTGCTTTAGCCGTGTTTAAGAATGGTCTTCCTAATATGAGAGGAACTTGAGAATCTTCTTCCATATCCAGAATAACAAAATCTACTGGAAATACTAAAGTACCAACTTTAACTAGCATGTTCTCCATTATCCCTCTAGGATATTTTACTGATCGATCTGCTAGTTGTATACTTATTCGTGTTGGTTTCAATTCTCCAAGGTCTAGTTTAGTGTATAGTGAATATGGCATTAAATTTATACTAGCACCTAAGTCTGCCAATGCTTCTATTGAACTAAGACTACCCAGAAAACATGGAATTGTGAAACTTTCTTGATCAGATAATTTTTCTGGTATGTTATTCAACAGCACTGCTGAACAATTAGCATTCATAGTAACAGCCGAGAGTTCTTCCATTTTATTTCTATTTGTGATTAGATCTTTCAGAAATCTAGCATATCTAGGCATTCCTGAAATTACATCAATGAAAGGAAGATTTACATTTATCTGTTTAAACATATCCAAGAATTTGGATTGCTCGGCTTCAAGTCTCTCTTTTCTCATTTTACTCGGATAAGGAAGTGGTGGTTGATATGGTTTAACATAAGCTTTAGCCTTAACTGTGTTATCTTCATTAACCTTTTCAACTACCGGTTCTTTTTCCTTATCTTGCTTAGGTTGTGGTTCTTGTGGAGTAGGAATAGTTTCATCATAAATTATAGGTATTTCAGGTGGTTTAAGTGTAATACCACTTCTCGTGGTAATGGCTTTAGCTGTTTTATTCTGGGGGTTAGCATTTGTATCACTAGGTAGACTTTCCGGGTTTCTTTCACCTATTAACCTTGCTAGGTTGCTCACTTCTTGTTCCAGATTTTGAATAGAAGCTTGTTGATTTCTAAATGCTTGAGCATTTTGTTCATTGGTTTGTTTCTGAGATGTGAAAAACTGTGTTTGAGATTCAACTAGCTTCGACATCATATCTTTTAAATTTGGCTTTTTATCATCGGTTTGTGGTGGTTTATTTTAAAAATTAGGTCTTTGCTGATTGTAAGTATTATTGGATACTTGTTGATTGTTAGGACCTTGTTGATTGTTGTATGGAACATTTCGGTTATAATTCTGGTTTTGATTGTAGATCGGTCTTGGCGGTTGATAATTATTCTGATAATTATTTCCAGGCCTTCGGTTTATGTATGAAACATTCTCTCTTTGTTCCATTGTTAGTTCAATACTGAGACAATCTTTTGTCAAATGTGGTCCTCCATACTGCTCACAACTAATTCGTATTGAGTGAATATCTTTAGTCATCTTTTCCATTCGTCTCTCGACAACATCTATCTTTGCGGAAATGGAATCAAAGTCATGGCTAGAATCGGCTCTAGCTGCTTTAGATGATCTAACGATATCTTTTTCTTGATGCCACTCATGTGAGTGGGAAGCAGTGTTATCAATAATTTTGTAAGCATCAGTTGCTATTTTCTTCATAATGGAACCACCAACTGCTATATCTATGTCTTTCCTTGTAGTGATGTCGCATCCTTGGTAGAATATTTGTACTATTTGACAAGTGTCTAAACCATGTTGCAGACATCCTCTCAATAACTTTCCAAATCTTGTCCAAGCTTCATATAAAGTTTCATTTGGCTTTTGTGTGAACGTAACAATTTCTCCTTGAAGTCTTACGGCTTTAGATTCCGGAAAGAATTGTTTAAGAAATTTTTCAACTAAAACGTCCCATGTATCAATCGCCCCTTCAGGTAACGATTCTAACCAATCTTTGGCTTCTCCCTTTAAAGTCCAGGGAAATAACATGAGATATATCTGTTCATCTTCAACTTCTCTTATTTTAAATAGTGTGCAGATCCTATTAAAGGTACGAAGATGTTCATTTGGATCTTCCTTCGGCGCACCACTAAATTGGCATTGATTTGTTACCATGTGTAGGATTTGTCCTTTGATTTCATAATCTGGCGCATTAATGTCAGGTTGAGTAATTGTGTGACCTTGGCCAGTGCGTTTAGCTCTCATTCGGTCTTCCATACTTAGAGGTTCCTGATTTTCCATGATTGAATTTGTTGAATCTGAATCACTATAGGATTCTGATTTAATGGTAGGTTCCTCAACAATCTCTGTTTGAATGATTGGTGGTTCCGGAGGAAAGATTAATGGTTCAGGATCTATGAATTGTCCCTGAATATTCTCCGGATTCTCAATTATGAGGCCGGGTTCAAAAAATGGATTATCGGAAATTTGAATTGGAGTAATTGGTCGACGGGATGACGATTCTAAAGAAAAATCAACGGCGACAATATTTGCTAGATGTCTTGATCGAGTTACAGGTGGTGAACGTACAAAAGGTGATGAACTTTTTGCTCGGTGCATTCACTGAATATCCTATTAGTTATAAAAATAAGAAAGAAAAATTATATAAGTTATCCAATTAATAGACTTTTCTAATTTTGCCCACGTTTCGAATAGCCAAAAGATGCAGCAGAGGGGCATGATTCGTTTGGTCTCAATATAATTGAGTACTGTTTGGCTCCAATAACCCGGTCCACGTACAAATTCAACTATTACTATGAACCAGAAAATTTTGATGTCTATCAATTTAACAGCTTAAAATAATTTTTCGTAATTTAAAGAAATTTTAGAGAAGAAATAGAAAAAAAAATCTAAGTCCTAAAACTAGAATGTCGAGAAATAAGAAAGAAAAAGAGCGCGTCGAAAAACGTCAAAAAATAAAAAGTCAAAAAATAATAGGCGTCGAAAAATAATAGGGACTTAAACTGTAACAAGGTCTTAATACTTTGTTTAATAATTACACCAGGATATCGACTGCGTGTAACCCAAGGTTTTAATATTTTATTTATCAATTATGCCAAGTGTCCTTGTACATAATTTCACCCTTGTTTTAATAATTCCATAGACTATTAATCCATTCCCGTGTCCGGTTAAATGAACGATTATTCTTACATATAAATATCCCGCCCATCGTGTCCGATCGAGTGTATATAGTTATTTCTAGGTACGTCCAATTGTAAATCTTTACATTAAATTAACAAACTATCATTTAGTTAAATAAATATAAAGCCCATTAATAGCCCATAGTCTAATTTCCACAAGTGTCGTTCTTTTGTCCAAACCCCAATTATGGTACAAAGCCCAATTACCCAATTTTAGTATTTTAGCCCAACATCATGATTACTTCGTTTTAAATAAGCATAATAATAACTTAGCTACGAGACATTAATTTAAAAATAACATTAACCATAACTTACAGTGATTAAAAATAGCGTAGCGTTACACGGACAGAATTTCGACTTACACCCTTACAACAATCGCTAACATACCCTTATTATTAGAATTTAAAATTAAAATTAAAATTAAAATATAAATATATATATATATAAATACGTTGAGATAGATGAAGGAAAAAGATATGTTTTTGGTGCAGAATTCGTTGCCTTGTAATTTTTTATCCGTTGCGTCGAGCGTTGAAAGTTGACTCAGGTCCCGGTTCCGGATTTTCGAACGTCCTTTCGTACGATTTAATATCGTGTACTTTGCTTTTTGCGTCTTGTACTCTTGTAATTTTGAGACGTTTCTCATCAATAATTTGAACCACTTTTATTGTATTTTGTACTTTTGAGCTTTTTGGTCGTTTGCGTCTTCAATTCGTCGAATCTGTCTTTTGTCTTCACCTTTTATTATTTAAACGAATATCACTTGTAAATAGAACAACTGCAACTAAAAGCTTGTCTTTCTTGAGGGATAATGCTATGAAATATATGTTCGTTTTTAGCATTATCAGTTATCTATTGTTAGACCACGAGATTTAGTTCAAAGCAGTAAAAATTATACATCTGTTATGAGCACTTGAATATAAAGCTTTAACCCGCGGATATCTAATGCACTACATGACTTCCTTTACTCTATATAGCATACACTGATCAATTATACGGTTACGAAGTAATAAGCACTCGTTCATCGAGCGAGGTTTGTCAAACCTACGGATCTGTTCTTATAGTTCGAGCCGTAGGTATGTAATTAATATATTCAAGCTAAGGGCTTTTGGATCAAACTCATATGTATATTCAGTTTAGTAGTCGTGTTTAATGCGTAAAACAGTTTAAAATCAGCATGTTATCTCATCCCAAAAAGTAAAAGAGTATGAGACTGTAGACTCACCTTGAGTGCACTTGAGTAAATCACAAGTAAAGAGTAGCCGGATTACTAAGACCGAGTAATGTAACCTAAATGTATCAATATATAGTTACATAAGTTTATTTCAATAGACTGACTCACAGTACAGTTGTCCTATTGCTCAGACGGACACACTTGTAAAGTAAAAGTCAACACAGAAGTCAACTAGTCATGCAAGTCAACAAAAGTCAAACTTGGTCAAGTTGGTCAACCTAAGTCAACTACATTAGTAGGTCATATAAATGATATCACAAATTTAAACCAAGGTTAACTCATAAGTTTCACACATTCGTTTAGCAAATTAACGTTTACTAGTTTAGTTATCGTACGTGTTCACAATGGTCATGCAATCGGACAAGCATTATTCACAAATGACACACCAAGAGATTATGATCAACTCTAGATCACAAGTACATATCATAAGATTTCTAAAAATACCAAACACACTATCATACGATTCCTAGAACTCACGTAGCAATGTAGCATGCAAAACTTTCAAGTTCAGTTTCTGTTCGCGCATCTGTTTCAAAACATTCGCATTTAATCTAGAAAATAGTAAATCACAAACGGCCAATTGAAGATGGTAAAAAACATCCCAAATTATCATTGGTAAAAATATCTAAGAAAACAATGTAGCCAATTTGTACAATTTTGACCAACAAGTCGAACTTTCTGATTTAAACAGAATCCAGACCTTTGGTTTCGGCACACATATAACACATAGCAATTAGAGTTTTTAGTGCTAGACATACAAATGAGATATGACCAATAATATTAAAATTACAACATACCAGACGATCAAGCTCTAAAACAATTTATACTTCATGCTAGACCATTAGATGTACAAACGAGACAGATTCGATTAATTTCAAGTAGTCGTTTTCGGGGTTGATTATACGAGCATCTAGAAACAATTAGCACATGAGGTATACATGAAAGATCAAGTATTCATCAAGTAATTTCCAGAGTACAAAAGCTTGGTTTCCAAAAATCATGTTAAGTGGTTGTTTGATTCAAAGGAAAAGCGTTGTTTAGCAAGTTTTACTGCAAACGTTCAAGTATGCATAAAATGACTTTCACAAATCCAATAGCTATGATATCATAGTCCATTTTGTGTGTTTTTCAATTTTATATCCAAAAAAAAAATCAGTTCATGCATCAATTCCAAATACATGCATCAATTCCAAACACATAAATTGCAGTTTTCAGAATAAAGCATAATTACACTCGAAACTTCAAATAAGCATAACTATAGCTATACATAACGAAATCGCGCGATTCTTGTGAGAAAAATCAATAGTTTTTCGATGGATTTCCATCTAAATACTTTATATTTACATAAATCAAACTCATCATATCAGTATCATAGCAAACAAATTCGTGATTAAACCCTAGCATGCAATCCGAGCATTATAACGACTAATAACGCATACAATTACAATCAATCGAGCAATAGAACATCTAGACCATGCAATAAATAATAAAAATAAGATTTAAATAATTATAGGTTGCAAATATACCTCAAACGAGCAATCAATTGATACTACTAGATGTAGAACGACGCAGGGAATCACTTTGATGTTCAAGGTTTAGATTAATTCCAACTTTTGATGGTGGTTGATATCGGCCAAAAAGTCACGTTTTTACCCCCGATATTGAGCCCTAAAACCATAAAGTTCCAAATTTTGTCACCAAAATAGTCACTTTGTTGGTTAATTTGGTAGATTTAGTCATTACAAAGGCTATGTTTCAAGAATCACCAAAAACGGATGAGAAACGAGGAAAAACGAGCAAAACCGGCTAAGACGATTAACTCGCGTTTAAATAACTTATTTTATAATTTTTGGAAAAGTTTAATTACTTAACCTCATATTGTAGGATATTCAAGTACGAACACATGGGCGCAAGAATCGTCAAAAAGCGGAGCTAAAACGAAGATTCTAGAGCGAAAACGGTGAAAGACAAGAAATCAAGTTACGATCCAGTGAATCAAGGCTCACCAGCACCAAATACGGCCTGCCATATGGGCTGCCATACGGCCTGCTAGTATAGGGTACGGCCTGCCAGTACGGCCTGCCAGTACCCCTTGCCAAACGGCCTGCCAGGCGTTTTTCAGAAAAAACGGCCTGCCAGTACCCCTTGCCAAACGGCCTGCCAGGCGTTTTTCAGAAAAAACCCCCTGCCAGTATCCCTTGCCAGTACCCCTTGCCAGGCGTTTTTTGGCTAAAAATTACAATTTTGCCCTCAAGCTTTGCTTATAAAAAGAGGGCTTCATTTCTCATTTCAAGACACACCTTACACACCAATTCTTCACTTCTCTCTCAAATATCTCTCTATAGTCACTCTCTAGTGATCTATAGGAGATTAGTTCTCTCTCTACTTTCTTTCTCTAGATTCTAGAGAGAGAAAAGTACAGAGATTAGGAAATGTAATTATCTCTCTATTGTCGCTCTCTAGTGATCAATAGGAGATTAGTATGTAGTTAGTAGTAGAAGCTATCAAGCATTGTAATGCTATGGATATTATGAAGTAATACAAGTGTTATTCTGCCGACATTATCTGGTACTATGTATCCTTTTCTTTTATTAATTCATCATAATGTTCTTGTTTGATGTTTGTGATTTATTAATGATTGAAATGCTTGTTGCCATAATGTGTGAGTAATTGCTCGATTGTTTGCCATGATTTATTAATGTTAGTTAGGGATGATTATCGTTTCGTACTCGCTTTCTGTCTATGATATTAACCTCGTTATTATCGTCCTTCCACCAATAAACGTGATTAAAACCTTTTATAAAGTCGACATTATAAAGGTAATTAGTTATCTGTGTTTATACATTGGTCAGGGTATGAACCCATTGGAAATACTATAAAGTACATGGGGAATTACCATAGGACCAGATCAAGACATTGGTCAAGAATATAAGACTCATGTCGATGTACTATTGGACCACTTGGGCATGGTCAATGTTAGAAGCTATGGAACCACTATAAGTCTAGTACATGGTAGATAACTAAGGGATTTATTGGGTAGATTTAAGTAAGGGCTGGTTTAAATCATAAATGGAAATTTAACGCACTACAATACAAACTAAGCTTATAAATCTTTAAGGATGACTGAGAACTATCGGAGGTTCTAATTTGTCTACAAACCCTTAGATTTTATCAAACCATTGACAGAAAGGGATTCGGAACACAATCATAACCACTCACTTGGGTTATACACTAAGGTGTTAAGAAAGGTTGGATATTCCATATATGTGGCTATGCTACTTGATGTGTACAGCAGCGTATACGAAATATTTATATTTTTATTGCGAAATACTATTAAATACGATACAATTTTACACAAGTTATTTATTTATTTATAGAGTGGATATACCTAAACCTTCCTACAACACTTATAGGCAGTGTACATAATCGTACAGTAGTGTAGTTTTTAGTAAGTCCGGTTCGTCCACAGGGAACTAGCCAAGTTTAACGCTATATTTTTAAAACTATATTTGTATAAATATATATATATATATATATATATATATATATATATATATATATATATATATATATAAATATAAGTATTATTATTATTATTATTATTATAAAGGTGGGTTTTTACCGTTTAAAGACCGGTTTGTCGATTTTATGTCTTAAGTCACAATTAAAACCTAATGTAAAATATTAAAAATAAATATAACTTAATTTAAAGCGTAAGTAAATGATGATAATAAAATTGCGATAAATAAAAGTGCGATAAATAAAATGACAGTAAATAAAAGTGCGATGAGATATAAAATAAATGAATTTTGCTTATTTCAACTTCCGTAATCATGATGTTCGACGTGTTGATTTTAATTTATTACCATGGGTTAATTGTCCTTTGTCCTGGATTATTCGATATGTCCATCTGGTTTTTGTCCATAACAGTCCATCAGTCATAAATATAAAGTGCGAGTGTCCTCATCAAATTATCCTTATATCTGAAGTCAAATATTCCAACTAATTGGGGATTTAAACTGTAATAAGGTTTAATACATTGTTAATGATTACACCAGGTTATCGACTGTGTGCAATCCAAGATTTTAATACTTTATTAACAATTACACCAAGTGTCCTTGTATGTAATCCACCCCTGTTTTAATGAGTCCATTAACTATTAATCCATTCCCGTGTCCGGTTAAATGAACGATTATTAGTACTTATAAATATCTCGCCCATCGTGTCTGATCAAGTGTATATGGTTATTTATGGATAAGTCAAATTGTAAATCTCTATATTAAATTAACGAACTATCATTCAGTTAAACAAATATAAAGTCCATTAAAAAAGTTACGACACAGCAGCAGCTCTTGTCTCATTTTTTTTATTTTTTTTTCTTTTAATCCAATTAATCACAATTATAATTAAGTTCTGTTTCACGTTCAGTGTTAATTCAAATAATATTATGAGTTGGTTTGATTTTGATCCCGATTCAATAATATTTGAAGTAGATGATGAAAAGGAATCGAATTTTTTTAGGTTATATAAATTAGGAGTTAGATTAAATCAGAAAATGTAAGGGTGGAGGGATTGTTAAGGTTGTTTGTGTATGAGTGAGAGGTCTCGGGTTCGAGCCCTGCAATGGCCAATTTTTTTTAGAACTCGATTATAAGGTAGTTTACTCTCATTATTATTATTATTATTATTATTTTTATTATTATTATTATTATTATTATTATTATTATTATTATTATTATTATTATTATTATTATTATTATTATTATTATTATTATTATTATTATCATTATTATTATAATTTTATTTTTATTGTTATTACCATGATTATTAATATTATTGTTGTTATTATTATTGTTACTATAAGATTTATAATAATTATTATTATTTTCATAGTTATAAGTATTATAACAAATATTATTATTATTATAAGTATTATTAATGTTATTATCATTAAGTTATCATTTTAGTATTATTATCATTACTACGATTAGGGTTATTATTATCATTATTATTATTATTATGAAAATGATACAACTTATTATTACAAATATTAGTATTTGTATCATTCCATAAATAATAGAGTTATTATTATTACCATAGTTATAAATATCATAACCATTTTTCCTATTATCATCATTATAAGTATTATTATTAATATTATCATTATTATTATTAATATGATTATGATTATTATTACTGCTATTATTAAACTTATTATCATGATTACCATTCTTACTAAAATTATCATACTATTATCATTAAAACTATTAACGTTATTACAAATAGATATTTATATATAAAAATACATTACACTATATTTTATTATTAAAAAGATATTAATTAAACTATATGTAAAAGATATCAATTAATATATATAAATATATATTAAACTCTAATATACAGTTTTATCATTTATGATAAATAATAATTATACAAAACATATGAACTAAATATATTAAATTCATCTAATTAACATATAGTATAACAAGTATAGTATTAATAACAATATATATATATATATATATATATATATATATATATATATATATATATATATATATATATATATATATATATATATATATATATATATATATATATATATATATATATATATATATATATATATAATTACTCGATTACGATTATGTGTATTAATAAATATACAAATGATATATGTTCGTGAATCCGAGGCCAACCCTGCATTGTTCAATATCGTCATATGTATTTTTACTACAAAATATATTATTGTGAGTTTCATTTGCTCCCTTTTTAAATGCTTTTGCAATATATATTTTTGGGACTGAGAATACATGCGCTACTTTTATAAATGTTTGACGAAATAGACACAAGTAATCGAAACTACATTCTATGGTTGGATTATCGAAATCGAATATGCCCCTTTTAGCTTGGTAGCCTAAGAATTAGGGAACATCACTAATTTTGAGAATTAGTGCACCCTTAATTGACGCGAATCCTAAAGATAGATCTATCGGGCCCAACAAGCCCCATTCTGGAATTTGGAATGCTTTAGTACTTCGAAATTATCATGTCCGATGGGTGTCCCGGAATGATGGGGATATTCTATATGCATCTTGTTAATGTCGGTTATCAGGTGTTCAATCCATATGAATGATTTTTATCTCTATGCAGTTTGCGAAATGCCTAATATGAGATGTGTATTTATGAGAAATGAAAATCTTGTGGTCTATTAAAATGATGAAAATGATCATTTATGATAAACTAATGAACTCACCAACCATTTGGTTGACACTTTAAAGCATGTTTATTCTCAGGTATGAAAGAAATCTTCTACTGTGCATTAGCTCATTCTAGAGATATTACTTGGAGTCATTCGTGACATATTTCAAAAGACGTTGCATTCGAGTCGTTGAGTTTATCAAGATTATTATTAAGTCATTGATAGTTTGATATATTATGAAATGGAATGCATGCCTGTCAACTTTCGATGTAATGAAAGTTTGTCTTTTAAAAACGAATGCAATGTTTGTAAAATGTATCATATAGAGGTCAAGTACCTCGTGATGTAATCAACTATTGTAAATCGTTTATAATCGATATGGACTTCGTTCAGATGGATTAGGACGGGTCATGAAAGTTGGTATCAGAGCGGTGGTCTTAGCGAACCAGGTCTTGCATTAGTGTGTCTAACTTATAGTTGTTTAGATGCATTAGTGAGTCTAGACTTCGACCGTGTTTGCATGTCAAAAGTTTTGCTTATCATTTCGTGTCGAAAATTTCCTGCTTATCCTCCTTAGAAAATTACCTGCTTACTATTCTTAGTCTAGACACGTTTTACTGCATTGACTGCATGAATAGTGTGTACACAAAAATTCATATCTTAGCGTATCTGTTACTGTAGACTTTTCCTGACAGCTTCCGTAGATTCCTCCGTAACTTATGGGATTTTAGTATTATATATGCATATGTAAATTATGTATTTCAGGGTATTAATCTACATCCTATAATCTATTTCTTATCGAAAACCTTCATCTGATCGTACGAGATGAATCCCTCAACCAGTTCGAGTCCCTTAGATTGCGATAGCTATTCTGATAGTTATTCCGACAGCTATTCCGATATGAATTTCCACTCGAACTCTGAAAGTAGTGTAACCAGAATGGATCAACCAATTAGTCATCATCAATTCATCTGATGGGTTCGTGATCGACCTAATCAATTGAGACGAGAAGAAGGCGATCCTTTCAATCAACCAAAATCACCTCTTGGCTAAGAACCCGAAGCACTTACCGGCGAACCTATTAGAAACACCATTTTCACCTTCATTTCCAGAGTATCTCACCACGATTATATTCTATCTAAAATTCCAAACCTTATTCATCCACACGTTCTGACCGACAACCATCCCAGAATAATAGAAGAAGTCAACAAACTTCGCGCTCGAGTAATCAATTTGGAGAATATGGTGCAAACTTACCAGCTTCAATAACATCACTGGCACCAACAGTACCATCAGTAACATCACCAGTACCATCAACAATCCATGCCTCAACATCTCATTCTGTACCTCGAGTATAATCTGAAGGTATTTCGTATGCCCGAGCGACATATTAAATTAATGTGGCTAATATGTTATGATCCAAGTCGGGTCATACCCAATAACAAACTTACCGACACCTTAAAACGTATTTAGTCTTGACGATTGGGTCGTTAAATAAATACGCGTCACTTGGACTTTAGAAAATCAGTTTTCTAAAATATGATCACTTGAGATAAATTATTTGGATAATTTATATATAATTGTTTATAGGTTTAAATGATTATGTTGTGTTATATTTTATAAAAATGTTTATAAAATATGAAAGTAACAAAAATAAATACATGTATATATATATATATATCAAGTTTATGTATATATATATAACATTATTATTTTATATAAAGAGTGTGCAGAATTTTGGTCTTCAAGACATGAACCCATGCTCATTTTGTTACTTCCAACCAACACACAACTTTAGAGGTGCATGCTATTTACTTGAACCAAGACTTGACCACTTCTATCAAGTGTATCTTTACATTTTAGCTTGAAAAAAAAAAACTGCATAACTTGCATTCTGCACTGCAGCTGGCCGTGGCCTTTTTTACACTCAAAGGGAGTTCTAAAATTCTTTTTCAAGCTCAATTAAAGTGTCTAATTAAATCCTAACTAAAGTATTAGGTGTTGGGTAAAAGTTTGGGGTATTATCTCTTGAGGTTTCATTGCTTTGAAGCTCCATTCATCATCAACTCTTGGAGATAACTGCTGTCCAAAATTCAGCTCATTTCTCACTCATTGAGACGGTATAAACTTCTTCCTATACTTGTTATATTTGTAAGCATATTATCAAGACTTGATATCTACTTGTAATTCAACTAAAATGGTTTAATATATACACTTGTTTTCTTAATATATCATGCTTCCGCTTGCTATATTTCTTACTAAATTGATTTAGTAGTTATGTTAACATTAAGAACATGTTGTTATATTGAATTCCAACAATGGTATCTAGAGCTGAGGTCTTTGGAATATGCTTCTTATATGGTTTATAAACCCATGAATTTTGTAATCTATAAACATGCATGAAAGTAGATTACAAAAACTTTTCGGGTTTGGAGGGTTGCTTGGTTTGGCCGAATTCTTGGACACCCAAAATGGGTTTTGGGTTGTTCCATTTTGGTCATATTTATTGTTCACAATCAATGCCACGACCTTGTGTTTGAATGAATGTTCGTTTTGTTGATTTATTCATCAATTTGGTTTGTAATAATTTATTCAATTTGGTTTGTAATAATTATTCATTTGGTTATGTAATTTATTTTATATTTGGTATGTAAAATAGATTAGGTTGTATTTTCATTTTTTAGACAAAATATATTAGGATATATTTTGTAAAATAATGAAGATGATGAAGACTTGAAGAACACATGAAGAAGCATTTGGATGCAAGATTAAGTGGGAGATTTAAAATCTCCTACTTTGTGTTATAACCCCTTCACCGGTGGTATTTGTTTTCGGCTAAACAAATGTCCACCTAAATGGCTTGATTGTGAACATATGACTTTGCATGCGTGGTTGTTTTGGATGATTATGTGGATTGTATGTTTGTATGCTACAATTTAATCACACAAGTTAACAACTAGAAAATGGCAATTTAATTGGTTAAATTATAACATTATTAACGACATGCAAAACGTCAATTTAAATGGTTAAATTAAAAGTGGCTAAAAGGACATTAATAATCGGTTATTAAGAACATGATAAGGATCATATATATAAAATGGTTTATATAAAGTAATTGACTAAAATTACAAGACTTGAAAATAGATTTCAAATGAACCATACACTAAATGCATGTTGGTGTATGGCATGATTGTTTTCTCAAACTAGAATTAATGAAAACTTCAAATCCCTTATTAACAAGGTAAACAAGTTAAACGCCATCCTTTTGTGCAACACTTAAAAATATTTAGCAACTCATAATGGGATAAAGGTCACCTAACCATTGTGAGCAAACTAATATGATTAAGGTGAATTTCGCACACTTGTGGGATAAAGGTCACCTAACCACTTGTATGTTAAATTTACACGTTTACACAAGTAGGACGACTTGATTTCGGAATCATGAACTTAGGGTCACCGAAGCATGAGAAACAAATAGGCGTTGATGGGATAAATATGCCATGCAAAAGGATTGCATGATCCCATAACTTAGAAGTTGCAAAAGGATTGCAATTGTCATGCAATGACTACCTAGCTAAATTAAATGACGGGATAAAGGTCACCTAACCGAAATTTGGTTTACCGTTGGATTCTAAAATTTAATAAATATCAATTTGATTTAAAGGGTATTGATTGTTAAATTAAAATTAATACTTAAACAACTTTGTTAAATTTTGTAGATGGCCGCCAATAACAACAACATCATTCCAAACGCACCTATCAACTTTAACAACCTATCGTTGAGGTCAATCCTCGAAAAGGAAAAACTCAACCATACGAAATTCATAGATTGGTTCCGCAATCTAAGAATTGTCCTCAAACTTGAGGATAGGGCGTATGTGTTGGAAGACCCTATTCCCGATCAACCGGACGAGGATGATACGGAAGGCATGGCTTATTGGGAGAAATATTGCACCGATTCGTTGCAAGTTTCTTGCCTAATACTTGGGACTATGATACCCGAACTCCAAAAGGAGTTCGAGCATCATAGTGCATATGACATGATCACACAGTTGAAGGAGATTTTCCTTCAACAAGCTCGTGTCGAGCGCTTTGAAACGGTCCGAGCGCTTCATGCATGTCGGATGGACGACTCCCAATCCATTTCATCTTATGTCCTTAAGATGAAAAGCCAAATTGATCGAGCAAACCGTCTAAATTGCAACGTTTCTAATGAATTAGCCACGGACCTTATCCTAAATTCCTTGTCAAAGAGGTTTGACACATTTGTGATGAATTACAACATGAATGGATGGGATAAGAGCATTGGCGAATTACACGCCATGCTTAAGACGACAGAAGCGAGCATGGGTAAAAGGGCTTCACCCGTGTTTACGATCAATGAAGGAGGGGTCCAAAAACAATAACACTTCTAAGCCGAAGGTGGCTAAGAGGAAAGGAGCCACCTTCCAAGGCAAGGGAAAAGGAAAGGGGAAGATGGTTACCCCAACCATCAACAACAAGAAGCAAAAGGTTGCCGAAAAGGCTAACCCCAAGGAAGATCCGTGTTTTGGTTGCGGTGAAATGGGTCACTAGAAACGCAACTGCCCGATCTACCTAAAGGAGTTGAAGGAAAAGAGGGATGCAGGGCAAACCTCAAGTAATGTATATATGGTATACATTGAGCTTAGTATTACCTCTTCTAATACATGGGTATTAGACACAGGATGTGGAAATCACATTTGCAATTCTTTGCAGGGGTTCAAAAGAAGTGATCAAGATGCGGGAACAACAAGTCTCTTCATGGGAAATGGAGCAAGGGTGCAAGTGAAAGCTCAAGGAGACTTTGTTTTAAAGCTTCCAAGTGGTTTGGAGCTTACTTTGAAAAATGTTTTGTATGCACCCGATTTATCATGAAACATTATTTCTGTATCCCGTTTGAAACAATATGGTTTTAATCTTAATTTCATTAATGATGATATCCATGTTTCTTTAGATAATGTGTTCTATTTCAAGGCTTCGCCTTCGAATGGTATTTATGAATTGGTTCATGATGACACATCATACAATAGCTCAATGTTCCATGCAAACACCAAGAAACTCAAAAGGGATTTGAGTGATTCCTACTTATGGCATTGCCGCCTTGGTCACATAAATAAGAATCGAATGCATACACTTCAAAAGAATGGACTTTTGAAATCAAATGAACTAGACTCGTTTGATGTATGTGAATCTTGTTTACAAGGCAAAATGACTAAAGCACCTTTCAAAGGGACCTATGAAAGGGCTAAAGACTTATTAGGATTAATACATTCGGATGTATGTGGACCTTTTAAGCCCATGACTAGGAAAGGTGAAAAATACTTCGTTACTTTCATTGATGACTTTAGTCATTTCGGATATGTCTACTTGTTAAGACATAAGGACGAAACTTTTGAAGCATTCAAGGAATATCAAAACGAAGTACAAAATCAACTCAATAAGACAATCAAGGTACTTCGTACCGATAGAGGAGGTGAATACCTAAGCGATGCTTTCCAAGATCATCTTAGAAGTTGTGGGATTATCTCGCAACTTACTCCACCCGGGACACCACAGCTTAATGGTGTGTCCGAAAGGAGGAACCGAACCCTAATGGATATGGTTCGATCTATGATAGCTAGAAGCTCGTTACCTCTATCATTCTGGGGTTATTGTCTATGCTCCGCGGCTCGTATTCTAAATATGGCCCCAACCAAGAAATTGGAACGAACTCCTCATGAGATGTGGTTTGAAAAACCTCCATCTCTATCATACTTAAAGGTATGGGGATGTGAAGCTTATCCTAAGCGTTACATCCCTAATAAGTTGAATGCTCGATCCATGAAGTGTGTCTTCATAGGATATCCCAAGGATGATATGGGATACTACTTCTATGATCCAACAGAGCGAAATGTATTTGTTGCTCGAAAGGCTGAATTCCTTGAAACTAAGTTCCTAATGGAAGGAAATAGTGAAAGGAAGATAGATCTTGAAGAGGTTCAAGATAAAGCAGATGATACATAATTGGTTGACACTAGCACTCAACATGAAAATGTTGAGAATGATCAAATGGATGATCAAAATACACAAGACGTTCGCAGATCTGGTAGGATTAGTAATCCTCCTGAGAGATATGGGTTTCTCATGGATGGTTGTTATGTGGTTGATTTGGATGAACCAACAAACTACCAAGATGCTTTATCATGGATTGATAAAGATAAATGGCAGGAAGCCATGAACGCTGAGATGAAATCCATGTATGACAACCAAGTTTGGGAACTTGTTGCGCAACCTCCTGGCTCTAGGCTAGTTGATTGTAAATGGCTTTTCAAAATGAAAACCGACATACATGGAAACTTGGATACATATAAAGCTAGACTTGTAGCAAAAGGTTTCACTCAAACTCAAGGGGTTGACTATGATGAAACTTTTTCGCCTGTGGCAATGCTAAAGTCTATTAGGATATTACTTGCCATTGCTGCTCATTATAATTATGAAATATGGCATATGGATGTCAAGACCGCTTTCCTAAACGGACATCTTGAGGAAGATGTCTATATGGTTCAGCCTGAGGGTGTTTTGTTGATCCGAAATATCCTAAAAAGGTATGCAAGTTAAAGAAGTCAATCTACGGATTGAAACAAGCATCTAGAATGTGGAATCATTGTTTTAATGAGGAGGCCAAGAAATTTGGCTTCATAAAAAATGGTGATTAAGCTTGTGTATACAAGAAAGCTAGTGGGAGCACTATCATGTTCCTTGTACTATATGTGGATGATATATTGTTATTTGGAAATGATATTCCGGCAATGCAAGGTGTTTAAACTTGGTTAAGCAAATGCTTCTCCATTAAGGATCTTGGAGAAGCACAATACATTTTGGGGATTGGGATCTACAGGGATAGATCCAAGAAACTGATAGGTTTGAATCAAAGTGCATACATTGAAAAGATCTTGAAAAGGTTCAAAATGGAGAACTCTAAGAAAGGTTTGGTACCTATTCAAAAGGGAACACTTCTCAGTTCATCTCAGTGCCCCACCACGAAAGATGAACAGGAGAGAATGAAGAAAGTCCCATATGCGTCTGCCATTGGGTCAATCATGTATGCAATGATATGCACTAGACCGGATGTGTCATGCGCTCTTAGCCTGACAAGTAGATACCAGAATAACCCAGGAAACAGTCATTGGATTGCTGCCAAAAGTATATTAAAATACCTTAGGAGGACTAAGGATATGTTCCTAATATATGGGTCTGGTGAGGAGGAACTCGCAGTAAAGGGTTACGTGGATGCGAGTTTCCAAACTGATCGAGATGATTCTCGATCACAATCCGGTTATGTCTTCACGTTAAATGGAGGTGCAGTCTCTTGGAAGAGTTCAAAACAGGATGTTGTTGCTTTATCCACTACAGAGTCGGAGTACATCGCCGCATCATTGGCAGCTCAGGAAGCTGCATGGATGAAGAAATTCATCGACGACTTAGGAGTAGTCCCTTCCATTCAGGACCCTCTTGAGATCTTTTGTGACAACGAGAGTGCGATTGCTCAAATCAAGGAACCTCGTGCTCACCAAAAGACCCGTGACATTGAGCGGAGATTCAACTACATAAGGGATGAAGTTGAAAAGGGAAAGATATGTATTCGCAAAGTTCACACAGATATTAATATAGCGGATCCTCTCACGAAGCTCTTACATGGATCAAAACATGCAGGACATGTTTGTGCATTAGGGCTTCGATATTCTAGTGATTGGTCATGATCTGTTTTATGTATTTTAACGGAATGAAATCTGTTCAAACTCATTAATATAATTATGGTATTAATTTATTAATATTGAGTCATGTTCCTATTTTGCATATTTTATCCATGAATAAGTAATTATTCTAAATTCCGTTGTCGATTACATTTGTGGGAACGAGTGTGAGGTTTAAACTATTATGAACTTGGATTGGTATACATTCAGGTTGAATGTGGGGCAAGGTTGCTACCAAGGTTCATAGATATTTGTGGGATATAAATATCGGAAGACCCGCTCTCAAGACTTACTGAATGGAGCCTTTGTGGTTGATCACATGTAATCTTGAGTAAAGGCGAATATCATTGTATCCTCTGACCTGAGATACATATTAGGTTTGGATATTCACCGAGTACTGTGCCTTGATTCTTTCCTTCGCTATTCTGAAATATGGTAGCTCATAAGGAAGAGCTCAGGTACAATGCAAGGTACATATTTAGGACGTATGTAGTCAAGATGGAATTTGTCCCTCTTATTCGTTGAGAGTTAGATGTCTAAGGCCTGATAAAGTTAAATCTAGAAGAGAGTGATCACTTTGTGTCTCTTGGATTTAACATGACATCTAGGACGAAAGGAAATAATGAAAGATTCACCTATTCATATTCGAGATGAGAACTCGAAAGGGATGATGTTATTGAATGGCACAAAGTCATAACATGTTGGGGGTGATGGACGGTCGTTAGGTGGTATCCATCACTTGCATTAATTTCTTATGTTTCTCGTGCAAGTGGGAGATTGAAGGTATTTCGTATGCCCGAGCGACATATTAAATTAATGTGGCTAATACGTTATGATCCAAGTCGGGTCATACCCAATAACAAACTTACCGACACCTTAAAACGTATTTAGTCTTGACGATTGGGTCGTTAAATAAATACGCGACACTTGGACTTTAAAATATCAGTTTTCTAAAATATGATCACTTGAGATAAATTATTTGGATAATTTATATATAATTGTTTATAGGTTTAAATGATTATGTTGTGTTATATTTTATAAAAATGTTTATAAAATATGAAAGTAACAAAAATAAATACATGTTATATATATATATATATATATATATATATATATATATATATATATATATATATATATATATATATATATATATATATATATATATATATATATATATATATATATATATATATATCAAGTTTATGTATATATATATATATATATATATATATATATATATATATATATATATATATATATATAACATTATTATTTTATATAAAGAGTGTGCAGAATTTTGGTCTTCAAGACATGAACCCATGCTCATTTTGTTACTTCCAACCAACACACAACTTTAGAGGTGCATGCTATTTACTTGAACAAAGACTTGACCACTTCTATCAAGTATATCTTTACATTTTAGCTTGAAAAAAAAACTGCATAACTTGCATTCTGCACTGCAGCTGGCCGTGGCCTTTTTTACACTCAAAGGGAGTTCTAAAATTCTTTTTTAAGCTCAATTCAAGTGTCTAATTAAATCCTAACTAAAGTATTAGGTGTTGGGTAAAAGTTTGGGGTATTATCTCTTGATGTTTCATTACTTTGAAGCTCCATTCATCATCAACTCTTGGAGATAACTGCTGTCCAAAATTCAGCTCATTTCTCACTCATTGAGACGGTATAAACTTCTTCCTATACTTGTTATAATTGTAAGCATATTATCAAGACTTGATATCTACTTGGAATTCAACTAAAATGGTTTAATATATACACTTGTTTTCTTAATATATCATGCTTCCGCTTGCTATATTTCTTACTAAATTGATTTAGTAGTTATGTTAACATTAAGAACATGTTGTTATATTGAATTCCAACATAATCATCGTTCTACGTATCGTTCTACATCAATTATCTTCGTTCTTCATGGCGATTATGTAATCTCTAAAGTCTTAGAGATTATTTATTCTAGCTTAAACCGAATATCAAATGAGATTAATATCATATAAACTCATTAAATCTATGATTACATATGAAGAAAATATATGTGTATATATGTTTTCATAAAGATTATAATTAAAAATTCTTTTGTACAAACTGTTAATGGTGAAAATATTTTAACGGGTAGGTAATACCCGAGGAATATTTAGATTTCACATTAATAAGTTACGCTGTACATTCTTCAAATCTGATTCAACAGTCATTTACTATCCTACTTACATCCACAGATATACTTATCCATTCACCGCAAAATAACCATTTTCATTCAATTTCATATTTGGATTTTGACCTATCAGAATCCGACAAGTGGCATAATGAAGAAAACATTGGACAAAATAAAATTTGTTAGAAACAAACAAATTAACTATGAGAAATTTTGTTAAGAATCCACGCTAACAAAATCCTAGCTAAATGTTCCTAGCTAACTGTTAATTCCTTATTGTACATTTAATTATCGCAATTTAATTCTCGCAATTTTATTTTTTGTCATTTACATTCTGTTATTTATTTTACGCACTTTATTTATCATCATTTAAATACTATTATTTACGCATTTTAAATATCGGGACATGTATACAAGGTTTTGACATATCATATCGACGCATTTATATATATTATTTGGAATAACCATAGACACTCTATATGCAGTAATGATAGAGTTAACTATACAGGGTTGAGGTTGATTCTACAATAATATATATACTTTGAGTTGTGATCGAGTTTGAGACATGTATACAATGGGTCACGATATGTATTAATTAATTTGAATATTATATATTAAACTATATATGAATTATTGGACTGTCAACTGTGGACTATCGACTGTGGACTAATAACATTGGACAATTAAAATGAATTAAATTAAAATATTGATTATAACATATGAAAATAAACAATTCTTCAAGTTTGCCACTTGATTTCATCTTAAATCTAATTGTATCTTGACAATTATAATCCCTGCTCAAACCTTTCATGATCCTTGAAAACACCTCAATCAAGAGGATGAACCAACCGCATTTCATCTACAGAAGAAAAGATTGATGCATATTGTTATGCACCTGAAAAACTCTTGGAACCTGAGTAAACGATTAACATGTATCTGTAGTAGCTCCTTTAGCGTTGTTATTACTGAAAATAACTTTGCAATCCCTTTCCAAATTACCAAATTTTGTCACAGCTCCAGCAAGTCAACTTCGACTTTTCATTCGAAACAACCTTATTATAACCTTGATATGTATGCGTGCTCTTTTATTGTTACCGGGAAATCTTTTATATTCCACCATCAGCGTATAATCATCTAAAAACACAATTCTCTTGAACCCACCTCGGATTTATAACCGATGATTCAGATATGGTAGTATTAAATGCAGAGGAAACAGCAAAATTGAAGATGGTCTAAAGGGCCAAAAGTTTGATAATAAAGAATGGAATGTTGGGAACGATCGATAGAAAATTTGGTACTGAAAAACAGATTGAGCTAACCCTGAAGGAGACCAAGGACAAATACAAGGACCAAACCCTATATTCAAAGAATCCAGATAATTCTATATCCGATGAAATCATTAATGAATACCTTGTTCCTGACTCTAAACCTTTGCGGGCAAATTTTCTTTATCATCCATCGATATTAGAAATTCTAATATATCATCGTATCTTTTATTATAAATATCCTCGATATTTCTGAAGATATTTTCATAACTATACTTATCTGAAATTATTTATCTTTCCGTGATATCACTGTTACATCAGAAAGGAAACTATTTTAGTTTCTAAAATTCTGAAAGATTCGAATTTAAAATATGAATGTTTTTCAAGTAGTGTTGGGAACTGATGCATGAGTTAGTATAATATAATGACACTTGATCAACGTGATTATATTACAATAAGTCATACTGAGTTTCTAATGAAACGTGATGATTCACAGATCATAGCGTCATCATGTGCCATGTTACATGACTCTTACTTTCTATCTAATATATAAACATATCAAGAACATAATTTCTTGATAGTTCCATCTTTTCTCTTAAATTCTGATAATTTAACCAATCAAGATCGTGCTATCACAATTTCCCTCTTAGAACATTAGCCATGTTCACTCGAAACACCATACCTACAAATTCTGGACCATTACTTGTTGTACTTAGAGTCAAGAAGAGAATACAAAGGTAAAGAGCTTCGAAATATAAGGGAGAATACAAAGCACGATAACAAAACATAAATTACAAATCTTGTATATCAATGTTTATCGCAACATAAAGACACGGGAGAATTAAAAACACTATAACCCCAAGGGCGAAGTAGAAGAAAACAGATTCCTCCGGTGGTAGTTGAAAAAGGAGAATGATTGTTGAGATAGTAAGGATAAGGACAAGAATCAGAACTGGATTAAGCATATTCACAATCTTTTGAATTTGGGAACTTAGTATAAGAGTGGTAAGAATAATGGAACGGAAGAGTTTAATGTATAATGGAAATATCAGGCAGAGTAATCGAGGCAGATCACTGTATTTAATTATAGAGATCTTAATTTCCTTATTCGCCGAAGAATCAAATCTTTTAGATTTTGAAGATTTTCTTTAAATCCCTTGAATTCCTGAATTCAACTAAGACTACGTCAAAAGTTAAATTTCTATCTCAATCACTCGTACGTTTCACTTAATCGAATCGTTTTATCTATATTAGTCAATAATGATAAAACTCTATTTATCAGCTCATATTCGTCATGAAAACATTCTTATTGTTAGCCATGACGACCTCACTCAAATTTCGAGACGAAATTTCTTTAACGGGTAGGGACTGTGACGACCCTGGAATTTCTGACCAAATTTAAACTTAATCTTTATATGATTTCGACAAGATAAGCAAATTCTGTAATGTTAAGTCTCAAAAACTTTGAATTGTGTTCATGTATGAAATTGACTTTTGACTATTCCCGACGATTCACGAATAGTTGCGTGTAAATAATTATGTAAATAAAAATAGATAGATGTATATAAATATAAACATAAGTGTATATATAATAATTTGAGTTGATAGAATACATTCTTATTATTTAAATAAAAAAATGTAAAATAATAAACAAAATAATAAAGTTATTATTAAAATGAATATATAAATAGATATATGATATTATTATGAATCAATATGGTAACATATATAAAAGGTTTCTATTAATAACTATTATATTGTAATATTTATAAAATATATAAATATTAAATATTCAATAGATATATTCATATAACATATGATATAAATTGTAATATAAATATATTAAATGAAATTACAAGTTTAATTATAGTTATTATATGATTATTATTACATTCATTATTATTATTAATATTAATATCAATATTACTAATATTATTTGAAACTGATACATTTGATTTGTTGATATTATTGTTATCATTGTTAATATCATTATTATTATAACTAGTGGAAAAATTATAATTTTGGTTATTATGATTAATATTAGTAATATTATTAGATATAATTATTACCATTATCATTAGGAACTATTATTATAAATTATTATTACCATTATTAATATAGTTATTAGGAAATAACACAAATTATTACTATTATCATTAATAGTATTATTTTTATGATTACTAATATTATTATAATAATAATTATTATTATTATTATTATTATTATCAATATAATATAATTATTTGTTTAAAATACTAATTATATACAAAATATAAATACATGTATAAATATCACGGTTCAATTTCATATCTCAAAGTAACTGTATTTGATTGATTCCTAGTACAAAACAATTACAATAAGAACAAATTTTGTTATCCATCACAATCAAATTAAAATTTTTTCTTTTCCAACTTTTGTTTATGTCTGTAAACTGTCGACCTCTTCCAGCTTTTAAATCACATGAATCATTCATGTTATTAAATAGAAATCCATTCCAATACTTCCCTAATATTATTAATTATCAATTACATCTATTTGTATTTGAGGAATTAAAAAGAAAAGTTAAGAAACTGGGTAGTTTCCTATGTTTCGAGTCAATTTCATCAAAAGCTTGAATCAAGTGAAAATTTCAAAAACTATAAATGCAATGGGTTAGGAATCGTCCATTTAAAATATCTATAAGTTTTCAAGCTCTAATTATTTCTATTAATTTCTAATTTTGAAGTCAAATATAAATGTAAAAAAGTCAAAGGTTTTGTTAATAGGGAAATTGGAATTCGTTTTAAAGTTTCTGAATCAATTGATGATTCAGAAAGTTTATACGAATGATTTATAACACAATTCATGTTAGAAATTTAACCTAAAACTATTTGCAATTTGAAATTTGATTTGGACTTCAAAGTGTTCTTGGCCGTAATATGTAGTAATTTAATTTCAAAACAAATTACAAAAAATAGAAATGTAGTGTTGTTGGAAATCATTTATATAAACTATCTGGAAAATTTCAAACTCCAATTCATTATATCGAAGTCTAATTTGAGAGTCAAAGTTTTGATTTTTAAAAAGTCAACTATTGTTCTTCAATCAAATTCGGGTTATCTGTTGCGATTCCAGTTAAATTGACTATTGATAAGAGTTCTAGGAGTGATTTTAAACGCAATTCGTGTTATAATGTTTGTCTAAAACGTTCACAAAAATGAAATCATTATTTTTTTATTTTTTTTAAAGTTACGACACAGCAGCAGCTCTTGTCTCATTTTTTTTATTTTTTTTTTCTTTTAATCCAATTAATCACAATTATAATTAAGTTCTGTTTCACGTTCAGTGTTAATTCAAATAATATTATGAGTTGGTTTGATTTTGATCCCGATTCAATAATATTTAAAGTAGATGATGAAAAGGAATCGAATTTTTTTTCAGGTTACATAAATTAGAGTTAGATTAAATCAGAAAATGCAAGGGTGGAGGGATGGTTAAGGTTGTTTGTGTATGAGTGAGAGGTCTCTGGTTCGAGCCCTGCAATGGCCAATTTTTTTTAGAACTCAATTATAAGGTAGTTTACTCTCATTCTTATTATTATTATTATTATTATTATTATTATTATTATTATTATTATTATTATTATTATTATTATTATTATTATTATTATTATTATTATTATTATTATTATTATTATTATTATTATTATTATTATTATTATTATTATTATTAACAACATCAGAGTAGTCAACTAAAAATTACAAAATAATGCGCTCGTTTTCAACTTTACTTTCTCTCTCCTCTAATACGTTATCGATCTGAATTCCAGTAACACTCAATATTCCGATGAACCTTAATTACACTATAATCCACATACTATCTTCTTAATATCCTATCCTAATCAGTCCTAATTTTACCCGATCGATTCAGAGGTATGTTTTCCTTTTAATTATTTGCAATTAATTTATTTATTTAGTACTTTTTGTATATGAGACGGATTAAAAAGGTTTTTTCATTTTCTTTCTGTTAACTTCGAGAACTATGGTGCCACAAATTGCTGTTAATTTCTAGAAAAGAAGTTTTGTTATTGTAAGAAAAAACCTTTTTTATAAATTTGTTTTGTAAACTCAGATGTAAATTTATCATATTTTCTGTTTTTATTGCCGTTGTTTTCTAATTAATCTCGCTTCAGTAAGGAATATTATAAATTGATTATCAATCTCGAAGTAAGCTAGTGATCAAAAAAAAAAAAAAAAATCACGAAGAACATTTAGGGAGGGCTTGAAGAACAGGAACGAACAGGAAGGAGTTACGGGCTTAGATTACGACTCCATTTCCAAGATCAGATCCACAAAAGCTACAATGAATTATGGAATCTAATCAACAAAAAATCGATCTGTGTTTTATTATAATCAACAAAAAATAGCAATTCATGGCCTCTCGGATGGCATTTAATATTCCAACCTCGCCTTTTACTCCGGCCTCTGTTGGCCGCCGTCGTCATCTTCATCCACTACCTTCGCAATCATCCCGTCAATATAACCATCAGAATAATCACAATCCACCATCGACTTTTCCTAATCCCTCGGCTGATGAGGTGTGGGTGTTGGTTGAAAGAAGGCGAAAAGCCCACCAAAAACACTCTACTAATCACTCGTCTGCAAGAAACCTGATCTACCATTTTGGTAATTCAAACACACATCATCCGGTATACAAACAGAAATGGGTGCCATCTTCATCGGCTAACCCTAATCTTAACCATACAGAGAATACTACAAACCCTAATACCACAAACCCTAAACAAGCAACCAAACCTACAAACCCTAAAAGTGCAGCCACTTTTCCTAACAACATTACACTGAACCAACAATCTAGCTCTCGTATTCACGAACCTTTCTCCCCAAAACATGTCTCGGCATCAGCGCCTATCACATCGGTTATGGTTTTCGGATTCCCAGATTCATGGAGCAAGATTGATCTCCGTTACTTCATTAGCAATTATGGGAATGTACACGACATCTTCATACCCTTCACGAAAAGATTAAGAAACGGTAATAAATTCGCTTTCGTTAAATTCATTGACATTACCGACCTTAACTTCTTGCTTAAACGACTAAACTCCATAAATCTTGGTAATGGGTGGCTAAAGGCTTACAAGGCCCTTGATCGAAAAACTTCTGCCTCGAATGATAAACCTATACAACCCCCTTCTACAAAACCCGTTTCATCGTCTTTACCTAATCATCATACCATTTTGAATAAGGGGTTCACTGATGGGCTTCCGTTTAACAAGGTGGTTGGGAATATGGACGGATACTCTAGTGATATCACGAAAGAATTAACTAGCATCGGGTGATTCAATCGTTGGGACTGCAATGGTAAATTTAGAGAAATCTCCGTTGTGGATAAACATAATGACACTGAAATCCTGAATAAAGCTATTATCGGTACCATCCTCAAACTTGAATATCTTGAACATATCTTATTTTTGTGCGAAATGGAGAATCTGGATAATGTTCAGGTAAAGTATCTTGGTGGGATGGAAGTTATGTTCATCTTTGAGTCCGAGGAGCAAGCTTCATCTATTCTTAATGCGAAACACCATTGTATCCACAAATGGATGACCAACATTCATAAATGGGATGAAAACCACTCATACCAAGGTCGAATTACATGGTTAAAAATCACGGGTATTCCTATCCAGTTTTGGAACGAAAATATATTTACTGCCATAGCAAAATGGGGGGGCGAACCTATTGACTTCTTGAATAGTTCTTTAAAAGGTAACCAAAATCTCGTTGTAGCAAAAGTATTAGTTAAGTTACGAGATGCACACTTGGTACATGACATTGTGCGTGTCAGATCCGATAGTTCCATCTTTTTTGCTTATGTAATGGAAGAAACCAATGGGATTTTCGAAGTTAATGTTAACCCAGATCACGTGGAAAGTGATGTAAGTAATGGGATATCGGAGTCTGAGTTACCAGGTAATGTCGAATATGCAAATTTTGATGATGAATCAAAATCAGACTTCTCTGATGACTTCTTTAGTCATAAACCGAATTTAAAGACTAATGCGGTTGAACCAGGTGACAATAATTCAAAATGTTGGGTGGCGGAAAGCTCATTTGTTGGTCCTATTAAAGAACATGTGAATGGTACATCCTCTGTTAACAATATCGATAATCATTCTGTTAATGAACATTCAAATGAGGTGGACCAAAAAATGAATGATATTGGATTAGCCTAAATGTCTGCTGAAGGGCTGGCCCAGAGGGCTTGCGGTGATATTACAGGTTCGGGAAATATTACTGTCAACGATAATTTTGTGTTGGAACAAATAATATTCGATAATGTTCCAAAAGTTAGCGAGAACATCGTAACTGTCCAGCCTAACAATTCTCACAGCCCTGAACTTCAAGACGGGCCTCCTCCCATTCCTAAGTTTACACCTAACTCACCATATGTGTCGTACGTTAAAAAAAAGGACACTTCTATCCCTAATCCTACAGGTGATAACGATAACATTCAAGGTAATGCTGTGGGACATGTGGATGTTGATTGCCCTCCAGGTTTTCAACCTACCCCACGATATACGCACGAATTACATAAACGAGATAAAGAAAGTGACAACGAGATCAATGATACCATGAATAATAAAGATGTCAACTCCAACACTCCAACTGATACTAATTGTGTTCCAGCCCAGGCTGAGTCGAATGTTTCTGTAATGGGTCCTGTTAATCAAAATCTAGCAAACGAATGTAATGGGGGTTCCAATAGGACCGGTTCAATTAATTCTGAGACGGAATGTAAGGTTTCAAGGATCAGAGCTCCAAACAATCCTCCTTCTAGTAACAAACAATCGCTATCGAATTGTAGCTTGGGCTTAAAAGATTTTGGCCACGACATTGGGCTTGAGTGGATCGGGGCTCCGTCAGGGAAGTAACTTTACCATTTTTTCGTTTTCTCTTTATTTATGTGTTTAAAATGAAGATAATATTGCTAAACGTACGTGGGCTTGGGAAACTTGAAAAAGAAAATTTTAATTGGATTAAAAAATTAATTCATTTTCATAATCCGGACATTTTTGCAATTCAAGAATCCAAAAGAAAACGTGTTACTGATTTTATGATTGAGTTGTTATGGGGTAATACAAATTTTAAATATATCTTTAAACCATCGGTGGGGTTATCGGGCGGGTCAATTTTAATTTGGAACCCTACTAGATTTTGTGTGTCCGGGGTGGTTGAAAAAGATTTTTTCTTGGGTATACGAGGTCGATGGGTGGGCAAAATGGCGGACTCCATTATATTAAACATTTATGGGCCACATAATGATCAATTGAAACATAAATTTTGGGATAGTCTTGACAATATTATGCCGGTGGATATTGATGATTGGGTTTTCTGTGGCGATTTTAATGAAGTAAGGCGAAGAGCGGAAAGGAAAAATTGTGAAATTATCGAAAGTAGAGCAAATATGTTCAACGATTTCATTGACAAGGCTAATCTCATTGAAATTCCATTGGGGGGAATGAAGTTCACTAGGATTAGTGACGACGGTTTGAAATATAGTAAACTTGACAGGTTCTTAGTCTCGGAAGCGTTTTATGCATCATGGGATGGAATTTCTGCATGTACTCTCGATAGGGATTACTCCGACCATTGCCCCATCGTTTTGAAGGATATGAACAATGACTTCGGGACGAAACCTATTAGGATTTTCAACAACTGGTTCGAAGATGATAAACGTGATGATTTGATAAAAGATGCATGGAAAGTTACCATTTGTAATCCAAGGGTTGATTGTGTATTTCGTGATAAACTTAAGAACGTAAAAGGGGTGTTGAAGGAAAAATGTAATCCTAAATATAATAGTCTAAATGCCGAAACTGACTCACTTCATAAAGAAATCTCTGAGTGGGAAAACATCATCGGTACTCGTTACCTTTCGGAAGTTGAAATTGCATCTTGGTTAGATTCAAAAAAAGTGGCTTAAAAAAGATAAGGAGAAAGTCGATATATTGAAACAAAAGGCAAGGATTAAATGGGTTACGGAAGGGGATGAAAATAGCAAATTCTTTCATTCGTGTATTAAAAGGAGGCAAAACAAAAACAACATAAGGGGTATAAATTCAAATGGCTTATGGATCGAGAACCCAGAGGACATCAAAATGGCGGCATTCACATACTTCAAAAATCATTTTAGTGAACATAATTCTCGTACCTTCAAAATTCGTGGCCCCCTGAGCAAACGACTTAATGATGAGGAGGCGTCGAACCTTGAATCTCCTTTTACACTCTATGAAATCCATGTTGCTATATTAGAATGTGGGGGTGAAAAGGCCCCCGGACCCGATGGTTTCAACATGAAATTTTTCTCAAAATATTGGGATGTTGTCAAAGAAGACCTTCTCGCGGTATTCACTCATTTTTGGGAGGTTGGTGAGATCTCTAAAGGTTGTAATTCCTCTTTTGTTGCATTACTACTGAAAAAATGACCCACAGGGATTTGGTGATTATCATCCTATCAGTTTAATCGGGAGCCTTTATAAAGTTCTATCTAAGGTTTTGACCAAAAGGCAACATAGGGTTATTTCTTCGGTTATCGGTTTCGAACAAAGTGCTTATATTAAAAATCATTATATTGTTGATGGCGTGTTAATTACGAATGAAGTCCTTCATGATATCAAAGTAACCAAAAGAAAAGGCTTCTTTTTTAAAGTTGACTTTGAGAAGGCTTTTGATAGCATTAGTTGGGACTTTATAATGGAAATCATGGAGTTAATGGGATTCGGTCTTCGATGGAGACAATGAATCTTCACAAGTCTTTCGTCCGCTTCCATTTCGATTTTGGTCAACGGTTCCCCAACTAAAGAATTTTCTCTTCAGAAAGGCGTGAGGCAAGGGGATCCCCTCTCCCCTTATCTTTTTATCATGGTAGCCGAAGGTTTGAACCATCTAATTAAATTTGCTGCACTTCATAGCTGATTTGCTGGGATCCCAATTGGGCGAAGGGACTTACGGGTCACGCATTTGCAATACGCGGACGACACTATATTTTTTGGTGAATGGGATAGGCGTAATGTGCAAAATCTTACTAAAATTCCTAAGTGCTTTGAATTGACATCGGGACTAAAAATCAATTTTCATAAGAGTTGTGTTTATGGACTCGGGGTCTCAAAAGTAGAAACGGAAAATATGGCGGCATGGATTGGGTGCGCAGCAGGTACACTCCCTATTACCTACCTTGGGCTTCTACTTGGATCGTCGATGAAACTCTCGAAGTCATGGGATCCGGTATTTGACAAGTTTTGTAAGAGGCTGGCGGATTGGAAAGCTAGATCCCTCTCGTATGGTGGTAGACTTACATTAATTAAATTGATATTATCAAGTCTACCTCTTTATTTCTTTTCGCTTTACATATCTCCGTCTTGTGTTATTGATAAACTTGAGGGTTTGAGACATCGGTTTTTTTGGGGCGGATCTTCCGAGGTCTCAAAAATGGCATGGGTTAAATGGGATACTTGTCTTAAGCCTCGTGAATTTGGTGGGTTAGATATTGCCCCTCTTGCATTTAAAAATCGTGCCTTACTTGCAAAATGGTGGTAGCAGTTTAAACATGAGAATGACTCACTTTGGGTGTCTATTATTAAAAATATTTACGGGGAGGACGGGGGCCTTAGCACTTCTTTTTCCCCCCTTTCTCACGAGATTCTTCTACTTGGGTGGGTATCCTTAAGGTGGGTAAAAATATCTTTAATGCAAACTCCGCTTTCGCTAATTCTTTCAAAAAAAGAGTCGTAGATGGGTCTAGTACACGTTTTTGGGATGAATTATGGCTTGGGGAAATGGTTCTTAAAGACAAATTTAATAGGCTTTATAGACTTGACACAAATAAATTTGCCACAATTCTAGACCGGGCGAGATGGGATGGCGGGAACTTTCATGCCACGTGGTGTTGGTCCCGCGATATCTCGGGGAGATTGGCCGGGGACCTCACCACTCTTACTAATCTTTTATCTAGTTTTATCCCGTGTAGCTCAGGTAAAGAAGAATGGTCATGGTCTTGGAGTAAGGATGGCTCATTTTCGATTCACAAGATTACGGATATTCTGGTCCGGAGCAGCCCTGACATCGCAACCGTGAGCATAAAGTCGCTCCACAATAAACTGGTCCCCCTCAAAGTTGAGTTGTTTATTTGGCGTACTCGACACAAAAGGTTACCTACAAGAGTCGAACTCGACAAGAGAGGTATGGACTTGGGTATGGTACGTTGTCCGGTTTGTGACAATGGTTTGGAATCAGTAGAGCACTCCATCATCTTATGCACGTTCACTTTTGACATTTGGAATCGTGTCTATGATTGGTGGAAGCTCGGCCCTTTTACAAACTTGGGTATAAATGAATCTTTTCTTGGAAATGGATATAACTTCACCTCCGACATGGGAAAACTATTGTGGCAAGCTACGGAATGGGTTACGGGATACATGATTTGGAAAAGTAGGAACGCTTTCACTTTCACTAAGATAAAACCGACATGCGCAATGGTATTCAAAGACATCCAACTTAAATGCTTCGAATGGTTCTCTAATAGGATCAAAGGTACCAATATTGAATGGGATGTCTGGCTTGCAAATCCACGAGGTTATGATTCGCTAGCTTTATCGTCTAGGAGATTCGGGATAGGTTAATTAATTGTTCTCCACGCAGGTTTTTTGCCCCACTCCTGGAGTAGTCGTTTTGGTCGAGAGAAATTGAGGTGGATCAGGGGGCTTTGTCGTTCAATTTCCAACACTGTGCTCTGTCCCCACTCCAGCTTGTTTAGTTAATTCTTCTCAAGTCCAATCTCGACCTTAATGATAATGAACGGACTACGGCGTTTTCCTGTACACTTGTGGAGTCTTACTATCTCGGTTATATATTTGTCGTTTTGTTTTCCTAGATGTAGTTCCGTTTTTGTAAGCGTGACATTATTGTAATTATTTCGTGTTGATATATATAATACATACTTTCTTTGCCGTTAAAAAAAAAAAAAAAAAATATAATAATAATAATAATAATAATAATAATAATTATTATTATTATTATTATTATTATTATTATAATAATAATAATTATTATTATTATCATTATTATTATCATTATTATTGTTATTGTTATTACCATGATTATTAATATTGTTGTTGTTGTTATTATTATTGTTACTATAAGATTTATAATAATTATTATTATTGTCATAGTTATAAGTATTATAACAAATATTATTATTATTATAAGTATTATTAATGTTATTATCATTAAGTTATCATTTTAGTATTATTATCATTACTACGATTAGGGTTATTATTATCATTATTATTATTATGAAAATGATACAACTTATTATTACAAATATTTATCATTCCATAAATAATAGAGTTATTATTATTACCATAGTTATAAATATCATAACCATTATTATTATTATCACCATTATAAGTATTATTATTAATATTATCATTATTATTATTAATATGATTATGATTATTAGTACTGCTATTATTAAACTTATTATCATGATTACCATTCTTACTAAAATTATCATACTGTTATCATTAAAACTATTAACGTTATTACAAATAGATAGTTATAAATAAAAATACATTACACTATATTTTATTATTAACAAGATATTAATTAAACTATATGTAAAAGATATCAATTAATATATATAAATATATATTAAACTATAATATACAGTTTTATCATTTATGATAAATAATAGTTATACAAAACATATGAACTAAATATATTAAATTCATCTAATTAACATATAGTATAACAAGTATAGTATTAATAACAATATATATATATATATATATATATATATATATATATATATATATATATATATATATATATATATATATATATATATATATATATATATATATATATATATATATATATATATATATATATATATAATTACTCGATTACGATTATGTGTATTAATAAATATACAAATAATATAGGTTCGTGAATCCGATGCCAACCCTGCATTGTTCAATGTCGTCATATGTATTTTTACTACGAAATACATTATTGTGAGTTTTATTTGCTCCCTTTTTAAATGCTTTTGCAATATATATTTTTGGGACTGAGAATACATGCGCTACTTTTATAAATGTTTGACGAAAAAGACACAAGTAATCGAAACTACATTCTATGGTTGGATTATCGAAATCGAATATGCCCCTTTTAGCTTGGTAGCCTAAGAAATAGGGAACATCACTAATTTTAAGAATTAGTACACCCCTAATTGACGCGAATCCTAAAGATAGATCTATCGGGCCCAACAAGCCCCATTCTGGAATTTGGAATGCTTTAGTACTTCGAAATTATCATGTCCGATGGGTGTCCCGGAATGATGGGGATATTCTATATGCATCTTGTTAATGTCGGTTATCAGGTGTTCAATCCATATGAATGATTTTTATCTCTATGCAGTTTGCGAAATGCCTGATATGAGATGTGTATTTATGAGAAATGAAAATCTTGTGGTCTATTAAAATGATGAAAATGATCATTTATGATAAACTAATGAACTCACCAACCTTTTGGTTAACACTTTAAAGCATGTTTATTCTCAGGTATGAAAGAAATCTTCCGCTGTGCATTAGCTCATTCTAGAGATATTACTTGGAGTCATTCGTGACATATTTCAAAAGATGTTGCATTCGAGTCGTTGAATTTATCAAGATTATTATTAAGTTGTTGATAGTTTGATATATTATGAAATGGAATGCATGCCTGTCAACTTTCAATGTAATGAAAGTTTGTCTTTTAAAAACGAATGCAATGTTTGTAAAATGTATCATATATAGGTCAAGTACCTCGCGATGTAATCAACTATTGTGAATCGTTTATAATCGATATGGACTTCGTTCAGATGGATTAGGACGGGTCATGAAAGCTTTAAACAAGCTACGAACTTATCACACGTTAAACTTTTGCCATAATTGGATATTATGGTTACGTAAACGTAGTTGTTACTTATTAATGACAATTACTTAGTTTTATGGTTCTTTAATTATGCTTAAGTGTTTACTTGGGCTTACTAGTTACCTTATTGGGCTTAACACCTTAATGGACTTCCATGGCCCAACCTACCCAACTTAGTGGGCTAGTTAGTGGACTAATTAACCCATGTGATTAAGCTTTAGCCCATGGAAGTATTAAGATAAAATTTCTCAAGCATGCTTAAGTACTACACCTACAACATTTAACCTTACATGCCATGCCACCCAACATATCACTATCACCATTGTACCACCACCATGAAAAGCAAATGGTCCCCTCCCCCCACCTCATGGTGACTGTCGGCCACCACTCCCACCATCACCATCATTTTTTTTTCTTTTTCTTTGTTTGATAAATACCAACACTTCATTCATTTTTCATTTCATTCAAACTCACACACTTCTCTCTACTCTCTCACTCTAAAATTCTCTCTCAAATATTTAAAAACTTGTAAGTTTTTAACTTTTTTTTCCTTCTCTTCTTACTTTAATTCATAAGATCATCATCATCATGAACAAAGATTCAAGTTTTGTAACTTGAATCTTCATAACTTTTGTTGATTTACACTTTATTTGGAAAATTTTTCAAGAACATGATGGATTCAAGCTTCTTAGCTTTGAATCTTCATAATCTTGTTAGATCTAAGTTTACTTACTTAAGATCTCTTTATTTATGTTTAAAGATCAAAACCCATGTTTATGATCTTCATGTAACTTGAAGATCCAACACTTTACTTTATGGATCTTCAAGAAAGTTTGAAATACAAGCTTACTAGCTTGATGTTTCTACAAAAAGTTGAGATAAGATCAAAGTTTGTTAGTTTATGATCTTCTTTTGTTTGTTGTAGTTTAGATTTGTGACTTGTCTTATCATGAAACAAAAGATGCAAGCTCACTTGCTTGAGATCTCATAAGTGTTGTTGGAAATCCAAGCTCACTAGCTTAGGATTTCATTTTTGTGTTTAATCTAAGTTGTGTAACTTATGATCTTCTATTTTGTTTAAGAGAAAGCTTATTAGCTTATGATCACTTACTTTACAAGATCTAAGTTTCCTAACTTATGGTTGTGTAAAAGTTGAAAGTCCAAGTGTTATGACTTAGGGTTTCACTAAGAACATGAGATCTAGACTTTGTTGTCTAAGGTCTTTAATATTTCGCTAAGATCTAAGCTCTCTAGCTTAAGGTCTTGCTTATTTAGTTTGATTCAAAGTTTATAGCTTAATAGAACTTGTGATTGTGTGGAAACTAGGAATTGATGTAACTTTGGTTTATCATCTTGCTCAAATTCGTACATGAGTTGTTATTTGTTTCCTAGTCTTAACTTTGTGTGTTTATGGTTAAACCTTGGTTAAAGTGATGCTAAAACATCAAGAGTTGTACACTTGAGGGTTATACGCATCAAAGATGAGAACCGTGATGAGCATTAAACATCGAGAAACCCACCGGAACACTTGCTTTCTGTTTTCAGGGTCTGATCAGGCTCCAGGTCTACTGAAAAAGTTGATTTACAAATATTTCGGTTCGAGTAGATGACTTTTCGTTTAGGCCTCGCCTAAATCCGATGTACGGTTTAGGATTTATAGCCTTCCGAAAGTCACTACGCCGTTGTAACGTTGTGCTGAAATTTCTTACCTACTCGCACTTAAACCGTCGCCACGGTCAAACGAAGACGAGTTAGGTTCTGAAAATTGGTCAGATGTTAGAGCACTCACATATGGAGCCATGGCCACTGGACTCGCATCATTTTAGTTTGTATAGAGGTCGTAGCAGCTGAACAAAGTCAGCCTTTGTTTCGGTCTCTATCCTTGATTGAAAACTTACTTTACTTTTAACGTATGATGTTGATGATGATGATACTTAAGACTTAACTTACGTACTTTTAAACCTTTGGGAACGATTTACTGACTTAGTAATTTTGACCTAGGTTGAGGACGTTTCGGACCGACTTACTTGCTTACTTATCCCGTATCGACTTTTACCGCACTTTCACTGTGAGTTATAGCATCCCCTTTTTAATTCAACTATTTTTGTGACTGAGAATACATGAGATTTTTACGTTTTACTTACTAGACATGAGTACTTAAACTTATTGTATGTGTGGGTTATATAACGGCATAAACTTTCCCCTTAGCTCGGTAACGTTTAGTCATTGGTTTTTGAACCGGTGAACGCGAATATTAGATATGGATCCATAGGGTTTGACATCCCCACTTGGGCTAGTCGCGCTAGCATTTAACGGGTGGTTAATACTTCATAGACTTACGCACTTGCCAAATGTACTTTTATGGGGTGATATTACGTTAAGTTAGTTACCAAGTGCCCACGAATAAACATATACTTTTTCATACTGTTTTGAAACACTGAAATCTCATGGCCTACCTTACATTACTGTTATAATTAAACTATAGCTCAACAACATTCGTGTTGACATTTTTAAGCATGTTTTCTCAGGTTCTTAGAGGTTTGATGCTTCCGCTGTAGTAGTCTTGTTGTGTAGACTCCCACTGCTGTTGTTAGAGATGTCTCTCCATGAAACTTTTACCTTGCATTCACGAACTATGTTACTTTTAAACAATGAATTTGTAATGACCTTTGAGTCTCGTACTTATGTTATTGCTTCCTATTCGTAGAAGCACACTATCGTTTGTAAAATATTTGACGTCAGTAAAGACGTTACCCCTTTTTATGAATGCAAAATTATTTTAAAACATCATATAGTGTTTGAGCTTGTGATGATCCTGTTGTTGATGATCCGTACACGTTAATTTTGTACGGGGCGTCTCAGAGTTTAGATACGAACTCCGTTTTGAATTCAATATAACTAATAATGAAGCTAAGTATGAAGCTCTACTTGCTGGTCTGAGAATGGCAAAAGATATGAAGATAGAGTACCTTCGAACCTTTGTGGATTCTCAACTCATAGCCAACCAAGAATTGGGAAATTTTGAAGCCAGAGAATTAAAGAAAATGCCTTAATCGAAATTTTGAAGCCAGATAATTGAAGATTAGAGAATTAATCGAAAGTTTCAGAGGTTTTGCCATCGAGCATGTGCGAAGAAGTCAAATCAAAAAAGAAAATGCCTTAAGCAAACTTGCTTTCATTACTTTCGCGCATTTAGAAAAAGAAGTCCTTGTCAAAGTCTTAGAGCGAAGGTCCATTGAAACAGAAGAAATCCATGATCTCATAACGAAAAACACGTGGATGGAACCATTAAGAGATTATCTGGAATTTGGAATATTACCCGAAGATAAGAAAGAAGCTAGGAAAATCCGAATCAAAGCACCCAAATATAAGCTTATGAATGGGGGCTTATATCGGAAGTCCTTTCTCACTCCATGGCTTAGATGTGTAGGGCCCTACCAAGCTTCGATGATCATCAAGGAAATGCACAAAGGCATATGTGGACTCCACGCTGGACCAAGGTCGGTTGTGGAAAAAATTGTAAGGCTAGGTTATTACTGGCCAATGATGCACGAAGATATAATCACAACCTTGAAAACCTGCGAGTCTTACCAAATCCATGCCAAAGTCCAGAAGCAGCCAAAGTAGGGGCTTATATCAGTCCTTTCAGCATGGTCATTTTCAAAGTCAGGAATCGACATAGTGGGACGATTAACCGAAGCCCCCGGAGGTAAAAAATTATTAGTTGTCGCTATTGATTACTTTAAAAAATGGGCAGAAGCGATGCATGTAAGCACGACAACGGGAAAACATATCGAAAAATTTGTTTGGGAACATATTGTGTGTCGATTTAGTATTCCCCGAGAAATCGTCTCTGACAATGGGAAACAATTCACCGAAGGTATATTTTGTGACAACCCGGAAATTTCCAATCAAATTTAAACTTTAATCTTTATATGTTTCCGACACCGGAAATTTCCAACCAAATTTAAACTTTAATCTTTATATGTTTCCGACACGATAAGCAATATTTGTTAAGTCAAATTTCAAGAATTTTAAACTATGTTCATACATTCATTCAACCTCGACCAAGTTCCAACGATTCACGAACCATTAAACGAATATGATTATATATGTATATGTGTATATATATATTATAACTTGAAACGTAAACAAAATATTAGATTAAATACTTTATATGATTGTATCTGTTTCAAAATGTTTATCAATGGAATTAGAAGATAAGATCAAATGATTGAATTATCAGATATATTGAATTATGATTACAAGTCTCTGTTGAAAGGCCCACGTTGATTTGAGAAATCTTTCCATTTTAACAATATTCGGAAAATGGTAAAGTGATTTATAAATAACAACAAATTGTCAATCATTGAGAACTAGACAAAGGATAGTGGAAGATTGAATCTCATAAAGACTCGATTTCAAACATACAAAAACGTTTTCAGTTTAAAAAGAACTCTATTATTAAAACGTATATAACTTTTATAAATATCTAGAACCACTTTTGACAACTCATTACTTAACTAGTATGATAAAGATAACGATATTTATATTTTATTTTATTAAATATATATAACGATTTAAATTAATATTATATATATTTATACGCATATTATACGTACATAGTTTTATACTTTTACTATACTTAAACTTTAACTTTACTTTATTTTTACTTTACTTTATGTAACAACCCAAACCATCCAAAGACAAAACCACGTGAAAACAGCAAAATAAAAAAAAATTCCTGAACAGCATGTTGCGCGGCGCGCCATATAGGCCGCGCGGCGCGCCAAAGTGGACTGTCCAAAAAGTTCTTAAATGCGAAAATGTTTGACTAGTTCCAGACGTATTTAGACAAAACGCTTTTAACCGCATGTTCAATATATGAAAACTAGCGCGTTCCATTAATAAAATTTAGTTTACGAAGCGGGGCCCACATTGACCCAAATTACCCCTTAAGTACCAAAATACAATTTTCGACCATACGACTTTTAATACAAAACAAAGCCGAGCATGGTGATTGGGGATACGCTACCCAATCCTAATAAATCCAAAAGCAAGTCTCTAAAGCAACTATGCAAGTCTTCTAGTCCCCGCGCTTACCCGAGCCACCGTCCGCATGCAATCTATAAAAAGAGTCAACAACGAGAGGGTAAGCTAACGCTTAGTGAATGATAATATATTACATACATATATATGTATAAAATGAATACGCCACATAAATATCAAATACCGCATACCGAACAACCAAGCATAAAGGCAAGCTAGTCTAGGCGTACCGTACAACACTAAGCACGAGCTAAGATACAACAACAAAATATAAGTTCACCAACGACGATGTGAACCACGCCAAATAGCTACACCCGGAGGGTTAGCTACAACACAACAATACATTAATATAACAATATAAACGAATAAGGTTAACACCTTAACCCAATACCGAGAACCAAATACCACAATGAAGATTGGCCGAACTACACGTGCCTTAGTAATCCGAAACCACACGTGATTACTATCTTCACAACATCTAGGTTGGCCAAACTACACGAGCCTTAGTAATCCGAAACCACACGAGATTACTACCTCAATAAGATGACCGAACTACACGAGTCATCGTGAATCCGAATACACACGCGATTCACTTCTCAACATTAAACCCTTCGCCATTGGGGTTATATCAACCACATCACAACCACGTGTGATAATGTACATGCGAACGTGTACTTCGCCAAAGATGGTCAACCAAAACGCACAATCGTGCCAATTGGACTCATGCAAAAGTCCATCAAGTCCACCTACATGTGAAGTGAGCTCTATAGCCGAGAATCACTTCACCCGACCCACACCCATCCTACACATACATATGCACATAGGATATTATCACTCACCTTGAAGTCTTGAAGAGAGCTTCCAAGTAAACCGCAACTCGCCAATGGAAAATACCTATTCCATTATCACAATTACAACAATACACTTAGAGTGCATTTACAAATCAACCCAATTCGTCACTTAGTGCAATTTCGACCCAAATGCACTTCCAAGCACAAACCGTGCCCAAAACTAACCAATAATCACTAACACAAGTGAGAATGGTCCTAATACGCCAATTAAACCCGAACTCAAGTGTTAAACACGTGTCATACCCATTTTGACACTTAAACCCTAATTTTGACCCATAAGGTCAAAATCTCACCATTTATAAGTTTTGACACCAAAACACATTTAACTTGGTTTTATACTTCAACTTAATCTATTTCAAGTTTATAAACCTCATTAAATCGCCAAATGGGTCATAATCACCACCAAACCCTAATTTGACCCAAAGTCACAATTAGTCAACCAAATAACCTTAAATGGGTTTCAATACTTCCATAATCACTAACTTAAGTGATTAAACTCAATTTCAAGTCCTAAACATGGCCAATTAGTTCACCAACCCAAAATCCACCAACACTAACAATAAACCCGATTACTAGCATCACTAAACCCACTTCATGAGTCTAAATGGGTTTATCAACAAATCAAGTTCAAACCCTAACTTTGAATAGCAAAATCAACAATGAAATTCGGAGTTAGAACTTACCAATACCGCCAAAATGATGCCGTCGACGAGTAGAACAACTTTAATGCTTGAGGTTTGACCCAAAACAACCTCCTTCTTCTCCAAATGGAGTTCTCTCTCACTAGAACTCAATCTCTCTCTAGGGTTTGAGGATGGGAGTGTTTGTGTGGGTGAGAAATGAGCTCCAATGGAGTTCTAGGTCAGTCTTGATGACCCTAAACCGACCCTAATTGAAAAGACCAAAGTACCCCTCATTTAAACCTTTTAAAAAGGCTGAAAATTGCCTCTGCAGCAATCGGCGCGCCGCGCCAGAAGGTGGAGTGCCGCTCCAAATAACTGGAAATTGTGGTCGAGCCCAAAACAGGTTTCAGCAACTTGTTTTGGCCATAACTTTTCGACCGTAACTCCATTTTCGATGAATCAAATATCTTTGGAAACGTAATAAGATATTCTATCCAATGGTAAGGCTTTGAAACATCAATTCAAACTTTATTTGGGGTTGAAAAGATACGTACACACCTTGTCACTTCGGACAACGTCCAGTTTCCTTCGATGTTCGAGCAAGCAACTCGTACACTTCATACACGCATCATACACCATAAATACATTATGTACAATCAATATTTGGGTCTTACACTTTAACTTTAATAATTCATACTTTAATAATTCACTTTAATAATTCATACTTTAATAATTCACTTTAATAATTCATACTTTAATAATTCACTTTAATAATTCATACTTTAATAATTCACTTTAATAATTCATACTTTAATAATTCAAAAATCTATTATAAATAGAATTCAATAGGTTTCATTATTTCATAGAAACTTGAAAATATTTTTCTCTAAACTCTCTCAATCGATTTACATATATATATTTACTCCGTATTATTTCAAGATATTATTGGTATACATAAAATATTACGACGGAGTGCTGTCCGAGTGATTTCGAAATTGTTTTTCGAGTAGGATAGGATTAAGGAAATTATGGGTTATAGCTATGGAGGTGATTGAGTATGGTTCATGGGTATGCTCGTGAGGTCAATATAGTGTTTATCATTTCCGTTGCGTTTACGTACCTTTCCTGCAATATTGAATCTCAATATTGATACGTGAGTACTCATAATTTAACTTTTACATACTAATAGTGAAATGTCCCGTTCTTATTGATTAAAAACGTTCCATATTAATTGATTTCGTTGCGAGGTTTTGACCTCTATATGAGACGTTTTTCAAAGACTGCATTCATTTTAAAACAAACCATAACCTTTATTTCGTCAATAAAGGTTTAAAAAGCTTTACGTAGATTATCAAATAATGATAATCTAAAATATCCTGTTTACACACGACCATTACATAATGGTTTACAATACAAATATGTTACAATAAAATAAGTTTCTTGAATGCAGTTTTTACACAATATCATACAAGCATGGACTCCAAATCTCGTCCTTATTTAAGTATGCGACAGCGGAAGTCTTAATAATCACCTGAGAATAAACATGCTTAAAACGTCAACAAAAATGATGGTGAGTTATAGGTTTAACCTATATATATCAAATCATAATAATAGACCACAAGATTTCATATTTCAATACACATCCCATACATAGAGATAAAAATCATTCATATGGTGAACACCTGGTAACCGACATTAACAAGATGCATATATAAGAATATCCCCATCATTCCGGGACACCCTTCGGATATGATATAAATTTCGAAGTACTAAAGCATCCGGTACTTTGGATGGGGTTTGTTAAGCCCAATAGATCTATCTTTAGGATTCGCGTCAATTAGGGTGTCTGTTCCCTAATTCTTAGATTACCAGACTTAATAAAAAGGGGCATATTCGATTTTGATAATTCAACCATAGAATGTAGTTTCACGTACTTGTGTCTATTTTGTAAATCATTTATAAAACCTGCATGTATTCTCATCCCAAAAATATTAGATTTTAAAAGTGGGACTATAACTCACTTTCACAGATTTTTACTTCGTCGGGAAGTAAGACTTGGCCACTGGTTGATCCACGAACCTATAACAATATATACATATATATCAAAGTATGTTCAAAATATATTTACAACACTTTTAATATATTTTGATGTTTTAAGTTTATTAAGTCAGCTGTCCTCGTTAGTAACCTACAACTAGTTGTCCACAATTAGATGTACAGAAATAAATCGATAAATATTATCTTGAATCAATCCACGACCCAGTGTATACGTATCTCAGTATTGATCACAACTCAAACTATATATATTTTGGAATCAACCTCAACCCTGTATAGCTAACTCCAACATTCACATATAGAGTGTCTATGGTTGTTCCGAAATATATATAGATGTGTCGACATGATAGGTCGAAACATTGTATACGTGTCTATGGTATCTCAAGATTACATAATATATAATACAAGTTGATTAAGTTATGGTTGGAATAGATTTGTTACCAATTTTCACGTAGCTAAAATGAGAAAAATTATCCAATCTTGTTTTACCCATAACTTCTTCATTTTAAATCCGTTTTGAGTGAATCAAATTGCTATGATTTCATATTGAACTCTATTTTATGAATCTAAACAGAAAAAGTATAGGTTTATAGTCGGGAAAATAAGTTACAAGTCATTTTTGTAAAGGTAGTCATTTCAGTTGAAAGAACGACGTCTAGATGACCATTTTAGAAAACATACTTCCACTTTGAGTTTAACCATAATTTTTGGATATAGTTTCATGTTCATAATAAAAATCATTTTCTCAGAATAACAACTTTTAAATCAAAGTTTATCATAGTTTTTAATTAACTAACCCAAAACAGCCCGTTGTGTTACTACGACGGCGTAAATCCGGTTTTACGGTGTTTTTCATGTTTCCAGGTTTTAAATCATTAAGTTAGCATATCATATATATATAGAACATGTGTTTAGTTGATTTTAAAAGTCAAGTTAGAAGGATTAACTTTTGTTTGCGAACAAGTTTAGAATTAACTAAACTATGTCCTAGTGATTACAAGTTTAAACCTTCGAATAAGATAGCTTTATATGTATGAATCGAATGATGTTATGAACATCATTACTACCTTAAGTTCCTTGGATAAAGCTACTGGAAAATAGAAAAATGGATCTAGCTTCAACGGATCCTTGGATGGCTCGAAGTTCTTGAAGCAGAATCATGACACGAAAACAAGTTCAAGTAAGATCATCACTTGAAATAAGATTGTTATAGTTATAGAAATTGAACCAAAGTTTGAATATGATTATTACCTTGTATTAGAATGATAACCTACTGTAAGAAACAAAGATTTCTTGAGGTTGGATGATCACCTTACAAGATTGGAAGTGAGCTAGCAAACTTGAAAGTATTCTTGATTTTATGAAACTAGAACTTTTGGAATTTATGAAGAACACTTAGAACTTGAAGATAGAACTTGAGAGAGATCAATTAGATGAAGAAAATTGAAGAATGAAAGTGTTTGTAGGTGTTTTTGGTCGTTGGTGTATGGATTAGATATAAAGGATATGTAATTTTGTTTTCATGTAAATAAGTCATGAATGATTACTCATATTTTTGTAATTTTATGAGATATTTCATGCTAGTTGCCAAATGATGGTTCCCACATGTGTTAGGTGACTCACATGGGCTGCTAAGAGCTGATCATTGGAGTTTATATACTAATAGTATATACATCTAAAAGCTGTGTATTGTACGAGTACGAATACGGGTGCATACGAGTAGAATTGTTGATGAAACTGAACGAGGATGTAATTGTAAGCATTTTTGTTAAGTAGAAGTATTTTGATAAGTGTCTTGAAGTCTTTCAAAAGTGTATGAATACATATTAAAACACTACATGTATATACATTTTAACTGAGTCGTTAAGTCATCGTTAGTCGTTACATGTAAATGTTGTTTTGAAACCTTTAGGTTAACGATCTTGTTAAATGTTGTTAACCCAATGTTTATAATATCAAAAGAGATTTTAAATTATTATATTATCATGATATTATGATGTACGAATATCTCTTAATATGATATATATACATTAAATGTCGTTACAACGATAATTGTTACATATATGTCTCGTTTCAAAATCATTAAGTTAGTAGTCTTGTTTTTACATATGTAGTTCATTGTTAATATACTTAATGATATGTTTACTTATAATAATATCATGTTAACTATATATATATAACCATATATATGTCATCATATAGTTTTTTACAAGTTTTAACGTTCGTGAATCACCGGTCAACTTGGGTGGTCAATTGTCTATATGAAACCTATTTCAATTAATCAAGTCTTAACAAGTTTGATTGCTTAACATGTTGGAAACATTTAATCATGTAAATATCAATCTCAATTAATATATATAAACATGGAAAAGTTCGGGTCACTACAGTACCTACCCGTTAAATAAATTTCGTCCCGAAATTTTAAGCTGTTGAAGGTGTTGACGAATCTTCTGGAAATAGATGCGGATATTTCTTCTTCATCTGATCTTCACGCTCCCAGGTGAACTCGGGTCCTCTACGAGCATTCCATCGAACCTTAACAATTGGTATCTTGTTTTGCTTAAGTCTTTTAACCTCACGATCCATTATTTCGACGGGTTCTTCGATGAATTGAAGTTTTTCGTTGATTTGGATTTCATCTAACGGAATAGTGATATCTTCTTTAGCAAAACATTTCTTCAAATTCGAGACGTGGAAAGTGTTATGTACAGCCGCGAGTTGTTGAGGTAACTCAAGTCGGTAAGCTACTGGTCCTACACGATCAATAATCTTGAATGGTCCAATATACCTTGGATTTAATTTCCCTCGTTTACCAAATCGAACAACGCCTTTCCAAGGTGCAACTTTAAGCATGACCATCTCTCCAATTTCAAATTCTATATCTTTTCTTTTAATGTCAGCGTAGCTCTTTTGTCGACTTTGGGCAGTTTTCAACCGTTGTTGAATTTGGATGATCTTCTCGGTAGTTTCTTGTATAATCTCCGGACCCGTAATCTGTCTATCCCCCACTTCACTCCAACAAATCGGAGACCTGCACTTTCTACCATAAAGTGCTTCAAACGGCGCCATCTCAATGCTTGAATGGTAGCTGTTGTTGTAGGAAAATTCTGCTAACGGTAGATGTCGATCCCAACTATTTCCGAAATCAATAACACATGCTCGTAGCATGTCTTCAAGCGTTTGTATCGTCCTTTCGCTCTGCCCATCAGTTTGTGGATGATAGGCAGTACTCATGTCTAGACGAGTTCCTAATGCTTGCTGTAATGTCTGCCAGAATCTTGAAATAAATCTGCCATCCCTATCAGAGATAATAGAGATTGGTATTCCATGTCTGGAGATGACTTCCTTCAAATACAGTCGTGCTAACTTCTCCATCTTGTCATCTTCTCTTATTGGTAGGAAGTGTGCGGATTTGGTGAGACGATCAACTATTACCCAAATAGTATCAAAACCACTTGCAGTCGTTGGCAATTTAGTGATGAAATCCATGGTAATGTTTTCCGATTTCCATTCCGGGATTTTGGGTTGTTGAAGTAGACCTGATGGTTTCTGATGCTCAGCTTTGACCTTAGAACACGTCAAACATTCTCCTACGTATTTAGTAACATCGGCTTTCATACCCGGCCACCAAAAATGTTTCTTGAGATCCTTGTACATCTTCCCCGTTCCAGGATGTATTGAGTATCTGGTTTTATGAGCTTCTCTAAGTACCATTTCTCTCATATCTCCAAATTTTGGTACCCAAATCCTTTCAGCCCTATACCGGGTTCCGTCTTCCCGAATATTAAGATGCTTCTCCGATCCTTTGGGTATTTCATCCTTTAAATTTCCCTCTTTTAAAACTCCTTGTTGCACCTCCTTTATTTGAGTAGTAAGGTTATTATGAATCATTATATTCATAGATTTTACTCGAATGGGTTCTCTGTCCTTCCTGCTCAAGGCATCGGCTACCACATTTGCCTTCCCTGGGTGGTAACGAATCTCAAAGTCGTAATCATTCAATAATTCAATCCACCTACGCTGCCTCATATTCAGTTGTTTCTGATTAAATATGTGTTGAAGACTTTTGTGGTCGGTATATATAATACTTTTGACCCCATATAAGTAGTGCGTCCAAGTCTTTAATGCAAAAACAACCGCGCCTAATTCCAAATCATGCGTCGTATAATTTTGTTCGTGAATCTTCAATTGTCTAGACGCATAAGCAATCACCTTCGTTCGTTGCATTAATACACAACCGAGACCTTGCTTTGATGCATCACAATAAATCACAAAATCATCATTCCCTTCAGGCAATGACAATATAGGTGCCGTAGTTAGCTTTTTCTTCAATAACTGAAACGCTTTCTCTTGTTCATCATTCCATTCAAATTTCTTCCCTTTATGCGTTAATGCAGTCAAGGGTTTTGCTATTCTGGAAAAGTCTTGGATGAACCTTCTGTAGTAACCAGCTAGTCCTAAAAACTGGCGTATGTGTTTCGGAGTTTTCGGGGTTTCCCACTTTTCAACAGTTTCTATCTTTGCCGGATCCACCTTAATACCTTCTTTGTTCACTATGTGACCGAGGAATTGAACTTCTTCCAACCAAAATGCACACTTTGAAAACTTAGCGTACAATTCTTCCTTTCTCAATACTTCTAACACCTTTCTCAAATGTTCACCGTGTTCTTGGTCATTCTTTGAGTAAATAAGTATGTCATCAATGAAAACAATGACAAACTTGTCAAGGTATGGTCCACACACTCGGTTCATAAGGTCCATGAACACAGCTGGTGCATTAGTTAAACCAAACGGCATGACCATAAACTCGTAATGACCATAACGTGTTCTGAAAGCAGTCTTTGGAATATCATCTTCTTTCACCCGCATTTGATGATACCCGGAACGTAAGTCAATCTTTGAATAAACAGACGAGCCTTGTAGTTGATCAAATAAGTCGTCGATTCTCGGTAGTGGGTAGCGGTTCTTGATGGTAAGTTTGTTCAACTCTCGGTAGTCGATACACAACCTGAATGTACCATCTTTCTTCTTGACAAACAAAACTGGAGCTCCCCACGGTGATGTGCTTGGTCGAATGAAACCACGCTCTAAAAGTTCTTGTAATTGGCTTTGCAGTTCTTTCATCTCGCTGGGTGCGAGTCTGTAAGGAGCACGAGCTATTGGTGCAGCTCCTGGTACAAGATCTATTTGAAATTCAACGGATCGATGTGGGGGTAATCCCGGTAATTCTTTCGGAAATACATCGGGAAATTCTTTTGCAATGGGAACATCATTGATGCTCTTTTCTTCAGTTTGTACTTTCTCGACGTGTGCCAGAACAGCATAGCAACCTTTTTTTATTAGTTTTTGTGCCTTCAAATTACTAATAAGATGTAGCTTCGTGTTGCCCTTTTCTCCGTACACCATTAAGGGTTTTCCTTTTTCTCGTATAATGCGAATTGCATTTTTGTAACAGACGATCTCTGCTTTCACTTCTTTCAACCAGTCCATACCGATTATCACATCAAAACTCCCTAACTCTACTGGTATCAAATCAATCTTAAATGTTTCGCTAACCAGTTTAATTTCTCGATTCCGACATATATTATCTGCTGAAATTAATTTACCATTTGCTAATTCGAGTAAAAATTTACTATCCAAAGGCGTCAATGGGCAACTTAATTTAGCACAAAAATCTCTACTCATATAGCTTCTATCCGCACCCGAATCAAATAAAACGTAAGCAGATTTATTGTCAATAAGAAACGTACCCGTAACGAGCTCCGGGTCTTCCTGTGCCTCTGCCGCATTAATATTGAAAACTCTTTTGCGGCCTTGTCCATTCGTGTTCTCCTGGTTCGGGGAATTTCTAATAATGTGGCCCGGTTTTCCACATTTATAACAAACTACATTGGCATAGCTTGCTCCGACACTACTTGCTCCGCCATTACTCGTTCCGACACCATTTGTTCCTTTCGTTCTATTAACCCCTGGTCCGTAGACCTCACACTTCACCGCGCTATGACCATTTCTTTTACACTTGTTGCAAAATTTGGTGCAGAACCCCGAGTGATACTTTTTACACCTTTGGCATAGCTGCTTCTGATTGTTGTTATTGTTGCGGTTATTATTGTTGTTGGGATGATTGTTGTAGTTGCTGTTGTTGTTGTTGTTGTTGTTGGGCCATTTGTTGTAGTTGCGATTGATGTTGCGATTGTTGGGATAATTGTTGCGATTGCTGTTGTTGTTGTATTGGTGATTCTTATCACCATTTTCCTCCCACTTTCTTTTGACTTGCTTCACATTGGCCTCTTCAGCAGTCTGTTCTTTAATTCTTTCTTCAATCTGGTTCACTAGTTTGTGAGCCATTCTACATGCCTGTTGTATGGAGGCGGGCTCGTGTGAACTTATATCTTCTTGGATTCTTTCTGGTAATCCTTTCACAAACGCGTCGATCTTCTCTTCCTCATCTTCGAATGCTCCCGGACACAATAGGCACAATTCTGTGAATCGTCTTTCGTACGTGGTAATATTAAATCCTAGGGTTCGTAACCCTCTAAGTTCTGTCTTGAGCTTATTGACCTCGGTTCTGGGACGGTACTTCTCGTTCATCAAGTGCTTGAATGCTAACCACGGTAGTGCGTACGCATCGTCTTGTCCCACTTGCTCTAGATAGGTATTCCACCATGTTAACGCAGAACCTGTGAAGGTATGCGTAGCGTACTTCACTTTGTCCTCTTCAGTACACTTACTTATGGCAAACACCGATTCGACCTTCTCGGTCCACCGTTTCAATCCGATCGGTCCTTCGGTTCCATCAAATTCCAAAGGTTTGTAGGCAGTGAATTCTTTGTAGGTGCATCCTACACGATTTCCTGTACTGCTAGATCCAAGGTTATTGTTGGTATGTAGCGCAGCCTGTACTGCGGCTATGTTTGAAGCTAGAAAAGTACGGAATTCCTCTTCATTCATATTCACTGTGTGTCGAGTAGTCGGTGCCATTTTCTTCAAAATAGTTAAATGGAACAAGTTAATCATACAGAATATTAAGAGTAGTTAATAGTATTTCGTAGCATAATATGAACTCATTTATAAAAGCTTTTTCTTCATATTAGCGTTTTATAAGTTTAAATTCGGGTAGTACCTACCCGTTAAGTTCATACTTAGTAGCTAATATACAATTCAACTACTACAATTCTATATGAAAAACTGATTATAATAATATTTCGCGTTTAAACTTTTACACAATATTTTACAAACTTACAATACCGCTTATTTTACATATAGCATGAAATATAGCACACAATAACTTTGATACAAGATAATTGTGAAGATAATTCTAGCTAGTACACAAGTCGTTCAGCAAAGGCAATAAAGACACGTAATTCATACGTCCAGAAACAAGTCATGCATTCTGGTTTTACTAGGATTACTTCCCATCCTTGGTCTTGTGGAACATAACCATTATGGTCGTTGATAAGACAGCGTGTTGTAACGTCGTCAAAGGGACGAGGGTTACGTAATGTCCAACAGTCCCGTAACAATCTAAAAACCTCATTTCTTACCCCAATTACCGACTCCGTCACTTGTGGGAACGTTTTGTTTAATAGTTGTAGCCCGATGTTCTTGTTCTCACTTTGGTGAGAAGCGAACATTACTAACCCGTAAGCATAACATGCTTCTTTATGTTGCATGTTAGCCGCTTTTTCTAAATCACGAAGTCCAATATTCGGATATATTGAGTCAAAATAATTTCTTAACCCGTTGCGTAAGATAGCATTTGGGTTCCCCGCAATATATGCGTCAAAGTAAACACATCGTAACTTATGGGTTTCCCAATGTGATATCCCCCATCTTTCAAACGAAAGTCTCTTATAAACCAAGACATTCTTGGAACGTTCTTCGAATATCTTACAAACTGATCTCGCCTTAAATAGTTGTGTCGAAGAATTCTGACCGACTCTAGACAAGATTTCATCAATCATGTCTCCGGGTAGGTCTCTTAAAATATTGGGTTGTCTATCCATTTTGTGTTTTTATACTGTAAAATAGACAAGAGTTAGATTCATAAAAAAAATACTTATTAATACAAGCAATTTTTACATATATCATAAAGCATAAGCACACTATATTACTTATATTACACCACACGAATACAACTATCTTATTCCGACTCGCTTGTTTCTTCTTCTTCGGTTTTGGTTCATTTTGCCAAGTTTCTAGGGATATATGATGTTCCCCTAATACGAGCCGTCGTTATCCACATTGGTTTAGAAAAACCTGGTGGTTTAGAGGTTCCCGGGTCATTGTTACAACTTAAGGACTTCGGGGGTTGACGATACATATAAAGTTCATCGGGGTTGGAATTAGATTTCTCTATTTTTATGCCCTTTCCCTTATTATTTTCTTTTGCCTTTTTAAATTCAGTTGGGGTAATTTCTATAACATCATCGGAATTCTCGTCGGAATCCGATTCATCGGAGAATTGGTAATCCTCCCAATATTTTGCTTCCTTGGCGGAAACTCCATTGACCATAATTAACCTTGGTCGGTTGGTTGAGGATTTTCTTTTACTTAACCGTTTTATTATTTCCCCCACCGGTTCTATTTCTTCATCCGGTTCTGATTCTTCTTCCGGTTCCGATTCTTCTTCCGGTTCCGACTCTTCTTCCGGTTCCTCTTCGGGAACTTGTGAATCAGTCCATGAATCATTCCAATTTACATTTGACTCTTCATTATTATTAGGTGAGTCAATGGGACTTGTTCTAGAGGTAGACATCTATCACATAATATCAAACGCGTTAAGAGATTAATATATCACATAATATTCACATGTTAAAAATATATAGTTTCCAACAAAATTTGTTAAGCAATCATTTTTCAAGTAAACACGGTCGAAGTCCAGACTCACTAATGCATCCTAACAAACTAGATAAGACACACTAATGCAAAATTCTGGTTCTCTAAGACCAACGCTCGGATACCAACTGAAATGTCCCGTTCTTATTGATTAAAAACGTTCCATATTAATTGATTTCGTTGCGAGGTTTTGACCTCTATATGAGACGTTTTTCAAAGACTGCATTCATTTTAAAACAAACCATAACCTTTATTTCGTCAATAAAGGTTTAAAAAGCTTTACGTAGATTATCAAATAATGATAATCTAAAATATCCTGTTTACACACGACCATTACATAATGGTTAAAATACAAATATGTTACAATAAAATAAGTTTCTTGAATGCAGTTTTTACACAATATCATACAAGCGTGGACTCCAAATCTCGTCCTTATTTAAGTATGCGACAGCGGAAGTCTTAATAATCACCTGAGAATAAACATGCTTAAAACGTCAACAAAAATGATGGTGAGTTATAGGTTTAACCTATATATATCAAATCATAATAATAGACCACAAGATTTCATATTTCAATACACATCCCATACATAGAGATAAAAATCATTCATATGGTGAACACCTGGTAACCGACATTAACAAGATGCATATATAAGAATATCCCCATCATTCCGGGACACCCTTCGGATATGATATAAATTTCGAAGTACTAAAGCATCCGGTACTTTGGATGGGGTTTGTTAAGCCCAATAGATCTATCTTTAGGATTCGCGTCAATTAGGGTGTCTGTTCCCTAATTCTTAGATTACCAGACTTAATAAAAAGGGGCATATTCGATTTTGATAATTCAACCATAGAATGTAGTTTCACGTACTTGTGTCTATTTTGTAAATCATTTATAAAACCTGCATGTATTCTCATCCCAAAAATATTAGATTTTAAAAGTGGGACTATAACTCACTTTCACAGATTTTTACTTCGTCGGGAAGTAAGACTTGGCCACTGGTTGATCCACGAACCTATAACAATATATACATATATATCAAAGTATGTTCAAAATATATTTACAACACTTTTAATATATTTTGATGTTTTAAGTTTATTAAGTCAGCTGTCCTCGTTAGTAACCTACAACTAGTTGTCCACAATTAGATGTACAGAAATAAATCGATAAATATTATCTTGAATCAATCCACGACCCAGTGTATACGTATCTCAGTATTGATCACAACTCAAACTATATATATTTTGGAATCAACCTCAACCCTGTATAGCTAACTCCAACATTCACATATAGAGTGTCTATGGTTGTTCCGAAATATATATAGATGTGTCGACATGATAGGTCGAAACATTGTATACGTGTCTATGGTATCTCAAGATTACATAATATACAATACAAGTTGATTAAGTTATGGTTGGAATAGATTTGTTACCAATTTTCACGTAGCTAAAATGAGAAAAATTATCCAATCTTGTTTTACCCATAACTTCTTCATTTTAAATCCGTTTTGAGTGAATCAAATTGCTATGGTTTCATATTGAACTCTATTTTATGAATCTAAACAGAAAAAGTATAGGTTTATAGTCTGGAAAATAAGTTACAAGTCATTTTTGTAAAGGTAGTCATTTCAGTCGAAAGAACGACGTCTAGATGACCATTTTAGAAAACATACTTCCACTTTGAGTTTAACCATAATTTTTGGATATAGTTTCATGTTCATAATAAAAATCATTTTCTCAGAATAACAACTTTTAAATCAAAGTTTATCATAGTTTTTAATTAACTAACCCAAAACAGCCCGTTGTGTTACTACGACGGCGTAAATCCGATTTTACGGTGTTTTTCGTGTTTCCAGGTTTTAAATCATTAAGTTAGCATATCATATATATATAGAACATGTGGTTAGTTGATTTTAAAAGTCAAGTTAGAAGGATTAACTTTTGTTTGCGAACAAGTTTAGAATTAACTAAACTATGTCCTAGTGATTACAAGTTTAAACCTTCGAATAAGATAGCTTTATATGTATGAATCGAATGATGTTATGAACATCATTACTACCTTAAGTTCCTTGGATAAAGCTACTGGAAAATAGAAAAATGGATCTAGCTTCAACGGATCCTTGGATGGCTCGAAGTTCTTGAAGCAGAATCATGACACGAAAACAAGTTCAAGTAAGATCATCACTTGAAATAAGATTGTTATAGTTATAGAAATTGAACCAAAGTTTGAATATGATTATTACCTTGTATTAGAATGATAACCTACTGTAAGAAACAAAGATTTCTTGAGGTTGGATGATCACCTTACAAGATTGGAAGTGAGCTAGCAAACTTGAAAGTATTTTTGATTTTATGAAACTAGAACTTTTGGAATTTATGAAGAACACTTAGAACTTGAAGATAGAACTTGAGAGAGATCAATTAGATGAAGAAAATTGAAGAATGAAAGTGTTTGTTGGTGTTTTTGGTCGTTGGTGTATGGATTAGATATAAAGGATATGTAATTTTGTTTTCATGTAAATAAGTCATGAATGATTACTCATATTTTTGTAATTTTATGAGATATTTCATGCTAGTTGCCAAATGATGGTTCCCACATGTGTTAGGTGACTCACATGGGCTGCTAAGAGCTGATCATTGGAGTGTATATACTAATAGTACATACATCTAAAAGCTGTGTATTGTACGAGTACGAATACGGGTGCATACGAGTAGAATTGTTGATGAAACTGAACGAGGATGTAATTGTAAGCATTTTTGTTAAGTAGAAGTATTTTGATAAGTGTCTTGAAGTCTTTCAAAAGTGTATGAATACATATTAAAACACTACATGTATATACATTTTAACTGAGTCGTTAAGTCATCGTTAGTCGTTACATGTAAATGTTGTTTTGAAACTTTTAGGTTAACGATCTTGTTAAATGTTGTTAACCCAATGTTTATAATATCAAAAGAGATTTTAAATTATTATATTATCATGATATTATGATGTACGAATATCTCTTAATATGATATATATACATTAAATGTCGTTACAACGATAATTGTTACATATATGTCTCGTTTCAAAATCATTAAGTTAGTAGTCTTGTTTTTACATATGTAGTTCATTGTTAATATACTTAATGATATGTTTACTTATAATAATATCATGTTAACTATATATATAACCATATATATGTCATCATATAGTTTTTTACAAGTTTTAACGTTCGTGAATCACCGGTCAACTTGGGTGGTCAATTGTCTATATGAAACCTATTTCAATTAATCAAGTCTTAACAAGTTTGATTGCTTAACATGTTGGAAACATTTAATCATGTAAATATCAATCTCAATTAATATATATAAACATGGAAAAGTTCGGGTCACTACAAATAGTGTATCCCTGACTAGTGCTCGAGTATTTAGGATTATGCATGCTTGTACTTTTGATATTGCCCTTAGACAGGTTAGGTTGAATCTTGAATTAGTTACACTTTCAGTTGAGATAAGGTATAAGATATGCATGTCCTTAGAAAGCTAGCGAAAAATTAAGAACTTTTCCTTTAGATATCGAATGGTTTTGATGAACGGATTAGAAGTTATAATCAATTGAATTTTTGATATTTTTATTAAAAATGATTATTATTATCGGCGTTCTAGTTTTATCTTATTATTATCATTATTATTATCTTTATCAATAAAAGGGATTTATCATTAAAAATTGTTATTTTTTTTATTAGTACTATCGTTATTATCGTTAAAATTATAATTAGTATTATTATTATTAGTATTATTATTAATATTATTATCATTATTAATATATATATATATATATATATATATATATATATATATATATATATATATATATATATATATATATATATATATATATATATATATATATATATATATATATATATATATATATATATATATATCATTATTTAAAAATGGTTATTGTTATTGTTATTATTATTATTACTATATTATCATTAAGATAATTATTAGTATTATCGTTAATAATGTTATAGTAACTATCATTATTAATATTAGTGTAATTAAAATAAATATTTGTAACACCTAATTATTTTGATTACTATTATTATCATTATTATGAACACGATATAAAAGACGATTAAAAGCTATTAAACGAAACGATTAAGAAATAATGAGTAAGAGTATCATGATGAAATTGAAATATTATAAGATATTGATTTAGATAAAATTATCGTTCTTATTATTTTTATCATTACTATTATTATTAAAAGTATCGTTAGTAGTAAAACTATCATTTTAACAAAAATTATCATTTTAATAGAAATGTCATTGTTACTATAAAATATCATTATTATTATTATTATTTTAAATAGAATTATTATTTTAAAGATAATATTAAAAATTATCTTAAATATTAAAGTTATCATAATTAGAATTATTGTTTTATCATAATGTCATCTTAGTAATTATAAATATTGATATTTTTATAATAATAATTATTATTACAAAAGAATACAACTTTTACTTACTATCATTATAGATATTATTTTATCAAATAAATATGTGATACAAACATATTTTACTACGTGTAATAACTTACTTTAATAATACCTATCATATTATCTTTATGATATTAAATGAACCCTATAAATTTTATTACTTAATATATATAAAAGTATATATAAAAGTATATTTTATTATATAAATTTAATATAAAATTTTTTTTATTAATAAATAAATTATATTATTTACTCTAATAAATCTTTTAAAAATATTTAAAAATATAAAACGACGATATTTAAACTATATATTAATTATGTATAGATTTTTGGAAATTATTTTGAGTCAAATTTACTTTTGTTGACTTTTGCATATTAGTCTCGAGCATTGGGATTGTGGTACACTATGACTTGACCTAATTTGTTAGACAAATATTGACCAACACATAAATATATATAATTAATTTAGGTTCGTGAATCCGAGGCCAACCTTGCACTTGTTCAATGACGTTATATGTATTTTTACTACGAAATACAGTATGGTGAGTTTCATTTGCCTTTTTACCCTTTATATTTTTGGGACTGAGAATACATGCACTTTTATAAATGTTTGACGAAATAGACACAAGTAATTGAAACTACATTCTATGGTTGAATTATCGAAATCGAATATGCCCCTTTTTATTAAAGTCTGGTAATCTAAGAATTAGGGAACAGACACCCTAATTGACGCGAATCCTAAAGATAGATCTATTGGGCCTAACAAACCCCATCCAAAGTACCGGATGCTTTAGTACTTCGAAATTTATATCATGTCCGAAGGAGGATCCCTGAATGATAGGGGATATTCTTATATGTATCTAGTTAATGTCGGTTACCAGGTGTTCACCATATGAATGATTATTTTTTGTCTCTATGCATGGGACGTATATTTATGAGAACTGGAAATGAAATTCTCGTGGTCTATTAAAATGATGGAAATAAATGATTATGATAAACTAATGAACTCACCAACCTTTTGGTTGACACTTTAAATCATGTTTATTCTCAGGTGTTAATGAAATCTTCCGCTGTGCATTTGCTCATTTTAAAGATATTACTTGGAGTCTTTCATAGCATATTTCGAAGAACGTTGCATTCGAGTCATTGAGTTCATCAAAGATTATTATTAAATCAATTTATAGTTGGATAGTGGATATTATGAAATGGTATGCATGCCTGTCAATTTTCGATGTAAAGAAAGTTTGTCTTTTAAAAACGAATGCAATGTTTGTAAAATGTATCATATAGAGGTCAAATACCTCGCAATGTAATCAACTATTGTGAATCGTTTATAATATATATGAACGGGTCCTTTCAGTTGGTATCAGAGCGGTGGTCTTAGCGAACCAGGTCTGCATTAGTGTGTCTAACTGATAAGTCGATAGGATGCATTAGTGAGTCTGGACTTTGACCGTGTCTGCATGTCAAAAGTTTTGCTTATCATTTTGTGTCGAAAATTAACTACTTATCATCCTCAGGAAATTACCTTCTTATCATTTTTAGTCTAAGACACGTCTTGCTGCATTGATTGCATGAATAGTGTATAGACAAAAATTCATATATTAGCATATCTGCTAAATCATATCTTATCGTATCTGTTACTTTAAACCTTGCCTGACATATCCCGCAAAGTCCTCCGTAATCTACGAAATCTTTTGATCTATATATATATATATATATATATATATATATATATATATATATATATATATATATATATATATATATATATATATATATATATATTCTATGTAATTAGAATACCATCCGTTAGCCAAAATCATTTCATATCGAAAAAAAATCCTTTATCCAATCGTACGAAATGGAATTCGTCATCAGTTCAAGTCACTCAGATTCTGAAATGGAATCCCATTCAATCTCCGAAAGCAGTGTGACCGGAATAGATCAACCAATCAGTCATCACCTATTCTGGATGAATTGGGGATGGGTTCATAGCATCCTCAATCATTGGAGACAAGAAGAAGGTGATCCCTTCCATCCACCACATTGCCCTCTTGACGAAGAACCTGAAGCACTTACCGGCGAACCTGTCCAAAACACCATTTTCTCGCTCATTTCCAGAGTATCTCGTCACGATTATATATTACATCAAATTTTAGATTTTATTTATCCGCTCATCCGAACCGACAATCACCCCGGTGTAATAGAAGAAGTCAACGAGCTTCGCGCTCGGGTAGTGGCTTTAGAGAATATGGTGTAGAGATTACAAACACCAGCAGCAGCATCAGCAGCATAACCAGTACCACCATCATCAATGCCAACAGTACCATTACCACCTCCAACCACAACCGCTTCGTAAATCTCAACTTCACAATCTGTCCCATGAGCATCAACGTCATACGCACCATAGATACCAAGGAGTACCAGCAACAATAACTGACGAAGTATTAATTCATAACTTCATTGGAGAAACATTCCGCGGTGATTATGTAATCTCTAAAGTCTTAGAGATTATTTAATCTAGCCCTAACCATAAATCAGTTAAGCGAACCAAAATGATAGAAGGAAGAGTAGAAACCCTGACAAAAATGGTGTGTGATTAACAAGCTAAACTTGCTTTACCAACAGCATCAACAGTACCGTCAGCGTTACCAGCATCGTCAGTACAGTGAACATCCGAATCAACAACACCGATAACATCACAAACTCCGTCAGTTCAAGAATCACTGTGGACATCATTACGAATCAATATATATATATATATATATATATATATATATATATATATATATATATTTTGAAATAAATCTTTCCGTGCTAAGCTATTGTGTGTGAATCTTAACTACTCGGTTAATTCATATTACAAATATGCAATAATGTACGTCCTTCGGCCGCAACTTAACCATCGTTAACTACAATCTCTGTCGCAATTCAACAAATTCCAATTCATAATAAATCAAGTATATATTTGATTTTACACTTTCATCATCGATGTACCCGAAACCTTTCATATAACATCATTCGTACTTTACGAAATTCACAAGAATTCCTCGAACCGAACATCATACATCAACAAATAACGAAGTATTGATTCATAATTTCAATGTCATTAAAGAAATACTGCGTAAAAGTTATGTACTTTTTAAAGCCTTTAGGGAATATTCAATTCTAGTTTCAACCATAAATCAAATGAGTTTAATTTAACATTAACTCATTAAATCTATGTTACATCTGAAGAAAATATACATACATATATATATATATATATATATATATATATATATATATATATATATATATATATATATATATATATATATATATATATATATATATATATATATATATATATATATATATATATATATATATATATATATATATATATATATTTCATAAAGACTGTAATAAAATTCTTTTGTACAAAATATTAATTGTGAAATTTTTTTTAACGGGTAGGTAATACCCGAGAGATATATAAATTCACAATTAATATGTTACATTCTTCGAATCTGATTCAGCAAATCATCCATTATACTCCCTACTTTCACAACAATATACATTCTTTTATAGAAATCAAAACAACCATACTCATTCAAAATTTAATTACATATTCTGATTTTGAAATCTCAAAATTCAACTTGAGATATGACCAAAATCATCACTCTTAGATCCTTACATCTTTCACAAGCTATATTTTGACTTCAAAACTGTGTTAGAATATCAAATGTATGTTAATGATTACAATCTGTGTTCAAACCCTTCGAAAATTTCTGAAGACACTTCGAATGATGAGCAATCGAGATGATGATCCAACCACATGTTACTCACAGTTATGTACCCGAAAAACTCTTGAAACCAAAGTAAAAGTTTAAACAACGTATCCGCGTCAGATTCTTTGACATTTATTAGCAAAAATAACTTTGCGACTCCTATTCAAAGTAGCCAGTTTTGTCACAGCTCCAGCAAGTCAACTTCGACTTTTCAGTCAGACTAACCTTATTATAACCTTGAGATATACACCATCGTTACCAGTGAACCTTTTACATTCCACCACATTATTAGCAGATGTACCAACAACTTCATTACCCTTTGACTTTAGCCTCTCCAAAAATTCATTATAATTATTCATTAAAACCCCATCATTTACTCATTCGCATCTTGTAATGAGAATTTCCATACGAATCATTGGGAATTAGCAATCAGTATTTTGAAATCTCGCAGCATGTCTACGCCAACATTTATATGTGTATATATAACGTCTATCTTCTGGACTTAATTTGAATGTGAGGTTTCTGAAAAACACTCCGAACTACGAATTGGTTCTCCGAAAATGGAAAAAAAAAATGCTGATGAACAGCAAAAACTATAAACGACTTTAAACGGTAAAAGCTGGATGATAATGATGAAGTGTCCTGGCAAAGCGCAGAAAAAGAGAAGTTTTGGAACTGGAAAACGGATTGAGCAAAGTAGGAAGGAGGCTGTGGACAAATTACAAAGACTGAACCTGACTTCAAAGGATCCAAATGATTCAGTACCTGCTGAAGTCATTAACGAATACCTTGCTCCTGACTCTAAACCCCTGCGGACAATATTCTTCATCATCCTCTGATATTAGAAATTCTAAAATATCATCATATCTTTCATTATAAATATCCTCCATATTTCTGAAGATATTTTCTTAATTTTTCTTATTTGAAATCATTTACCTCTTCGCGCTATCTGTATTATATCATAAAAGAAACTATTTTAGTTTCTAAATTCTGAAACATTCAAGTTTAGAATAGGAATATTTTGAAGTAGTGTTGAGAACTGAAGCATGAATTAGTATAATATAATGACACTTGATCAATGTGATTATATTACAGTAAGTCATGATGAGTTTCTAAATGGAACGTGATGATTCACAGATCATAACATCATCATGTGCCATGTTGTACGACTCTTGTATTCCATTTAACCTCTAAAATATCAAGAAAATATTTCTTGATGATTCGGCCTTTTCCAAGGTATTCTAGTAATTTGACAAGTCAAGATCGTGCCATCATAATTTCCTTCCTAGAACATTAGCAATGTTCATTCCGAAATTCATATCTGTGAATTCTGGACCATTACAAGCGGTGCTTAATCGCAAGAAGAAGAAACGAAAGGACAAAACTCCGAAATAGAAATTGGGGTATAAATTGCAGCAAATAAAAGAGAGCATTAACTGTGAATGATAATGATTATAGAATATAGAAGCAGAGACTTTGAAATATAAGGGAACATATAAAGCCCAACGACAAACCAGAAATTATAAATCATATATATCGATGCATATAGCAATATAAAGACACGGGAGAACTAGAAACACTATAAACCCAAGAGTATAGTAGAAGTAAATAGATTCTTTTGGCGGTAGATGAAAAAGAAGAATGACCGATATGAAAGTTAGAAGTATATCGAGAATCAGAACTGGATGGAGCATATTGATGAATACTTTAAAATATGAGTTGAGGGGGAAAGAATAGAAGGTGATGAAACATGACTAGGAACTTAGAAATCAATAGATTTAACTCACACAATGGCGGAATAAGTGAATCAAACCCTCTAGTGAATAGGTAAAGTTTTTTTTTTTTTTTTTTTTTTTTTTTTTTTTTTTTTTTTTTAGTCAAACCACAACTAAATCAAGTGTGATTAGATCAACACCTAGAGCTATTATTCAGCACCTGGGTGATTTGGACTGAGAGAGAATCGGAAGAGCTTACTAGATCTGAGTGTGTGTAACAAATTAGAGGCTTAACCTAAAATGAAGAACATAAGACTTTATATACCCCTGCTGTTGACTCACCCATACGATTCATTCATCACACGTACGAGTTGGCTTCATCAGCCGTACGGGTGATCACTCACTCGTGTCTTCTCATTTAGGTTGTAATTATGACTTAGCTCAGCATCAACCTTGCGTATGAGCCTGTCAGCCGTACTAGTGAGGCTTCACTCGTACGTCTGACTAAGTCTAACATAGTTAAACATCTAAATCTCGTTCCTGCAGTTCCTGTAACCACATACAAACACGGATAGGATAATAACGAGCAATCATGGTGGCCTGTAAACTGTTGTACCTGCAATGGACTTGGGTAGATGTCTAGGGACTTGCATAAAATGCATCAACAGAAGGTGTGAGTTGTAAGGAAACGAAGGAGGTGAATTTATAAGAAAATCTCCGACAAAACAATTAAAATGGACGATCGCATTTAAAGCGGATCCTAATTCCCTTGATTACCGGAGAGTCAAATCTTATTAAGAAGATTTTCTTCAAATCCCTTGAAATCTGGGAATCAATCATATCTACGTCAAATGATAAGATGAATCTACACTTACTCATTTCACTCTTCTATGTTAGCTTCATTCGTACTCTTCATATAAATGGATTGTTTATCCAAATTATTCGCTGATGATAAAACTCTAATTTTCAGCCCGTATGCATCATGAAAACATACTTATTATCATTCACGACCTTTTCACTCAAATTTCGGGACGAAATTTCTTTAACGGGTAGGTACTGTGACAACCCGAAAATTTCCAACCAAATTTAAACTTTAATCTTTATATGTTTCCGACACCGGAAATTTCCAACCAAATTTAAACTTTAATCTTTATATGTTTCCGACAGGATAAGCAATATTTGTTAAGTCAAATTTCAAGAATTTTAAACTATGTTCATACATTCATTCAACCTCGACCAAGTTCCAACGATTCACGAACCATTAAACGAATATGATTATATATGTATATGTGTATATATATATTATAACTTGAAACGTAAACAAAATATTAGATTAAATACTTTATATGATTGTATCTGTTTCAAAATGTTTATCAATGGAATTAGAAGATAAGATCAAATGATTGAATTATCAGATATATTGAATTATGATTACAAGTCTCTGTTGAAAGGCCCACGTTGATTTGAGAAATCTTTTCATTTTAACAATATCCGGAAAATGGTAAAGTGATTTATAAATAAGAACAAATTGTCAATCATTGAGAACTAGACAAAAGATAGTGGAAGATTGAATCTCATAAAGACTCGATTGATCTATTTAGTTTCAAACGTACAAAAACGTTTTCAGTTTAAAAAGAACTTTATTATTAAAACGTATATAACTTTTATAAATATCTAGAACCACTTTTGACAACTCATTACTTAACTAGTATGATAAAGATAACGATATTTATATTTTATTTTATTAAATATATATAACGATTTAAATTAATATTATATATATATTTATACGCGTATTATACGTACATAGTTTTATACTTTTACTATACTTAAACTTTAACTTTACTTTATTTTTACTTTACTTTAACTTTAATAATTCACTTTAATAATTCATACTTTAATAATTCACTTTAATAATTCATACTTTAATAATTTACTTTAATAATTCATACTTTAATAATTCACTTTAATAATTCATACTTTAATAATTCACTTTAATAATTCATACTTTAATAATTCACTTTAATAATTCAAAAATCTATTATAAATAGAATTCAATAGGTTTCATTATTTCATAGAAACTTGAAAATATTTTTCTCTAAACTCTCTCAATCGATTTACATATATATATTTACTCCGTATTATTTCAAGATATTATTGGTATACATAAAATATTACGACGGAGTGCTGTCCGAGTGATTTCGAAATTGTTTTTCGAGTAGGATAGGATTAAGGAAATTATGGGTTATAGCTATGGAGATGATTGAGTATGGTTCATGGGTATGCTCGTGAGGTCAATATAGTGTTTATCATTTCCGTTGCGTTTACGTATCTTTCCTGCAATATTGAATCTCAATATTGATACGTGAGTACTCATAATTTAACTTTTACATACTAATAGTGTATCCCTGACTAGTGCTCGAGTATTTAGGATTATGCATGCTTGTACTTTTGATATTGCCCTTAGACAGGTTAGGTTGAATCTTGAATTAGTTACACTTGCGGTTGAGATAAGGTATAAGATATGCATGTCCTTGGAAAGCTAGCGAAAAATTAAGAACTTTTCCTTTAGATATCGAATGGTTTCGATGAACGGATTAGAAGTTATAATCAATTGAATTTTCGATATTTTTATTAAAAATGATTATTATTATCGTCGTTCTAGTTTTATCTTATTATTATCATTATTATTATCTTTATCAATAAAAGGGATTTATCATTAAAAATTGTTATTTTTTTATTAGTAATATCGTTATTATCGTTAAAATTATAATTAGTATTATTATTATTATCCAATTATTATTATTATTATTAGTATTATTATTATTATTATTATCATTATTAATATATATATATATATATATATATATATATATATATATATATATATATATATATATATATATATATATATATATATATATATATATATATATATATATATATATATATATATCATTATTTAAAAATGGTTATTGTTATTGTTATTATTATTATTACTATATTATCATTAAGATAATTATTAGTATTATCGTTAATAATGTTATAGTAACTATCATTATTAATATTAGTGTAATTAAAACAAATATTTGTAACACCTAATTATTTTGATTACTATTATTATCATTATTATGAACACGATATAAAAGACGATTAAAAGCTATTAAACGAAACGATTAGGAAATAATGAGTAAGAGTATCATGATGAAATTGAAATATTATAAGATATTGATTTAGATAAAATTATCGTTATTATTATTTTTATCATTACTATTATTATTAAAAGTATCGTTAGTATTAAAACTATCATTTTAACAAAAATTATCATTTTAATAGAAATGTCATTGTTACTATAAAATATCATTATTATTATTATTATTTTAAATAGAATTATTATTTTAAAGATAATATTAAAAATTATCTTAAAAATTAAAGTTATAATAATTAGAATTATCGTTTTATCATAATGTCATCTTAGTAATTATAAATATTGATATTTTTATAATAATAATTATTATTACAAAATAATACAACTTTTACTTACTATCATTATAGATATTATTTTATCAAATAAATATGTGATACAAACATATTTTACTACGTGTAATAACTTACTTTAATAATACCTATCATATTATCTTTATGATATTAAATGAACCCTATAAATTTTATTACTTAATATATATAAAAGTATATATAAAAGTATATTTTATTATATAAATTTAATATAAAATTTTATTTATTAATAAATAAATTATATTATTTACTCTAATAAATCTTTTAAAAATATTTAAAAATATAAAACGACGATATTTAAACTATATATTAATCATGTATAGATTTTTGGAAATTATTTTGAGTCAAATTTACTTTTGTTGACTTTTGCATATTAGTCTCAAGCATTAGGATTGTGGTACACTATGACTTGACCTAATTTGTTAGACAAATATTGACCAACACATAAATATATATAATTAATTTAGGTTCGTGAATCCGAGGCCAACCTTGCACTTGTTCAATGACGTTATATGTATTTTTACTACGAAATACAGTATGGTGAGTTTCATTTGCCTTTTTACCCTTTATATTTTTGGGACTGAGAATACATGCGCTTTTATAAATGTTTGACGAAATAGACACAAGTAATTGAAACTACATTCTATGGTTGAATTATCGAAATCGAATATGCCCCTTTTTATTAAAGTCTGGTAATCTAAGAATTAGGGAACAGACACCCTAATTGACGTGAATCCTAAAGATAGATCTATTGGGCCTAACAAACCCCATCCAAAGTACCGGATGCTTTAGTACTTCGAAATTTATATCATGTCCGAAGGAGGATCCCGGAATGATAGGGGATATTCTTATATGTATCTAGTTAATGTCGGTTACCAGGTGTTCACCATATGAATGATTATTTTTTGTCTCTATGCATGGGACGTATATTTATGAGAACTGGAAATGAAATTCTTGTGGTCTATTAAAATGATGGAAATAAATGATTATGATAAACTAATGAACTCACCAACCTTTTGGTTGACACTTTAAATCATGTTTATTCTCAGGTGTTAATGAAATCTTCCGCTGTGCATTTGCTCATTTTAAAGATATTACTTGGAGTCTTTCATAGCATATTTCGAAGAACGTTGCATTCGAGTCATTGAGTTCATCAAAGATTATTATTAAATCAATTTATAGTTGGATAGTGGATATTATGAAATGGTATGCATGCCTGTCAATTTTCGATGTAAAGAAAGTTTGTCTTTTAAAAACGAATGCAATGTTTGTAAAATGTATCATATAGAGGTCAAATACCTCGCAATGTAATCAACTATTGTGAATCATTGATAATGTATATGAACGGGTCCTTTCATATTTCCAGGGTTCTGCGAAAGACTACGGATCAAGCAAACGTTCACCTCTATGTACCATCCCCAAGGTAATGGTGTAACGACCCTACTTTTTCCATTATCTTTTGCCGTTTCTATTTAACGTCCGTTAATTGATATTCATGCCACATCATTTCTATGACATATATTATTATTTTAGTAATAATATATTCCTTATTATGTGTTATATGAATATATGTATTAGTATTTAAAAATTGTACGTTTCTACGTGTCGTGGATTTCTATCCGGCGAATCATTTCGGCTGTCAAACCAACGGTTAGACTTTTGAGATTTTTGAATCTAAATTATTTTAATTATGATATTTTTATATCATACATGTATATAAAGTATTTCTATATTTTATTTTTCGCGTGTGCGTAATTCCTTCGAAGATTTAATCGCGTAATGGCGTTTTCGTGTTTCGGGCTTCGTTCGGGCATTCTGGCCACAAGCAACTAACCATTTATCAAATTTGGGCCATGAGGGGGCCTACCCGATGAGGATTTCGGCCGATTGGGACCACCTCCCCATTTCTTTTGTTTTTCACATTTTATTTCATTTTGATTTTCACTTCATTACTTTCCAAAACATTTATCTTTTTCTTCTTCCTCTTTCTCCCTTTTTTGGCCGCCATTTCCATCACCATTATCATCATTATTTCATCATCAAATCAAGCCTATTTCAAGGGGTTTTTAGCATATTTGGATCGCTCTCGTTCATCTCTACGCAACTATACTAATCGTTTCTTGATCAGGGTATAAACCATAACCCTAGTTTTTTCATTTCTACTCATTTCTACTGATTATGATCTTATTTTTATGCTATAGTAATTGTATGTTGTTGTATTATTGATTTGATGCATAGAAATACCCGATTATGTATGTTTTCGGTTTGATCAAAAGTGGACAGCCCTTGTTTTGTTAAAATTAGTATACTTAACAGATGTTTTTTGGTTAAATAAAGTGTATAGATGATGAGTTCCTCTCATTAAGACAATAATTTTAGGCTTTGGATTCATGTTGTTTCGAGATTCGGATCACAAGTTATACTTGTTTTAGTGTTTTGATAAAATTGAAATGTAAAAGCTTGTGATATCAGTTTTGGTCCGAATTTGTGACCATTTTTGGAGCCTCTAGCCATTGGTATAGGATTGATGATTGGATGAACGTTCATGTTCGGGTCATCGAAATCCGAGCCACGGATCACCCGGAATGGCTAAAACAAGTTTTAAAACGGATTAATGATTTAGGTTGGTTCATGGCTATTCTTCACGACTTATGAACTGACCTTAGGGTGTTCTTGAGTGCACTAATGTGTCAGGTTGGTTGGTTAGACGAGGATATATATAAAATTCGTCAAAAACCGACACCCAAGGCTCAAGTTATGACCCGACGAACTTTTAATTAAACTTATGGCTATAAAATTTGAACTTAGGTTGTAAATAATGGTTTGCATTATAATTAAATTACTTATGATATAAAAGTAATTATTTTTAAATAAGACTTATGATATGTATTTAGTATATCATTTAATAATTATATTATGATTTAATTATTCTTATAATTAAACTTATGATTAATAATACTTTTATTATTAATGAAAAATACTTATGATAAGTATTAAACTTATGATATGAGATTATTATATCAAGACTTATAATAAAGATTATTTATTTATTTATTTATTTATTATAAGGCTTAGTTATTATTTAATTATAATTTCATTATTAAATACTTATGGTTTAATAAGAATATTAAAATACTTATGATATGATTAATAATTCATTATTAATTAATAATACTTATGATATGATTACAAATTTATTATTAATTAATAATACTTATGTTATGATTAACATTTAATTAATTAACTAAATACTTATGTTATATTAATTATATCATTTAAACTTATGTTAACTTGATAATTCAATTTAATTTAATTAAACTTATGATATGACATGATTATACGTATATTATTAATATAAATTATAATTTAAATTTAAATGTTGACTAAGTTTGACCAAGGTTGACTTTTGAGTTGACTTTTGGCTGACTTTGACTTTTGTTGACTTTTCTATTTAAGGAAACTTTCCAAAAATAGAAACTTTCCAAAAATGGAAACCTGCTAAAAATAGAAACTTTTTATTAATAGAAAGTACGTGTTATACGTTGTCCTGATCATACCGAAACATACCGAGTGTTGTTCTATGCTTATTTGCAACAAGTACTATATCTATCATACTAAGGCTTGACATAAGTTATATATTTATATCGACCTGGTTTATTTATAGGTCGGAGTTGTGACCATTCTTGGTCAATTTACCATTTGCTGTTCGAATTTCTGTGTTGTTGCTTCATTTGCTTTAAGGTGAGTTATAGTCCCATTTTTCTATTTTAAATATGTTGGGATAAGAATACATGCAATTTATTTTACATATTGGACACAAGTGGAAATTGGTTTAAATTATTCATTGTGAGTCGAACGAAAATATTCCCTAATCTGGTAATTTTAATCACTGGTTTCTACTGTGAACGCGAATCCTATGGATAGATCTATCGGGCCTGACAGCCCCATTTCGTGCTAGTCGCGATAGCAGTTACAGACGGGATGTATTAGTACTTCGTATTTTGGAAGATACACATGTTCAGTGTATATTGTTATATTGGTTTTTGTTATGGGTAAGGAGTTGTTAAGTTATTACCAGGTGGCTCACGGGTTAATGGAATTGAGTATTTATGTTTTCAAACATAAATTTTTATGGTTTTAATTAATTATTGTTTGCAATATTAAACCAATAATTCACTCAATATTTTTGTTGACAGTTTACTCGCATGTTTTATTCTTAAGATCATGATTGATTGCTTCCGTTGTGCTTAGAGAGTCTGCATTGTTTGTCGCAAATTTTGATTTAAACATTAAACATTGCATTCTACTTTAAATACTCTTACATTGTGGGTAGTTATTGACTTATTTTGGTCAACCCTTTTTATACATTTGGATTGGTTTTTTTAATTTACAAATGATTTAGATTTTTTCTTTTGAGGCAATCAATTTTATTAAATGAATGCAATGTTATTTATGAAAATTCATATATAGAGTTATGATTAAGCTGTGGGACCAAGTGACGGAGCCGTTAAAGGTACTTGACGGGTCGTTTTAGTTGGTATCAGAGCCTTGGTTGTAGGGAATTAGGCTGCATTGATGTCGTTACCCGAGTCAATAGGGTGCATTAGTGAGTCTAGTCTACAGCCCGGCCTATAGCGTATTATTATATGTGGTTATTTGTATCGTATTGGTATGCATATTGTTTTCATATACATACATCTCCTTCTTATGTTTTGAATTCGGGAGGAACTCCCATTCTGATTTAAACGTATTCTCCGACTCATGCGAGTTTATCTTTTATAAGAACACCTTAGTTAGTGAAACTGAGGGACGTCATTCTTGACTTCTGAAATTCTCAACATTTCTATGTCATCTACTGTGTTTATAGATATAACATCTGAGTTATATTACTCGAGATGTCATTCTTGACTTCAAAAATCCTCGACATTTCAATGTCAACTATTATATTTATGTATATAACATTGTTGTTATATTTCATGCCGTTGTGCTTTGGTTGTCGAACAGGAAAATGTCATTCTTGACTTATAAAGATTCTTGATAATTCAAAGACATTATTATTGTCATCTTTATTCATATTCAATACTCTTAATACTTTTGTCTTTTTGTGCTATCCTTAGCACACTGTTTAAGAAATCGTTTTAGAGAAAATTTTGTGGAAATTCGAGGTTGATCACTTGTCCTGACCTCATGTAGTGCAATTGGAATGGAACTATGAATTAGTGGAATATAATGGCATCTGGCTAACGGGATTATATTACGGTAATTCATATAGAAAATCCAATATTGTGACATGAGGAATAGAAAGTGAGCCAAAGAAAATCTTTACACTACTCATTCAAAAATTTCAATGTTATTACATGAGGAATGAAAATACTCATTATCTTATTTGTGGATATACGAAGAGCTCATTTAACCAAACTATCTATCTAATGCTCATGAGTAGATTTACAGTATCTCATATGCCATAAGGGTTGTGAATTGAGGAGCCGTGGAATTTTGCATTCATTTTTGTTAACGGCATATCTCTTATTCATTGATAATTCATCATCACTTGTTGAATCTAGGCTCACACTATTACACTATGTTTAATCAAATGTTAGTTCGATACTCACCACCATATCCTTGCTGGGAGGCATGGTACATATTCTTAAGTAACTGGTAGTGACACCCCCAAAATTTCCTAAAGTGTGCATCTTGTTATCTATTATTACGCTTTTGACGTAGATTTTCATATGATTTCCATGACCACCTTTGGAAATTCCACGAAGATAATCGATAATCACTTGTATGGATTTCATTTGAACCCTCGAGCATCGAACGTATAAACACCTTACTATTTCGTTCCTTATGCTGAGATGGTAAATACCTCACGAGCATAATCTTTTGAGGAATAGAACCTACCTACGGGTATCTTTTGATTAATATGATCAAGAAAGTTTTCACACTCATGCGTCTATTAAATAACAGATTGCTCGGTACCGGGTGAGTAATGATGTTGTACCCAACTCAAAATCATGCGGGCTATGGGACACACCATATGAAATTCCCCCGTTTACCTACGGGCTGTGGCATGAGCCGAATTCATCCTAAGTACATCAGAAAACTACTATGACAAATTGAGGAATTTAAAATATTTTGACGTATCCTCTTCTTGGGTCACAAATGGCCGAAGTTTATATATAATTCTACCTTTACATTGGTACTATGTGATTCTTCACACACTCGATATGATCAAGGGTAACGTGGATATAATTTCCATTATGCTACCTAAGGTTAAGCATCACACAATTAGTTATGCATATATGATAAGTTGTGACCTTTGAGTCATGAATCACTTCTTAAAGATCTTATGATACTTCATTTGACTTAGTGAAAAAAGCATTAGCTGCACCAATCAATCATTACTCAGTCCCGTATGTTCGCGTTGCCCAATCTCAGGTTGGACTTGCATCTTCTTATTTACAACGTTGTATGCTGAATATTTATCTTCTCACACAAACTTCCACATAGATAAAATTTGAGATCATCGGTTATATGTCGTAACCCTACCATTTGAATGCTCACTTTGGTGAGTCAACCTTATGCTCTTTGGTACATAAGAGCAGCGAGGTTTTACTCGTCACGATAAATCTATTTACGCATGTTAGGTCTTATCATTAAGTGATTATTTATTAATGGTACTAACATTGGCAATTGACGTCCTGTCTTTTATTCATCGAAGAAATTAGTATCGTCCGGACAATAATCTCTAAAAATTAAATGAGGATTAAACAAGTAAATTTTCAATGACCATTACATGGTCAAAAATCCATGGCATTAGCGTGCCTTAGTAATTGTCTATGTGCATGACATATTATTCACATCCAGAACATCACGAAACCTTTGCAACCATCGAAATCCAGAGATTTATGTGTATATGTCATAAAGGCACTTTCTGCCACGTCATGCTGAATCCTCGGACATCCACTAACACTTAAATCATTCAAAATTGTTAAATTACCCAAGGATCTTATTTGCCACGCCTGTTGGAACATGCTATTTCTTACGTAACTCTAAATTTTGACTTATTACAGGAGATTCTTATTTGGTGATATTAACACCATCAGTCTTTCGACTTTAATATTAGTCATAACCTGTTTGGCATTTTGCAAAGTCAAGAAGTGATTCACTTCTCATCCTCATGCTCTATCCTTCATACCTCCCTTATTAGCAACAGTTTCGCACGTGAACAGTTTTGGCCCAAGGACTTATGTCCTGATAATAGTGAAAACCACATTTAATTCGTAGGTTTTCATTACCTCGTAACATTTATTGATCAAATGTCGCATGGCAATTCAAGTCCTTCACTCGATCTTCCATAATCTTACTTTAACTCGTAACCTCTGAAATACGAATACTATGTCTATCAAAAATTTTACACGTTGTTTTAAACCAAACTCTGTGACGACCCGAAAATTTTTGACTAAATTTAAACCAAACTCTTGATACGATTTAATATTTATGACACGATAAGCAAAGTCTGTAATATTGAGTCTCAAAATTTTGAACTGTTTACATAGATTCAAACCTTTGACTGTTCTCGACGATTTACGAACAATTACTTGTAAATAGATACGTATATATATTTAAATATATATAAATAATAATTTGAGATATATTATATTAGAATTAACTATGTAAAATAAAACAACATATAATAATAATAATTATTAATTAAAACATAACTATATATAAATAAAGTATATTAAAAATAAATATTAAATGATTGTAATACTCGATGAACGTTTCGATTATTATTTAGAGAAGTTAAATACGAACTTATGTGATTTTAAAATAAATAGTGATCCGAAAATGAGTTTTATAAATTATAGGCTTATTAATAATATATTTAGAAGTTATTTGATAAATTTTAACACTAATTATATTTTACTTGTGGTCGAGAGTGAATAGTTAATTTAATTTTTATTTAATAGTTAATGACCGAATTTTATACCATAATGACCGAAATAAATAAAGTTAATTACTGTAAAAATTTGGGAATTTTTTGAAGACTTTTATCCACTACCGATTAACAACGGACCACGATATAATATCCCTAATAAACTGTCGGTAGGAATAGACAAGAATTATGGCTGTTGAGTTTATTATTATTTTTAATATGCACGTTTGATTCTAAAAATTAATTATTGAGAACATGTTACTGGTTATAATTTGTCTCTTTTAGTTGTGGAGCACACCTATTACTATTATTGATTGATTAATGAAATTTTATATATTCATAGGCATATCGACATACATCTATAATATATTACTTCTTCCTATTTTGCATCACACACACACATACTACAACATTTGTAGTTTCAATTTCCTTTTTTCTTTTAAAACCCGATCACTACATCTGATTCATGTTTTGTTCGAATCACATAATCGTTTGTGACCATCACCAACGAATACCCACTTGTTTTAATTACGTACGTTTGATCAACAAGAAATCCATATTTTCAACTACTACTTGTTCCTGTTTTGATCACCAACGAAATACCTCACACCACCACCTTGAACCACAACGAAGCTACAAATCATCTTCACCAACAAATATCAAACCACTCGAATTTAGTTGATATAATTACATAGACAAACATGAAACAAGATACCCATCTGCTCATTTTCTTTTTGTTTCAGACAATTATAAACCACCCAACACGACCCTACTTTTTCCGTTATCTTTTGCCGTTTGTATTTAACGTCCGTTAATTGATATTCGTGCCACGTCATTTCTATGACATATATTATTATTTTAGTAATAATATATTCCTTATTATGGGTTATATGAATATATGTATTCGTATTTAAAAATTGTACGTTTCTACGTGTCGTGGATTTATATCCGGCGAATCATTTCGGTTGTCAAACCAACGGTTAGACTTTTGAGATTTTTGAATCCAAATTATTTTAATTATGATATTTTTATATCATATGTGTATATAAAGTATTCCTATATTTTATTTTTCGCGTATGCGTAATTCCTCCGAAGATTTAATCGTGTAACGACGTTTTCGCGTTTCGGGCTTCGTTCGGGCATTCGGGCCACAAGCAACTAACCATTTATCAAATTTGGGTAATGAGGGGCCCACCCCATGAGGATTTCGGCCGAATGGGACCCCCTCCCCATTTCTTTTGTTTTTCACATTTTATTTCATTTTGATTTTCACTTCATTACTTTCCAAAACCTATTTTCTCTCATTTCCATTTATCTTTTTCTCCTTCCTCTTTCTCCCTTTTTTGGCCGCCATTTCCATCACCATTATCATCATCATCATTTCATCATCAAATCAATCTTGTTTCAAGGGGCTTTTAGCATATTTGGATCGCTCTCGTTCATCTCTACGCAACTATTCTAATCATTTCTTGATTAGGGTATAAACCCTAACCCTAGTTGTAGTGACCCGAACTTTTCCATGTTTATATATATTAAATGAAATTGATATTTATATGATTAAATTTTTCCAACATGTTAAGCAATCAAACTTGTTAAGACTTGATTAATTGAAATGAGTTTATGTAGTCAATTGATCACCTAAGTTGACCGGCGATTCACGAACGTTTACTTGTAACAACTACATGATGATATATATATGGATATATATATAGTTAACATGAGAATTATCATAGGTAAGTATCACACTAAGTATATTAACAATGAGTTATATACATAAAAATGAGACTATTGAATTAAGAAACTCGAAACGATATATATAACGATTATCGTTATAATAACGTCTTACTAAATACATATGAATCATATTAAGATATTGATACACTATGTTTAACATGATAAAATGATAATTAAATATATCATTAAGTGTGTTAACAATGAACTACATATGTAAAACAAGACTACTAACTTAAGAGTTTCGAAACGAGTTATATATGTAACGATTATCGTTGTAACGACGTTTTAATATATATATATATATATATTGTATTAAGATATATTCATACACCATGTTATCATGATAATATGATAATTTAACATCTCATTAGATATAATAAACAATGGGTTAACTACATTAAATGAGATCTTTAACTTAAAAGTTTCAAGACAACACTTACATGTAACGACTAACGGTGACTTAACGACTCAGTTAAAATGTATATACATGTAGTGTATTAAGTTATATTAATACACTTTTGAAAGACTTCAAGACATATATCAAAACACTCATACTTAACAAAAATGCTTACAATTACTTTCTCATTCATTTTCATCAACAATTCTACTCATATTCATTCAGTCTTCGTACTCATATTATACCCAGCTTCTAGACGTACTTACTATGGGTATATACCAATAGAAACTAGCATGGGATTCCACTCTTGATTATGTCATGCATGACTAATCAAGTTTAACTTCTACCATGAGCTAGTCAACTAACAAGAACTCCTTTTAACCCCACTCACCACTCACCACTCACCACTCACCATTCACTTCATTTCATTTCCATTTTCCTTTCTAATTCTCTCTCAACACACACATACACCTATGAATGAATTTTTCCAGTAACCAAATCATCATTTTCATCAAAAACTACTTCAAGAATCAAGCTATAATCATCATAGGAAGAACACTTCAAGAACACTTCGAAAATCCTTTCAAGTTTGCAAGTATACTTCCAAGCTTTCTAATCCATTCCAAGTAATTATATAAGATCAAGAAACCTTTGTTATTTACAGTAGGTTATCTTTCTTATTCAAGATAAAACTCATATCCAAACTTTGATTCAATTTCTATAACTATAACATTCTTAATTCGAGTAGAAATCTTACTTGAACTTGTTTTCGTGTCATGATTCTACTTCAAGAACTTTCAAGCCATCCAAGGATCCTTTGAAGCTAGAACATTTCTTGTCACTTCCAGTAGGTTTACTTACTAAACTTGAGGTAGTAATGATGTTCATAACATCATTCTATTCATATATATATAACTATCTTATTCGAAGATTTAAACTTGTAATCAGTAGAACATAGTTTAGTTAATTCTAAACTTGTTCGCAAACAAAGTTAATCCTTCTAACTTAACTTTTAAAATCAACTAAACACATGTTCCATATCTATATGATATGCTAAAAGCCTGGAAACACGAAGAACATCGTAAAACCGGACATACGCCATCGTAGCGTAACCGGGGGCTGTTTTGGTTTGGATAATTAAAAATTATGATAAACTTTGATTTAAAAGCTATACTTTTGGGAAAATGTTTTTTTTATGAACATGAAACTATATCCAAAAATCATGGTTAAACTCAAAGTGGAAGTATGTTTTTCAAAATTGTCATCAAGACGTCGTTCTTTCGACTGAAATGACTACCTCTTCAAAAACGACTTGTAACTTGTATTTTTGATTATAAACTTATAGTTTTTCTGTTTAGTTTCATAAATTTCAGTTCATTATGAAACCATAGCAACTTGAATCACTCAAAACGAATTTAAAACGAAGAAGTTATGGGTAAAACAAGATTGGATAATTTTGCTTGTTGTAGCTACGTGAAATTTGTAACAAATCTATACAAATCATAACTTAACTAACTTATATTGTATTACACATGTATTCTAACATATATTATGTAATCTTGGGATACCATAGACACGTATACAATGTTTTGACATATCATATCGACCCATCTATATAATATATTTCAGAATAACCATAGACACTCTATATGCAGTAATGCTTGAGTTGGCTATACAGGGTTGAGGTTGATTCCAAAATAATATACATACTTTGAGTTATGATCTAGCTTGAGACTTGTATACCCTGGGTCGTGGATTGATTCGAGATAATATATATTGATTTATTGATGTACATCTAACTGTGGACAACTAGTTGTAGATTACTAACGTTGAACTGTTAACTTAACAAACTTAAATCATTAAAACGTAATAAAAATGTTGTGAATATATTTCGATCATACTTTGATATATATGTACATATTTGTTATAGGTTCATGAATCGACCAGTGGCCAAGTCTTATTTTCCAACAAAGTGAAAATACGTGAAAGTGAGTTATAGTCCCACTTTTGAATCTATTATTTTTGGGATGAGAATACATGCATTTTATAGATGTTTTACAAAATAGACATAAGTTGTAGTGACCAGAACTTTTCCATGTTTATATATATTAATTGAGATTGATATTTACATGATTAAATGTTTCCAACATGTTAAGAAATCAAACTTGTTAAGACTTGATTAATTGAAATATGTTTCATATAGACAATTGACCACCCAAGTTGACCGGTGATTCACGAACGTTAAAACTTGTAAAAACTATATGATGACATATATATGGATATATATATATATAGTTAACATGATACTATGATAAGTAAACATATCATTAAGTATATTAACAATGAACTACATATGTAAAAACAAGACTACTAACTTAATGATTTTTAAACGAGACATTTATGTAACGATTATCGTTGTAAAGACATTTAATGTATATATATATATCATATTAAGAGATATTCATACATGATAATATCATGATAATATAATAATTTAAAATCTCATTTGATATTATAAACATTGGGTTAACAACATTTAACAAGATCGTTAACCTAAAGGTTTCAAAACAACACTTACATGTAACGACTAACGATGACTTAACGACTCAGTTAAAATGTATATACTTGTAGTGTTTTAATATGTATTTATACACTTTTGAAAGACTTCAATACACTTATCAAAATACTTCTATTTAACAAAAATGCGTACAATTACATCCTCGTTCAGTTTCATCAACAATTCTACTCGTATGCACCCGTATTCGTACTCGTACAATACACAGCTTTTAGATGTATGTACTATTGGTATATACACTCCAATGATCAGCTCTTAGCAGCCCATGTGATTCACCTAACACATGTGAGAACCATCATTTGGCAACTAGCATAAAATATCTCATAAAATTACAAAAAATATGAGTAATCATTCATGACTTATTTACATGAAAACAAAATTACATATCCTTTATATCTAATCCATACACCAACGACCAAAAACACCTACAAACACTTTCATTCTTCAATTTTCTTCATCTAATTGATCTCTCTCAAGTTCTATCTTCAAGTTCTAAGTGTTCTTCATATATTCTACAAGTTCTAGTTACATAAAATCAAGAATACTTTCAAGTTTGCTAGCTCACTTCCAATCTTGTAAGGTGATCATCCAACCTCAAGAAATCTTTGTTTCTTACAGTAGGTTATCATTCTAATACAAGGTAATAATCATATTCAAACTTTGGTTCAATTTCTATAACTATAACAATCTTATTTCAAGTGATGATCTTACTTGAACTTGTTTTCGTGTCATGATTCTGCTTCAAGAACTTCGAGCCATCCAAGGATCCGTTGAAGCTAGATCCATTTTTCTCTTTTCTAGTAGCTTTATCCAAGGAACTTAAGGTAGTAATGATGTTCATAACATCATTCGATTCATACATATAAACCTATCTTATTCGAAGGTTTAAACTTGTAATCACTAGAACATAGTTTAGTTAATTCTAAACTTGTTCGCAAACAAAAGTTAATCCTTCTAACTTGACTTTTAAAATCAACTAAACACATGTTCTATATCTATATGATATGCTAACTTAATGATTTAAAACCTGGAAACACGAAAAACACCGTAAAACCGGATTTACGCCGTCATAGTAACACCGCGGGCTGTTTTGGGTTAGTTAATTAAAAACTATGATAAACTTTGATTTAAAAGTTGTTATTCTGGGAAAATGATTTTTATTATGAACATGAAACTATATCCAAAAATTATGGTTAAACTCAAAGTGGAAGTATGTTTTCTAAAATGGTCATCTAGACGTCGTTCTTTTGACTGAAATGACTACCTTTACAAAAATGACTTGTAACTTACTTTTCCGACTATAAACCTATACTTTTTCTGTTTAGATTCATAAAATAGAGTTCAATATGAAACCATAGCAATTTGATTCACTCAAAACGGATTTAAAATGAAGAAGTTATGGGTAAAACAAGATTGGATAATTTTTCTCATTTTAGCTACGTGAAAATTGGTAACAAATCTATTCCAACCATAACTTAATCAACTTGTATTGTATATTATGTAATCTTGAGATACCATAGACACGTATACAATGTTTCGACCTATCATGTCGACACATCTATATATATTTCGGAACAACCATAGACACTCTATATGTGAATGTTGGAGTTAGCTATACAGGGTTGAGGTTGATTCCAAAATATATATAGTTTGAGTTGTGATCAATACTGAGATACGTATACACTGGGTCGTGGATTGATTCAAGATAATATTTATCGATTTATTTCTGTACATCTAACTGTGGACAACTAGTTGTAGGTTGCTAACGAGGACAGCTGACTTAATAAACTTAAAACATCAAAATATATTAAAAGTGTTGTAAATATATTTTGAACATACTTTGATATATATGTATATATTGTTATAGGTTCGTGAATCAACCAGTGGCCAAGTCTTACTTCCCGACGAAGTAAAAATCTGTGAAAGTGAGTTATAGTCTCACTTTTAAAATCTAATATTTTTGGGATGAGAATACATGCAGGTTTTATAAATGATTTACAAAATAGACACAAGTACGTGAAACTACATTCTATGGTTGAATTATCGAAATCGAATATGCCCCTTTTTATTAAGTCTGGTAATCTAAGAATTAGGGAACAGACACCCTAATTGACGCGAATCCTAAAGATAGATCTATTGGGCCTAACAAACCCCATCCAAAGTACTGGATGCTTTAGTACTTCGAAATTTATATCATATCCGAAGGGTGTCCCGAAATGATGGGGATATTCTTATATATGCATCTTGTTAATGTCGGTTACCAGGTGTTCACCATATGAATGATTTTTATCTCTATGTATGGGATGTGTATTGAAATATGAAATCTTGTGGTCTATTATTATGATTTGATATATATAGGTTAAACCTATAACTCACCAACATTTTTGTTGACGTTTTAAGCATGTTTATTCTCAGGTGATTATTAAGAGCTTCCGCTGTCGCATACTTAAATAAGGACGATATTTGGAGTCCATGCTTGTATGATATTGTGTAAAAACTGCATTCAAGAAACTTATTTTGTTGTAACATATTTGTATTGTAAACCATTATGTAATGGGCGTGTGTAAACAGGATATTTTAGATTATCATTATTTGATAATCTACGTAAAGCTTTTTAAACCTTTATTGATGAAATAAAGGTTATGGTTTGTTTTAAAATGAATGCAGTCTTTGAAAAACGTCTCATATAGAGGTCAAAACCTCGCAACGAAATCAATTAATTTGGAACGTTTTTAATCAATAAGAACGGGACATTTCAGTTGGTATCCGAGCGTTGGTCTTAGAGAACCAGAATTTTGCATTAGTGTGTCTTATCGAGTTTGTTAGGATGCATTAGTGAGTCTGGACTTCGACCGTGTTTACTTGAAAAATGATTGCTTAACAAATTTTGTTGGAAACTATATATTTTCAACATGTGAATATTATGTGATATATTAATCTCTTAACGCGTTTGATATTATGTGATAGATGTCTACCTCTAGAACAAGTCCCATTGACTCACCTAATAATAATGAAGAGTCAAATGTAAATTGGAATGATTCGTGGACTGATTCACAAGTTCCCGAAGAGGAACCGGAAGAAGAGTCGGAACCGAATGAAGAATCGGAACCAGATGAAGAAATAGAACCGGTAGGGGAAATAATAAAACGGTTAAGTAAAAGAAAATCCTCAACCAACCGACCAAGGTTAATTATGGTCAATAGTGTTTCCGCCAAGGAAGCAAAATATTGGGAGGATTACCAATTCTCTGATGAATCGGATTCCGACGAGAATTCCGATGATGTTATAGAAATTACCCCAACTGAATTTAAAAAGGCAAAAGAAAATAATAAGGGAAAGGGCATAAAAATAGAGAAATCTAATTCCAACCCCGATGAACTTTATATGTATCGTCAACCCCCGAAGTCCTTAAGTTGTAACAATGACCCGTGAACCTCTAAACCACCAGGTTTTTCTAAACTAATGTGGAAAACGACGGCTCGTATTAGGGGAACATCATATATCCCTAGAAACTTTGCAAAACGAACCAAAACCAAAGAAGAAGAAACAAGCGAGTCGGAATAAGATAGTTGTATTCGTGTGGTGTAATATATGTAATATAGTGTGCTTATGCTTTATGATATATGTAAAAATTGCTTGTATTAATAAGTATTTTTTTTATGAATCTAACTCTTGTCTATTTTACAGTATAAAAACACAAAATGGATAGACAACCCAATATTTTAAGAGACCTACCCGGATACATGATTGATGAAATCTTGTCTAGAGTGGGTCAGAATTCTTCGGCACAACTATTTAAGGCGAGATCAGTTTGTAAGACATTCGAAGAACGTTCCAAGAATGCCCTGGTTTATAAAAGGCTTTCGTTCGAAAGATGGGGGATATCACATTGGGAAATCCATAAGTTATGATGTGTTTACTTTGATGCATATATTGCGGGGAACCCAAATGCTATTTTACGCAATGGGTTAAGAAATTATTTTGACTCAATATATCCAAATATTGGACTTCGTGATTTAGAAAAAGCCGCTAACATGCAACATAAAGAAGCATGTTATGCTTACGGATTAGTAATGTTCGCTTCTCACCAAAGTGAGAACAAGAACATCGGGCTACAACTATTAAACAAAACGTTCCCACAAGTGACGGAGTCGGTAATTGGGGTAAGAAATGAGGTTTTTAGATTGTTACGGGACTGTTGGACATTACGTAACCCTCGTCCCTTTGACGACGTTACAACACGCTGTCTTATCAACGGCCATAACGGTTATGTTCCACAAGACCAAGGATGGGAAGTAATCCTAGTAAAACCAGAATGCATGACTTGTTTCTGGACGTATGAATTACGTGTCTTTATTGCCTTTGTTGAACGACTTGTGTACTAGCTAGAATTATCTTCACAACCATCTAGTATCAAATTTATTGTGTGCTATATTTCATGCTATATGTAAAATAAGCGGTATTGTAAGTTTGTAAAATATTGTGTAAAAGTTTGAACGCGAAGTATTATTATAATCAGTTTTTCATATAGAATTGTAGTAGTTGAATTGTATATTAGCTACTAAGTATGAACTTAACGGGTAGGTACTACCCGAATTTAAACTTATAAAACGCTAATATGAAGAAAAAGTTTTTATAAATGAGTTCATATTATGCTACGAAATACTATTAACTACTCTTAATATTCTGTATGATTAACTTGTTCCATTTGATTATTTTGAAGGAAATGGCACCGACTACTCGACACACCGTGAATATGAATGAAGAGGAATTCCGTACTTTACTAGCTTCAAACATAGCCACAGTACAGGCTGCGCTACATACCAACAATAACCTTGGATCTAGCAGTACAGGAAATCGTGTAGGATGCACCTACAAAGAATTCACTGCCTGCAAACCTTTGGAATTTGATGGAACCGAAGGACCGACCGGATTGAAACGGTGGACCGAGAAGGTCGAATCGGTGTTTGCCATAAGTAAGTGTACTGAATAGGACAAAGTGAAGTACGCTACGCATACGTTCACAGGTTCTGCGTTAATATGGTGGAATGCCTATCTAGAGCAAGTGGGACAAGACGATGCGTACGCACTACCGTGGTAAGCATTCAAGCACTTGATGAACGAGAAGTACCGTCCCAGAACCGAGGTCAATAAGCTCAAGACATAACTTAGAGGGTTACGAACCCAAGGATTTGATATTACCACGTACGAAAGACGATTCACAGAATTGTGCCTATTGTGTCCGGGAGCGTTCGAAGATTAGGAAGAGAAGATCGACGCGTTTGTGAAAGGATTACCGGAAAGAATCCAAGAAGATATAAGTTCACACGAGCCCGCCTCCATACAACAGGCATGTAGAATGGCTCACAAACTAGTGAACCAGATTGAGGAAAGAATTAAAGAACAGACGGCTGAAGAGGCCAATGTGAAGCAAGTCAAAAGAAAGTGGGAGGAAAACGGTGATAAGAATCACCAATACAACAACAGCAATTACAATAATAATCGCAACAATTATCCCAACAACCGCAACATCAATCGTAACTACAACAAATGGCCCAACAACAACAATAATAACAACAACAACAACTACAACAATCGTCCCAACAACAATAACAATCGCAACAACAACAACAATCAGAAGCAGCTATGCCAAAGGTGTGAAAAGTATCACTCGGGGTTCTGCACCAAATTGTGCAACAAGTGTAAAAGAAATGGTCATAGCGCGGCGAAGTGTGAGGTCTACGGACCAGGGGTTAACAGAACGAAAGGAACAAATGGTGTCGGAACGAGTAATGGCGGAGCAAGTAGTGTCGGAGCAAGTTATGCCAATGTAGTTTGTTATAAATGTGGAAAACCGGGCCACATTATTAGAAATTGCCCGAACCAGGAGAACACGAATGGACAAGGCCGCGGAAGAGTTTTCAATATTAATGCGGCAGAGGCACAGGAAGACCTGGAGCTTGTTACGGGTACGTTTCTTATTGACAATAAATCTGCTTATCTTTTATTTGATTCGGGTGCGGATAGAATCTATATGAGTAGAGATTTTTGTGCTAAATTAAGTTATCCATTGACGCCGTTGGAAAGTAAATTTTTACTCGAATTAGCAAATGGTAAATTAATTTCAGCAGATAATATATGTCGGAATCGAGAAATTAAACTGGTTTGCGAAACATTTAAGATTGATTTGATACCAGTAGAGTTAGGGAGTTTTGATGTGATAATCGGTATGGACTGGTTGAAAGAAGTGAAAGCAGAGATCGTTGGTTACAAAAATGCAATTCGCATTATACGAGAAAAAGGAAAACCCTTAATGGTGTACGGAGAAAAGGGCAACACGAAGCTACATCTTATTAGTAATTTGAAGGCACAAAAACTAATAAGAAAAGGTTGCTATGCTGTTCTAGCACACGTCGAGAAAGTACAAACTGAAGAAAAGAGCGTCAATGATGTTCCCATTGCAAAAGAATTTTCCGATGTATTTCTGAAAGAATTACCGGGATTACCCCCACATCGATCAGTTGAATTTCAAATAGATCTTGTACCAGGAGCTGCACCAATAGCTCATGCTCCTTACAGACTCGCACCCAGCGAGATGAAAGAACTGCAAAGCCAATTACAAGAACTTTTAGAGCGTGGTTTCATTCGACCAAGCACATCACCGTGGGGAGCTCCTGTTTTGTTTGTCAAGAAGAAAGATGGTACATTCAGGTTGTGTATCGACTACCGAGAGTTGAACAAACTTACCATCAAGAACCGCTACCCACTACCGAGAATCGACGACTTATTTGATCAACTACAAGGCTCGTCTGTTTATTCAAAGATTGACTTACGTTCCGAGTATCATCAAATGTGGGTGAAAGAAGATGATATTCCAAAGACTGCTTTCAGAACACGTTACGGTCATTACGAGTTTATGGTCATGCCGTTTGGTTTAACTAATGCACCAGCTGTATTCATGGACCTTATGAACCGAGTGTGTGGACCATACCTTGACAAGTTTGTCATTGTTTTCATTGATGACATACTTATTTACTCAAAGAATGACCAAGAACACGGTGAACATTTGAGAAAGGTGTTAGAAGTATTGAGGAAGGAAGAATTGTACGCTAAGTTTTCAAAGTGTGCATTTTGGTTGGAAGAAGTTCAATTCCTCGGTCACATAGTGAACAAAGAAGGTATTAAGGTGGATCCGGCAAAGATAGAAACTGTTGAAAAGTGGGAAACCCCGAAAACTCCGAAACACATACGCCAGTTTTTAGGACTAGCTGGTTACTACAGAAGGTTCATCCAAGATTTCTCCAAAATAGCAAAACCCTTGACTGCATTAACGAATAAAGGGAAGAAATTTGAATGGAAGGATGAACAAGAGAAGGCATTTCAGTTATTGAAGAAAAAGCTAACTACGGCACCTATATTGTCATTGCCTGAAGGGAATGATGATTTTGTGATATATTGTGACGCCTCAAAGCAAGGTCTCGGTTGTGTATTAATGCAATGAACGAAGGTAATTGCTTATGCGTCTAGACAATTGAAGATTCATGAGCAAAATTATATGACGCATGATTTGGAATTAGGCGCGGTTGTTTTTGCATTAAAGACTTGGAGGCACTACTTATATGGGGTCAAAAGTATTATATATACCGACCACAAAAGTCTTCAACACATATTTAATCAGAAACAACTGAATATGAGGCAGCGTAGGTGGATTGAATTATTGAATGATTACGACTTTGAGATTCGTTACCACCCGGGGAAGGAAAATGTGGTAGCCGATGCCTTGAGCAGGAAGGACAGAGAACCCATTCGAGTAAAATCTATGAATATAATGATTCATAATAACCTTACTACTCAAATAAAGGAGGCGCAACAAGGAGTTTTAAAAGAGGGAAATTTAAAGGATGAAATACCCAAAGGATCGGAGAAGCATCTTAATATTCGGGAAGACGGAACCCGGTATAGGGCTGAAAGGATTTGGGTACCAAAATTTGGAGATATGAGAGAAATGGTACTTAGAGAAGCTCATAAAACCAGATACTCAATACATCCTGGAACGGGGAAGATGTACAAGGATCTCAAGAAACATTTTTGGTGGCCGGGTATGAAAGCTGATGTTGCTAAATACATAGGAGAATGTTTGATGTGTTCTAAGGTCAAAGCTGAGCATCAGAAACTATCAGGTCTACTTCAACAACCCGAAATCCCAGAATGGAAATGGGAAAACATTACCATGGATTTCATCACTAAATTGCCATGGACTGCAAGTGGTTTTGATATTATTTGGGTAATAGTTGATCGTCTCACCAAATCAGCACACTTCCTGCCAATAAGAGAAGATGACAAGATGGAGAAGTTAGCACGACTGTATTTGAAGGAAGTCGTCTCCAGACATGGAATACCAATCTCTATTATCTCTGATAGGGATGGCAGATTTATTTCAAGATTCTGGCAGACATTACAGCAAGCATTAGGAACTCGTCTAGACATGAGTACTGCCTATCATCCACAAACTGATGGGCAGAGAGAAAGGACGATACAAACGCTTGAAGACATGCTACGAGCATGTGTTATTGATTTCGGAAATAGTTGGGATCGACATCTACCGTTAGCAGAATTTTCCTACAACAACAGCTACCATTCAAGCATTGAGATGGCGCCGTTTGAAGCACTTTATGGTAGAAAGTGCAGGTCTCCGATTTGTTGGAGTGAAGTGGGGGATAGACAGATTACGGGTCCGGAGATTATACAAGAAACTACCGAGAAGATCATCCAAATTCAACAACGGTTGAAAACCGCCCAAAGTCGACAAAAGAGCTACGCTGATATTAAAAGAAAAGATATAGAATTTGAAATTGGAGAGATGGTCATGCTTAAAGTTGCACCTTGGAAAGGCGTTGTTCGATTTGGTAAACGAGGGAAATTAAATCCAAGGTATATTGGACCATTCAAGATTATTGATCGTGTCGGACCAGTAGCTTACCGACTTGAGTTACCTCAACAACTCGCGGCAGTACATAACACTTTCCATGTCTCGAATTTGAAGAAATGTTTTGCTAAAGAAGATCTCACTATTCCGTTAGATGAAATCCAAATCAACGAAAAACTTCAATTCATCGAAGAACCCGTCGAAATAATGGATCGTGAGGTTAAAAGACTTAAGCAAAACAAGATACCAATTTTTAAGGTTCGATGGAATGCTCGTAGAGGACCCGAGTTCACCTGGGAGTGTGAAGATCAGATGAAGAAGAAATACCCGCATCTATTTTCAGAAGATTCGTCAACACCTTCAACAGCTTAAAATTTCGAGATGAAATTTATTTAACGGGTAGGTACTGTAGTGACCCGAACTTTTCCATGTTTATATATATTAATTTAGATTGATATTTACATGATTAAATGTTTCCAACATATTAAGAAATCAAATTGTTAAGACTTGATTAATTGAAATATGTTTCATATAGACAATTGACCACCCAAGTTGACCGGTGATTCACGAACGTTAAAACTTGTAAAAACTATATGATGACATATATATGGATATATATATATATATATAGTTAACATGATACTATGATAAGTAAACATATCATTAAGTATATTAACAATGAAATACATATGTAAAAACAAGACTACTAACTTAATGATTTTTAAACGAGACATATATGTAATGATTATCGTTGTAAAGACATTTAATGTATATATATCATATTAAGAGATATTCATACATGATAATATCATGATAATATAATAATTTAAAATCTCATTTGATATTATAAACATTGGGTTAACAACATTTAACAAGATCGTTAACCTAAAGGTTTCAAAACAACACTTACATGTAACGACTAACGATGACTTAACGACTCAGTTAAAATGTATATACATGTAGTGTTTTAATATGTATTTATACACTTTTGAAAGACTTCAATACACTTATCAAAATACTTCTATTTAACAAAAACGCTTACAATTACATCCTCGTTCAGTTTCATCAACAATTCTACTCGTATGCACCCGTATTCGTACTCGTACAATACACAGCTTTTAGATGTATGTACTATTGGTATATACACTCCAATGATCAGCTCTTAGCAGCCCATGTGAGTCAACTAACACATGTGGGAACCATCATTTGGCAACTAGCATGAAATATCTCATAAAATTACAAAAAATATGAGTAATCATTCATGACTTATTTACATGAAAACAAAATTACATATCCTTTATATCTAATCCATACACCAACGACCAAAAACACCTACAAACACTTTCATTCTTCAATTTTCTTCATCTAATTGATCTCTCTCAAGTTCTATCTTCAAGTTCTAAGTGTTCTTCATATATTCTACAAGTTCTAGTTACATAAAATCAAGAATACTTTCAAGTTTGCTAGCTCACTTCCAATCTTGTAAGGTGATCATCCAACCTCAAGAAATATTTTTTTCTTACAGTAGGTTATCATTCTAATACAAGGTAATAATCATATTCAAACTTTGGTTCAATTTCTATAACTATAACAATCTTATTTCAAGTGTTAATCTTACTTGAACTTGTTTTCGTGTCATGATTCTGCTTCAAGAACTTCGAGCCATCCAAGGATCCGTTGAAGCTAGATCCATTTTTCTCTTTTCCAGTAGGTTTATCCAAGGAACTTAAGGTATTAATGATGTTCATAACATCATTCGATTCATACATATAAAGCTATCTTATTCGAAGGTTTAAACTTGTAATCACTAGAACATAGTTTAGTTAATTCTAAACTTGTTCGCAAACAAAAGTTAATCCTTCTAACTTGACTTTTAAAATTAACTAAACACATGTTCTATATCTATATGATATGCTAACTTAATGATTTAAAACCTGGTAACATGAAAAACACCGTAAAACCGGATTTACGCCGTCGTAGTAACACCGCGGGCTGTTTTGGGTTAGTTAATTAAAAACTATGATAAACTTTGATTTAAAAGTTGTTATTCTGGGAAAATGATTTTTATTATGAACATGAAACTATATCCAAAAATTATGGTTAAACTCAAAGTGGAAGTATGTTTTCTAAAATGGTCATCTAGACGTCGTTCTTTCGACTGAAATGACTACCTTTACAAAAATGACTTGTAACTTATTTTTCAGACTATAAACCTATACTTTTTCTGTTTAGATTCATAAAATAGAGTTCAATATGAAACCATAGCAATTTGATTCACTCAAAACGGATTTAAAATGAAGAAGTTATGGGTAAAACAAGATTGGATAATTTTTCTCATTTTAGCTACGTGAAAATTGGTAACAAATCTATTCCAACCATAACTTAATCAACTTGTATTGTATATTATGTAATCTTGAGATACCATAGACACGTATACAATGTTTCGACCTATCATGTCGACACATCTATATATATTTCGGAACAACCATAGACACTCTATATGTGAATGTTGGAGTTAGCTATACAGGGTTGAGGTTGATTCCAAAATATATATAGTTTGAGTTATGATCAATACTGAGATACGTATACACTGGGTCGTGGATTGATTCAAGATAATATTTATCGATTTATTTCTGTACATCTAACTGTGGACAACTAGTTGTAGGTTACTAACGAGGACAACTGACTTAATAAACTTAAAACATCAAAATATATTAAAAGTGTTGTAAATATATTTTGAACATACTTTGATATATATATGTATATATTGTTATAGGTTCGTGAATCAACCAGTGGCCAAGTCTTACTTCCCGACGAAGTAAAAATCTGTGAAAGTGAGTTATAGTCTCACATTTAAAATCTAATATTTTTGGGATGAGAATACATGCAGGTTTTATAAATGATTTACAAAATAGACACAAGTACGTGAAACTACATTCTATGGTTGAATTATCGAAATCGAATATGCCCCTTTTTATTAAGTCTGGTAATCTAAGAATTAGGGAACAGACACTCTAATTGACGCGAATCCTAAAGATAGATCTATTGGGCCTAACAAACCCCATCCAAAGTACTGGATGCTTTAGTACTTCGAAATTTATATCATATCCGAAGGGTGTCCCGAATTGATGGGGATATTCTTATATATGCATCTTGTTAATGTCGGTTACCAGGTGTTCACCATATGAATGATTTTTATCTCTATGTATGGGATGTGTATTGAAATATGAAATCTTGTGGTCTATTATTATGATTTGATATATATAGGTTAAACCTATAACTCACCAACATTTTTGTTGACGTTTTAAGCATGTTTATTCTCAGGTGATTATTAAGAGCTTCCGCTGTCGCATACTTAAATAAGGACGAGATTTGGAGTCCATGCTTGTATGATATTGTGTAAAAACTGCATTCAAGAAACTTATTTTGTTGTAACATATTTGTATTGTAAACCATTATGTAATGGTCGTGTGTAAACAGGATATTTTAGATTATCATTATTTGATAATCTACGTAAAACTTTTTAAACCTTTATTGATGAAATAAAGGTTATGGTTTGTTTTAAAATGAATGCAGTCTTTGAAAAACGTCTCATATAGAGGTCAAAACCTCGCAACGAAATCAATTAATATGGAACGTTTTTAATCAATAAGAACGGGACATTTCATAAGTGATCGAAATTACATTCTATGTTGAATTATCGAATCGAATATGCCCCCTATTAACTTGGTAGCCTAAGAATTGGTGTTTATGATAATTGCCACCAATTGACGCGAATCCTAAAGATAGATCTATTTGGCCCAACAAGCCTCATATGAGTTACGGATGCTTTAGTACTTCGATTTATCATATCCGATGTGAGTCCCGGAATGATGGGGATATTCTATATGCATCTTGTTAATGTCAGTTACCAGGTGTTCATCATATGAATGATTTTTATGCAGATTGCATGTTATTGAGAAATGGAAATGGAAATCTTGTGGTCTATTATTACGATTTGATAAATATATAGGCTAAACCTATAACTCACCAACATTTTTGTTGACGTTTAAAGCATGTTTATTCTCAGGTGATTATTAAGTGCTTCCACTGTTGCATGCTAATTTATGGACAAGAGTTGGAGTCAGCATGCTTGTATAATATTTTTAAAAAACTGCATTCGAAGACATATATTGTTGTGTAATATTATTGTAAACCATTATGTAATGGTCGTGTGAAAACGCTATATTTTAGATTATCATTATTTGATAATCGTCGTAATATTTTAAAGGTTATGGTTTGTTTTAAAATCGAATGCAGTCTTTGAAAAACGTCTCATATAGAGGTCAAAACCTCGTAACGAAATCAATTAATATGGAAAGTTTTTAGCAATATGAATGGGACATTTCACTAGTTTTTTCATTTCTAATCCTTTTTACTGATTATGATTTATTTTTATGCGATAGTAATTGTATGTTGTTGTATTGTTGATTTGATGAGTAGAAATACTCGATTATGTATGTTTTCGGTTTGATCAAAAGTGGACAGCCCTTGTTTTGTTAAAATCAGTATACTTAACAGATGTTTCGGTTTGATCAAAATGGTCAATGGTGTTTCCACCAAGGAAGCAAAGTATTGGAAAAATTACCAATATTCTGATGAATCGGATCCCGACGAGGATTCCGATGATGTTATAGAAATTACCGCAACTCAATTTAATAAGGTAAAAGAGAATAATAAGGGAAAGGGCATCAAAATAGAGAAACCTGATTCCGACCCTAATGAACTTTATGTGTATCGTAAACGCCCATATTTCGTAGATTTTAACAATAATCCGGGAACATCTAGGCCACCAGGTTTTTCTAAACCATTTGTGAAAATGACGGCTCGTATTAGAGGATCACCATGTATCCCTAGGAAATTAGCCAAACGAACCAAGTCCGAAGAAGAAGAAACGAGTGAGTCAGAATAAAGATTGGTAATCATGCTGTGTAATATATGTATTGTTGTGTGCTTGTACTTTTAAGATATATGTAAAAATTGCTTGTATTGTTTGTTAATTATCTTTTACGAATCTAATCCTTGTTTATTTTACAGTATAAAAACAAAAATGGACGTTAAGGATAGACAACCAAAAATTTTAGAAGACCTACCAGGGGATATGATTGATGAAATCTTGTCTAGAGTCGGGCAGAATTCATCAGCATAATTATTTATGGCGAAATTAGTTTGTCGAACGTTTGAAAGACATTCCAGGCATGCCTTAGTATATAAGAGGCTTTCTTTTGAAATATGGAGTATATCACATTGGGGAGACTTTAAGTTACGCCGAGTTTTCTTTAAGGCATTTAGTGCGGGAAACCCAGATGCAATTTTACGCTACGGGTTGAGAACCTATTTTGACTCAACCTATCCCAACATAGGACTTCGTGCATTAGAAAGAGCTTCAAACATGCAATTTAAAGAAGCATGTTATGCTTACAGATTACTAATGTTCGCTTCTCACCAAATTGAGAAAAAGAACATCGGATTACAACTGTTAAATAAAACATTCCCACAAGTGACGGATTCAGTAGTTGGAGTGAGAAACAAGGTTTTTAGATTGTTACAGGGCTGTTGGGCATTACGTAACCCTCGTCCTATTGACTGTGTTACAACATGCTTCCTAGCCAACGACCACAACGGTTATTTTCCACAAGACCAAGGATGGGAAATAATATTAGTAAAACCAGTATGTATAACTTGTTTCTGGACCTATGAATTACATGTTTTTATTGCCTTTGCTGAACGACTTGCGTATTAACTAGAATTGTCTTTGCAACTACCTTGTATCAAAGTTATTGTGTGCTATATTTCATGCTATATGTAAAATTGTGGTATTATACGTTTGTAAAATATTGTATAAAAGTTTGAGCGTAAAATATTATTATCAGTTTTTCATATAGAATTGTAGTAGTTGAATTGTATATTAGCTGCTAAGTATGAACTTAACGGGTAGGTAATACCCGAATTATAAATTATAAAACGCTAATATGAAGAAAAAGCTTTTATAAATGAGTTCATATCATGCTACGAAATACTATTAACTACTCTTAATATTATTATTAATATTGTTATACTTATTATTGTTATTATTTATTATTGTTATTTTTAATAACCATTAGTAGTATTATAATTATTATTAGTATTATGTTGATTATTATTATCAATATCAAAACAAGTATTAGAACAAGTAATATTGTTAATATGATTAAGATTATTGATATTAGAAATATTATTATCGTTATAAAATGTAACATCCTCAAGTGGGCCTAGATGTAAGATTACTAGATTGCCCTTAAGTTGGTGTTGCGTTATTATATGCTTTTATTTTTATTTAATGTTTATTATTAATTAATGATGAGGTTAGGACCAGTTTGTGACAAGGGTCACAGAACAGGTTTGTTTATTTAATTTGGACTTCGTTTGGTGTGCCAAATGATGTATGAAAGATATCAGATAACTGATAAATACCCGTGTGTCACTCAGTGTGGGAATTAAACCCAATTAAGTGACTAAGTGTTGGCTTCTCTTCTCATTTTCTAGAAAACTCCCAAACCCTCCCGTACCTTCATCTCTTTCACATACCAAACCCTAATTTCTAATCTTTGTTCTTGAGCTCAAATCATTTACATTTTCGTGTTCCTTATGATCTACTGATTCTATCAAGGTAAGAATCACAAGTTTTCATGATTTAATCTTCAAGAAAATTGGGTTTTTGTGATAGTTTTTACAAAGTGGGTAATTTGGGTCAAAAGAGTTGAATTTGATGTTGTTTGAGTCCAAATCTTGTGGGTTTATGTTTCTTGATGTATAGTGTCTTAGATTTGGTCAGTTTTGAGGTAAAAATCGAGCTCTAGAGCAAGAATTGGATGAATTTGGGTGAAACCCGTCACTTTGGCTTCAGCTTCTGCAGATGAACACGGTCGGCCGAGTGTCTCGAGACACTCGACCGACTGACTCGACCATCGATCGAGTGAGTGAGACCCACGGCCGAGTGTATCTGTGAAAGACCATCGACCGAGTGACTTGTCAATCGGCCGAGTGTGTGTAGACAATCGGCTGACTGTCTCTGACAGTCGACCGAGTGTCTTGGGCAGTGGAAATTTTACCAAGAGTTGATTTCTAGCCGTTATGCTGCCCGTTTGTCGAACGTTTGAAAGACATTCCAGACATGCCTTAGTATATAAGAGGCTTTCTTTTGAAATATGGAGTATATCACATTGGGGAGACTTTAAGTTACGCCGAGTTTTCTTTAAGGCATTTAGTGCGGGAAACCCAGATGCAATTTTACGCTACGGGTTGAGAACCTATTTTGACTCAACCTATCCCAACATAGGACTTCGTGCATTAGAAAGAGCTTCAAACATGCAATTTAAAGAAGCATGTTATGCTTACAGATTACTAATGTTCGTTTCTCACCAAATTGAGAAAAAGAACATCGGATTACAACTGTTAAATAAAACATTCCCACAAGTGACGGATTCTGTAGTTGGAGTGAGAAACAAGGTTTTTAGATTGTTACAGGGCTGTTGGGCATTACGTAACCCTCGTCCTATTGACTGCGTTACAACATGCTTCCTAGCCAACGACCACAACGGTTATTTTCCACAAGACCAAGGATGGGAAATAATATTAGTAAAACCAGTATGTATAACTTGTTTCTGGACCTATGAATTACGTGTTTTTATTGCCTTTGCTGAACGACTTGCGTATTAACTAGAATTGTCTTTGCAACTACCTTGTATCAAAGTTATTGTGTGCTATATTTCATGCTATATGTAAAATTGTGGTATTATACGTTTGTAAAATATTGTATAAAAGTTTGAGCGCAAAATATTATTATCAGTTTTTCATATAGAATTGTAGTAGTTGAATTGTATATTAGCTGCTAAGTATGAACTTAACGGGTAGGTAATACCCGAATTATAAATTATAAAACGCTAATATGAAGAAAAAGCTTTTATAAATGAGTTCATATCATGCTACGAAATACTATTAACTACTCTTAATATTCTGTATGATTAACTTGATTCATTTGTTTATTTTTGAAGGAAATGGCACCGATTACTCGAAATACTCTGAATATGACCGATGGAGACTTCTGTTTTTTCCTTGCTGCAAATGTAGCCGTAGTGCAGGCTACAATGCGAAATAACAACAATAACTCTGAAACTAGCAATGGATCTAACACCACTAGAAATCGTGTAGGATGCTCCTACAAAGAATTCACTGCCTGCAAACCTTTGGAATTTGATGGAACCGAGGGTCCAATCGGATTGAAACGGTGGACCGAGAAGGTTGAATCAGTGTTTGCCATAAGTAAATGTACTGAAGAAGACAAAGTAAAGTACGCTACGCATACCTTCACATGTACTGCATTAACATGGTGGAATACCTATCTCGAGAGGGTAGGAAAAGATGTTGCTTATGCACTACCGTGGTCAGCATTCAAGCACTTGATGAACGAGCAGTATCGTCTCAGAAAAGATGTCAAAAAGCTCAAGGTAGAGCTTAGAGGATTACGAACGCAAGGTTTCGATATCACCACATACGAACGACGATTCACAGAGTTGTGCCTATTGTGTCCCAGAGCGTTCGAAGACGAAGCAAGTCAAGAGAAAGTGGGAAGAAACCAGTGACAAGAGTCACCAATACAACAACAACAATCACAACCACAATCGCAACAACTATCCTAACAACCACAACATCTACCGCAACAACAACAATCGCAATCCCAACAACTACTACAACAAATGTCCCAACAACAATAATTACAACAAATGCCCCAATAACAACAACAACAATCCCAACAACAATCTCAATAACAACAATGGCGACAACAATCAGAAAACTCCATGCTATAGGTGTGATGGATATCATTTGGATAAATACTGTAAGCTTGAATGTACCAAATGTAAAAGACCGGGTCATGGTGCGACAAAGTGTGAAACTTTCGGACCAACGAATGGAGGAACAAATAATGCCCACATTGTTTGTTTCGGATGTGGGAAGAAGGGCCACTTAAAAACTACGTGCCCAAATCAGGGGAATACTAATGGGCAAGGCCACGAAAGAGTTTTCAATATTAATGCGGTAGAAGCGCAGGAAGACCCGGAGCTTGTTACGGGTACGTTTCTTATTGACAATAAACCTGCTTATATTTTATTTGATTCGGGTGCGGATAGAAGCTATATGAGTAGGGATTTTTGTGCTAAATTAAGTTGTCCAGTGACGCCTTTGGATAATAAATTTTTACTCGAATTAGTCAACGGCAAATTAATTTCAGCAGATAATATATGTCGAAATCAAGAAATTAAACTGGTTACCGAAACGTTTAAGATTGATTTGATACCAGTAGAGTTAGGGAGTTTTGATGTGATAATCAGCATGGACTAGTTGAGAGAAGTGAAAGTAAAGATCGTTTGTTACAAAAATGCAATTCGCATTGTACGAGAAAAAGAAAAACCCTTAATGGTGTACGGAGAAAAGAGCAACGCGAAGCTAAATCTTATTAGTAATTTGAAGGCGCAGAAACTAATAAGAAAAGGTTGCTATGCTATTCTAGCACACGTCGAGAAAATCAATACCGAAGAAAAGGACATCAGTGATGTTCCTGTCACTAAAGAATTTCTCGATGTATTTCTGAAAGAATTACTGGAACTACCTCCACACCGATCCGTTGAATTTTAAATAGATCTTGTACTAGGAGCTGCACCTATAGCTCGTGCTCCATACAGACTCGCACCCAGCGAAATGAAGGAACTCCAGAGCCAATTGCAAGAACTTTTAGAGCGTGGCTTCATTCGACCAAGTACATCACCGTGGGGCGCTCCTGTTTTGTTTGTCAAAAAGAAGGATGGTACATTCAGGTTGTGTGTCGACTACCGAGAGTTGAACAAACTTACCATCAAGAACCGTTATCCACTACCATGAATCGACGACTTATTTGATCAACTACAAGGCTCGTCAGTTTATTCGAAGATCGATTTACATTCTGGGTATCCTCAAATGCGGGTGTAGGAGGATGATATTCCGAAGACTACTTTTAAAATGCATTACGGTCATTACGAGTTTATGGTTATGCCGTTTGGGTTGACTTGTGACGACCCAGAAATTTCCGATCAAATTTAAACTTGATCTTTATTGATTTCGACATGATAAGCAAGTCTATTTAATTGAATCTCAAAAGTTTGAACTGTTTCATATAATCAATTGACCTTCGACTACTCTCAACGATTCACGAACAATTGATTGTAAATAGATATGTGTGTATGTATATAAATAATAATTCGAAATATAATTTGAAGTATTATATGTTGTTGTTATTAAAAATTAATAAAATAAAAATAGGATATTATAATAATTATTATTTAAAATATATCTTTATATATAAATGAAGTATAATAAAAAAATAAATATTAAATGATAGTAATACTCGTTGATGTTTCGATTGATATTAAGCAAGTTAAATTTAAACTTATGTAATTTTAAAATAAACGGTGATACAAAAAATGAGTTCTGTAAATTTTAGGCTTATTAAAAAATGTATTTAGGAACTATGTGTTAAGTTTTAACAATTTTTATATTTCATCCATAAATGAGAGGGAGAGTTGATTAATTTTTATTTAATAGTTAATAATAGAATTTTATACCATAATGACCAAAATAAATAAATATAGTTAATTTAAAAATATGAGATTTTTATGATTACTTTTATCCGCCACCGATTTACCAACGGGGTACGATAATGCAGTCCGTGAAAACTGTCGGTAAGATGTAAACAAGAAATATTCACGTGAATTCATTTATGATGACTGTGTTTGTTTCTTTTCCTTTCAACATTCACTGAGTTATGCAAATGATTATTATAATATTATTATTAATTATTTTAGTACTATCTATTACAATTGTGTTCTTAAGTGAGTGACATAAAATGTCGTGATTGATTAAAGATATTACTTACTTTACTATTTTCTTTTGTCCGTATGTTTCCACTGACTAACTAATCTAATAACCATTGAATCTAATCTATATATGTATATGTAGATGATAATTACACATAGGTAAACAAAAAGAAACCCATTACCCACTTCAAGACTTATTGAACAAATCAGTACAACCATCTAATTTCTATATAGTATATATAGACATGCATAGAGACATATCTATCTATCTTTCTGTATGTTTTCGGTTAACAACCCATCACTTATATTCCCATTTTTATTTTACTTTCTTCAAACCCATCATTCAGAACACCTCGAAATCATAAGGAAATCAGTTAACTACTCAAGTTTGCTATTACCATCGACTTTTAAACCCATGAACAAATCGACCTTAATCGACTACAAATCAAACCCAAAACTCAAATGCACTTGGGTGTTGATATCGTTCGAACCACCACCTTCACTACATGCTTTCTTTGAGAACCAAAAAGCCACCACTACACCGCCACCCTACAACAACCATCACCACTGTTACTGTTACGTTCCTTAACAACCCTCAAATTGATACAAAACCGAAGCCAAATATGGATGAGCTACTACATCTGTTTCGGTTTCCAATATATAATATATTTTTTTCTCTTTTTGTTTGAACAAAAACCACAAACCCAGAAATGTTGCTAGCTACTCCTGTTTTCACACAACACCACAACCATTGGCCACCCTAGAGACACCACTACCCTTACATATCACCTCCACGATCACCTTGAAGCCACCATCAACTTTACAACACCTGCAATAACTCCCTATTCTGTTCTGTTCGGATCACAACCCAACTATTTTCCTTCTTGGTTAATATTCAAACGAACCAAAATATCTATCCAAGTAAAGCTACTGCTGCAAATAATTTCTGTTTTCCACTTCTGTCGAACAGTCACTGCTTAACTTGTATGATTATGTTCAAGAAACTTAAACAACTAATTTATTATTGCTATTGCTTATTGAGTGTTCTCATGGCCGACAATTCCTAGAAATATAACCCCCACTCGAATATTTAATGGAGTTAGTGGATTTCATACTGTGACCCATTAAAAATCTCGTTCACTTCTCTTCCTGTTTGAGTTAAACGATACCAACCTCCTCCTTTTTAATATGGGATGTGTTACATTTTCTTTAGGAATTCCTAGTTGGGATTAATTAATTAAATCCTTGGGCCACTTGATTTCGGTTATGTAATGGGCCAATACCAAATTTATGTGACTGGGAAACGAATTAGAATAATGATGTCGGACGTATATGATAATCATAATGATGATGATTTGATTAAGACGATGGATAATGATATCGATGATGATGAAAACGAACATCGAAATGAAGATGATGATGATTCCTTGATGATGAAAGATTACGGTATAGAAGATGATGATGATGTCGTGTGTCATTAACATGATGATAATGTTTATGATGATCTTATGTTGAGAATAATGATGATTCATGATTAAACGATGATGATGATGAACGGTTCCTGTTACGTTCATTGTCTTCTATTTCGGTTTCTATTATTATGATTATTGATCTGCTCTGGATGAATTTGTTTGTGAAGAAAAAGATATAGGATAACAGAAATAATACGGGATATATAAATTCAAGTAGAGAATAAAACAGAAAGACAAGAGCAGCGCAGATGGTTATGGGTTGTGTCGGATTAACGAGAGGTCGCGAGTTCGAGCCCGGTCCAGGGCATTATTTTTTTAGGAAAAGCATTTAGGGGTATACACTCTCATCATTATTTCATTTATTATTATTATTATTATTATTATTATTATTATTAATATTAATGTTATTATTCTTATTATTATTAATATTGTTATACTTATTATTGTTATTATTTATTATTGTTATTTTTAATAACCATTAGTAGTATTATAATTATTATTAGTATTATGTTGATTATTATTATCAATATCAAAACAAGTATTAGAACAAGTAATATTGTTAATATGATTAAGATTATTGATATTAGAAATATTATTATCGTTATAAAATGTAACATCCTCAAGTGGGCCTAGATGTAAGATTACTAGATTGCCCTTAAGTTGGTGTTGCGTTATTATATGCTTTTATTTTTATTTAATGTTTATTATTAATTAATGATGAGGTTAGGACCAGTTTGTGACAAGGGTCACAGAACAGGTTTGTTTATTTAATTTGGACTTCGTTTGGTGTGCCAAATGATGTATGAAAGATATCAGATAACTGATAAATACCCGTGTGTCACTCAGTGTGGGAATTAAACCCAATTAAGTGACTAAGTGTTGGCTTCTCTTCTCATTTTCTAGAAAACTCCCAAACCCTCCCGTACCTTCATCTCTTTCACATACCAAACCCTAATTTCTAATCTTTGTTCTTGAGCTCAAATCATTTACATTTTCGTGTTCCTTATGATCTACTGATTCTATCAAGGTAAGAATCACAAGTTTTCATGATTTAATCTTCAAGAAAATTGGGTTTTTGTGATAGTTTTTACAAAGTGGGTAATTTGGGTCAAAAGAGTTGAATTTGATGTTGTTTGAGTCCAAATCTTGTGGGTTTATGTTTCTTGATGTATAGTGTCTTAGATTTGGTCAGTTTTGAGGTAAAAATCGAGCTCTAGAGCAAGAATTGGATGAATTTGGGTGAAACCCGTCACTTTGGCTTCAGCTTCTGCAGATGAACACGGTCGGCCGAGTGTCTCGAGACACTCGACCGACTGACTCGACCATCGATCGAGTGAGTGAGACCCACGGCCGAGTGTATCTGTGAAAGACCATCGACCGAGTGACTTGTCAATCGGCCGAGTGTGTGTAGACAATCGGCTGACTGTCTCTGACAGTCGACCGAGTGTCTTGGGCAGTGGAAATTTTACCAAGAGTTGATTTCTAGCCGTTATGCTGCCCGTTTGTCGAACGTTTGAAAGACATTCCAGACATGCCTTAGTATATAAGAGGCTTTCTTTTGAAATATGGAGTATATCACATTGGGGAGACTTTAAGTTACGCCGAGTTTTCTTTAAGGCATTTAGTGCGGGAAACCCAGATGCAATTTTACGCTACGGGTTGAGAACCTATTTTGACTCAACCTATCCCAACATAGGACTTCGTGCATTAGAAAGAGCTTCAAACATGCAATTTAAAGAAGCATGTTATGCTTACAGATTACTAATGTTCGTTTCTCACCAAATTGAGAAAAAGAACATCGGATTACAACTGTTAAATAAAACATTCCCACAAGTGACGGATTCTGTAGTTGGAGTGAGAAACAAGGTTTTTAGATTGTTACAGGGCTGTTGGGCATTACGTAACCCTCGTCCTATTGACTGCGTTACAACATGCTTCCTAGCCAACGACCACAACGGTTATTTTCCACAAGACCAAGGATGGGAAATAATATTAGTAAAACCAGTATGTATAACTTGTTTCTGGACCTATGAATTACGTGTTTTTATTGCCTTTGCTGAACGACTTGCGTATTAACTAGAATTGTCTTTGCAACTACCTTGTATCAAAGTTATTGTGTGCTATATTTCATGCTATATGTAAAATTGTGGTATTATACGTTTGTAAAATATTGTATAAAAGTTTGAGCGCAAAATATTATTATCAGTTTTTCATATAGAATTGTAGTAGTTGAATTGTATATTAGCTGCTAAGTATGAACTTAACGGGTAGGTAATACCCGAATTATAAATTATAAAACGCTAATATGAAGAAAAAGCTTTTATAAATGAGTTCATATCATGCTACGAAATACTATTAACTACTCTTAATATTCTGTATGATTAACTTGATTCATTTGTTTATTTTTGAAGGAAATGGCACCGATTACTCGAAATACTCTGAATATGACCGATGGAGACTTCTGTTTTTTCCTTGCTGCAAATGTAGCCGTAGTGCAGGCTACAATGCGAAATAACAACAATAACTCTGAAACTAGCAATGGATCTAACACCACTAGAAATCGTGTAGGATGCTCCTACAAAGAATTCACTGCCTGCAAACCTTTGGAATTTGATGGAACCGAGGGTCCAATCGGATTGAAACGGTGGACCGAGAAGGTTGAATCAGTGTTTGCCATAAGTAAATGTACTGAAGAAGACAAAGTAAAGTACGCTACGCATACCTTCACATGTACTGCATTAACATGGTGGAATACCTATCTCGAGAGGGTAGGAAAAGATGTTGCTTATGCACTACCGTGGTCAGCATTCAAGCACTTGATGAACGAGCAGTATCGTCTCAGAAAAGATGTCAAAAAGCTCAAGGTAGAGCTTAGAGGATTACGAACGCAAGGTTTCGATATCACCACATACGAACGACGATTCACAGAGTTGTGCCTATTGTGTCCCAGAGCGTTCGAAGACGAAGCAAGTCAAGAGAAAGTGGGAAGAAACCAGTGACAAGAGTCACCAATACAACAACAACAATCACAACCACAATCGCAACAACTATCCTAACAACCACAACATCTACCGCAACAACAACAATCGCAATCCCAACAACTACTACAACAAATGTCCCAACAACAATAATTACAACAAATGCCCCAATAACAACAACAACAATCCCAACAACAATCTCAATAACAACAATGGCGACAACAATCAGAAAACTCCATGCTATAGGTGTGATGGATATCATTTGGATAAATACTGTAAGCTTGAATGTACCAAATGTAAAAGACCGGGTCATGGTGCGACAAAGTGTGAAACTTTCGGACCAACGAATGGAGGAACAAATAATGCCCACATTGTTTGTTTCGGATGTGGGAAGAAGGGCCACTTAAAAACTACGTGCCCAAATCAGGGGAATACTAATGGGCAAGGCCACGAAAGAGTTTTCAATATTAATGCGGTAGAAGCGCAGGAAGACCCGGAGCTTGTTACGGGTACGTTTCTTATTGACAATAAACCTGCTTATATTTTATTTGATTCGGGTGCGGATAGAAGCTATATGAGTAGGGATTTTTGTGCTAAATTAAGTTGTCCAGTGACGCCTTTGGATAATAAATTTTTACTCGAATTAGTCAACGGCAAATTAATTTCAGCAGATAATATATGTCGAAATCAAGAAATTAAACTGGTTACCGAAACGTTTAAGATTGATTTGATACCAGTAGAGTTAGGGAGTTTTGATGTGATAATCAGCATGGACTAGTTGAGAGAAGTGAAAGTAAAGATCGTTTGTTACAAAAATGCAATTCGCATTGTACGAGAAAAAGAAAAACCCTTAATGGTGTACGGAGAAAAGAGCAACGCGAAGCTAAATCTTATTAGTAATTTGAAGGCGCAGAAACTAATAAGAAAAGGTTGCTATGCTATTCTAGCACACGTCGAGAAAATCAATACCGAAGAAAAGGACATCAGTGATGTTCCTGTCACTAAAGAATTTCTCGATGTATTTCTGAAAGAATTACTGGAACTACCTCCACACCGATCCGTTGAATTTTAAATAGATCTTGTACTAGGAGCTGCACCTATAGCTCGTGCTCCATACAGACTCGCACCCAGCGAAATGAAGGAACTCCAGAGCCAATTGCAAGAACTTTTAGAGCGTGGCTTCATTCGACCAAGTACATCACCGTGGGGCGCTCCTGTTTTGTTTGTCAAAAAGAAGGATGGTACATTCAGGTTGTGTGTCGACTACCGAGAGTTGAACAAACTTACCATCAAGAACCGTTATCCACTACCATGAATCGACGACTTATTTGATCAACTACAAGGCTCGTCAGTTTATTCGAAGATCGATTTACATTCTGGGTATCCTCAAATGCGGGTGTAGGAGGATGATATTCCGAAGACTACTTTTAAAATGCATTACGGTCATTACGAGTTTATGGTTATGCCGTTTGGGTTGACTTGTGACGACCCAGAAATTTCCGATCAAATTTAAACTTGATCTTTATTGATTTCGACATGATAAGCAAGTCTATTTAATTGAATCTCAAAAGTTTGAACTGTTTCATATAATCAATTGACCTTCGACTACTCTCAACGATTCACGAACAATTGATTGTAAATAGATATGTGTGTATGTATATAAATAATAATTCGAAATATAATTTGAAGTATTATATGTTGTTGTTATTAAAAATTAATAAAATAAAAATAGGATATTATAATAATTATTATTTAAAATATATCTTTATATATAAATGAAGTATAATAAAAAAATAAATATTAAATGATAGTAATACTCGTTGATGTTTCGATTGATATTAAGCAAGTTAAATTTAAACTTATGTAATTTTAAAATAAACGGTGATACAAAAAATGAGTTCTGTAAATTTTAGGCTTATTAAAAAATGTATTTAGGAACTATGTGTTAAGTTTTAACAATTTTTATATTTCATCCATAAATGAGAGGGAGAGTTGATTAATTTTTATTTAATAGTTAATAATAGAATTTTATACCATAATGACCAAAATAAATAAATATAGTTAATTTAAAAATATGAGATTTTTATGATTACTTTTATCCGCCACCGATTTACCAACGGGGTACGATAATGCAGTCCGTGAAAACTGTCGGTAAGATGTAAACAAGAAATATTCACGTGAATTCATTTATGATGACTGTGTTTGTTTCTTTTCCTTTCAACATTCACTGAGTTATGCAAATGATTATTATAATATTATTATTAATTATTTTAGTACTATCTATTACAATTGTGTTCTTAAGTGAGTGACATAAAATGTCGTGATTGATTAAAGATATTACTTACTTTACTATTTTCTTTTGTCCGTATGTTTCCACTGACTAACTAATCTAATAACCATTGAATCTAATCTATATATGTATATGTAGATGATAATTACACATAGGTAAACAAAAAGAAACCCATTACCCACTTCAAGACTTATTGAACAAATCAGTACAACCATCTAATTTCTATATAGTATATATAGACATGCATAGAGACATATCTATCTATCTTTCTGTATGTTTTCGGTTAACAACCCATCACTTATATTCCCATTTTTATTTTACTTTCTTCAAACCCATCATTCAGAACACCTCGAAATCATAAGGAAATCAGTTAACTACTCAAGTTTGCTATTGCCATCGACTTTTAAACCCATGAACAAATCGACCTTAATCGACTACAAATCAAACCCAAAACTCAAATGCACTTGGGTGTTGATATCGTTCGAACCACCACCTTCACTACATGCTTTCTTTGAGAACCAAAAAGCCACCACTACACCGCCACCCTACAACAACCATCACCACTGTTACTGTTACGTTCCTTAACAACCCTCAAATTGATACAAAACCGAAGCCAAATATGGATGAGCTACTACATCTGTTTCGGTTTCCAATATATAATATATTTTTTTCTCTTTTTGTTTGAACAAAAACCACAAACCCAGAAATGTTGCTAGCTACTCCTGTTTTCACACAACACCACAACCATTGGCCACCCTAGAGACACCACTACCCTTACATATCACCTCCACGATCACCTTGAAGCCACCATCAACTTTACAACACCTGCAATAACTCCCTATTCTGTTCTATCCGGATCACAACCCAACTATTTTCCTTCTTGGTTAATATTCAAACGAACCAAAATATCTATCCAAGTAAAGCTACTGCTGCAAATAATTTCTGTTTTCCACTTCTGTCGAACAGTCACTGCTTAACTTGTATGATTATGTTCAAGAAACTTAAACAACTAATTTATTATTGCTATTTCTTATTGAGTGTTCTCATGACCGACAATTCCTAGAAATATAACCCCCACTCGAATATTTAATGGAGTTAGTGGATTTCATACTGTGACCCATTAAAAATCTCGTTCACTTCTCTTCCTGTTTGAGTTAAACGATACCAACCTCCTCCTTTTTAATATGGGATGTGTTACATTTTCTTTAGGAATTCCTAGTTGGGATTAATTAATTAAATCCTTGGGCCACTTGATTTCGGTTATGTAATGGGCCAATACCAAATTTATGTGACTGGGAAACGAATTAGAATAATGATGTCGGACGTATATGATAATCATAATGATGATGATTTGATTAAGACGATGGATAATGATATCGATGATGATGAAAACGAACATCGAAATGAAGATGATGATGATTCCTTGATGATGAAAGATTACGGTATAGAAGATGATGATGATGTCGTGTGTCATTAACATGATGATAATGTTTATGATGATCTTATGTTGAGAATAATGATGATTCATGATTAAACGATGATGATGATGAACGGTTCCTGTTACGTTCATTGTCTTCTATTTCGGTTTCTATTATTATGATTATTGATCTGCTCTGGATGAATTTGTTTGTGAAGAAAAAGATATAGGATAACAGAAATAATACGGGATATATAAATTCAAGTAGAGAATAAAACAGAAAGACAAGAGCAGCGCAGATGGTTATGGGTTGTGTCGGATTAACGAGAGGTCGCGAGTTCGAGCCCGGTCCAGGGCATTATTTTTTTAGGAAAAGCATTTAGGGGTATACACTCTCATCATTATTTCATTTATTATTATTATTATTATTATTATTATTAATATTAATGTTATTATTCTTATTATTATTAATATTGTTATACTTATTATTGTTATTATTTATTATTGTTATTTTTAATAACCATTAGTAGTATTATAATTATTATTAGTATTATCTTGATTATTATTATCAATATCAAAACAAGTATTAGAACAAGTAATATTGTTAATATGATTAAGATTATTGATATTAGAAATATTATTATCGTTATAAAATGTAACATCCTCAAGTGGGCCTAGATGTAAGATTACTAGATTGCCCTTAAGTTGGTGTTGCGTTATTATATGCTTTTATTTTTATTTAATGTTTATTATTAATTAATGATGAGGTTAGGACCAGTTTGTGACAAGGGTCACAGAACAGGTTTGTTTATTTAATTTGGACTTCGTTTGGTGTGCCAAATGATGTACGAAAGATATCAGATAACTGATAAATACCCGTGTGTCACTCAGTGTGGGAATTAAACCCAATTAAGTGACTAAGTGTTGGCTTCTCTTCTCATTTTCTAGAAAACTCCCAAACCCTCCCGTACCTTCATCTCTTTCACATACCAAACCCTAATTTCTAATCTTTGTTCTTGAGCTCAAATCATTTACATTTTCGTGTTCCTTATGATCTACTGATTCTATCAAGGTAAGAATCACAAGTTTTCATGATTTAATCTTCAAGAAAATTGGGTTTTTGTGATAGTTTTTACAAAGTGGGTAATTTGGGTCAAAAGAGTTGAATTTGATGTTGTTTGAGTCCAAATCTTGTGGGTTTATGTTTCTTGATGTATAGTGTCTTAGATTTGGTCAGTTTTGAGGTAAAAATCGAGCTCTAGAGCAAGAATTGGATGAATTTGGGTGAAACCCGTCACTTTGGCTTCAGCTTCTGCAGATGAACACGGTCGGCCGAGTGTCTCGAGACACTCGACCGACTGACTCGACCATCGACCGAGTGAGTGAGACCCACGGCCGAGTGTATCTGTGAAAGACCATCGACCGAGTGACTTGTCAATCGGCCGAGTGTGTGTAGACAATCGGCCGACTGTCTCTGACAGTCGACCGAGTGTCTTGGGCAGTGGAAATTTTACCAAGTGTTGATTTCTAGCCGTTATGCTGCCCGTTTGTATTTTGAGATTTTGATGAAAATTTCAATTTCAAAAGTGCATAAGTGTTAAACAGAAAAAATTTTAGCGGACAGATTTTCTGACAAAATTTCTATATTTGTGTTATTTGGTGTTTATGGACATAAACTAACTCGTGTATATGTATTTCTCAGGAGAAAAAGAGAAAGAGAAGGTTCAGTGATTAGATAGCTGAACACCTTCTCGTTTGCTGGTAATCGGTGAGTGGGACTAACTGTGGAATTTAGTATAGAGTAGCATGTTATATTATGACTGCCATGCTAGTTAGTTGTACTTATTGATACAGTTAGTTAGTTTATTGTGATGACTGCATGTTAGTTGATGCTTGTCTGCTGGAGCCCAGTGCGTCCCTATTGTGTGGTAGCCTCGGTAGGAGAGATCAACCTGCGGGTTGGGTTCCTCTGTGGTAGCCTAGACAGCCGTGGTGTATATATATGTGAATGACGCGTCCGTCGCGTGTGGATTATGTATATACATACGGTGGTGGAGGAACTTCTGGTAAGCCCCAGCCCGATCAACTGGTGGTTAATGGTTTGGCCGAGCCGCCAGAGTCTCTGTAGACGGCACTTGGGTGATGTTTGTGTGTTAGCTCTTTGTGACATGATTAGTATAACTGTTCTGTATACTATTGCCCGTGGTTAGTCGTACTCACTTAGCTTCGTGCTAATTCCCCTCTATCTCCTCCCTACAGGTTATTAGCTTTTGTAGAGATGATGCTTTTGGGGAGAAGACGGGGCATGCTGATGTTATGTTTGACAGGAGCCAACTCTGATGTGTCTTTTCCTATAAAACTAAACTTTTGTTGAAACGTCACGTGACACCATATGTATTAGTTAAATGCTAGCTGTCAACTGTTTTGGTTATGTAATTATGATATGTTTATATTATTATAATGGTTTAATTAACGTTAATGCTTCCGCCACGTATTTATAAAAAAAAAAAAAAAAAAAAAAAAAATCAGCGGTGTCACATAAAATTTGTAAGAACATTGTTATTATTAAAAGTAATATAAGTGTTACTATTATTATTATCATTGTTATAGTTATTAGGATTATTATTATTATTAACATAAGGTTTATTAATAGCAATATCATTATTATTATTAATATTATTATTATTAATAAAGTTATTATTATTATTATTATTAGTAAATCATTAATATCAAAACTATCATTTTTTTTAACAAATAAATATTTTGTACATAAAAACACACTTATTACTTATACTATAACTATATTGATATTTCATATAACTATATATAAAACATATTAACATTTCTTATACAAATACTTACATATAACAAAATTAGGTACTTTTAATATAATACTAAATATATATAGATATTAATATAACTATATTAATTACTTATATATATATATATATATATATATATATATATATATATATATATATATATATATATATATATATATATATATATATATATATATATATATATATACATATATATACAAAATAAACATATATAACACATAATTTAAGATATAATATATATTAATAACTACAACTACACAAATAACATTTATTAATAAATGAAATTTGGTGATTTACTTTATACGTATTAATAGATACACAATTGATATAGGTTCGTGAATCCGAGGCTAACCCTACACTTGTTAAATGAAGTCATATGTATTTTTACTACAAAATACAGTATGGTGAGTTTCATTTACCTTTTTACCCTTTATATTTTTAGGCTGAGAATACATGCGCTGCTTTTATAACTGTTTTACGAAATAGACACGAGTAAATGAAACTACATTCTATGGCTGAATTATTAAACCTAATATGCCCCTTTTTAGTCTGGTAATCTAAGAATTAGAGAACAGACACCCTAATTGACGCAAACTCTAAAGATAGATCTATCGGGCCCAACAAGCCCCATCCAAAGTACCGGATGCTTTAGTACTTCGAAATTTATATCATGTCCGAAGGAGGATCCCAGAATGATGGGGATATTCTTATATGCATATTGTGAATGTCGGTTACCAGGTGTTCAATCCATATGAATGATATTTTTGTCTCTATGCATGGGACGTATATTTATAAGAACTGAAAATGGAAATCTTGTGGTCTATTAAAATGATGGAAATGATTATTTATGTTAAACTAATGAACTCACCAACCTTTTGGTTGACACTTTAAAGCATGTTTATTCTCAGGTATGAAAGAAGTCTTCCGCTGTGCAATTGCTCATTTTAAAGCTATTACTTGGAGTCATTCATGACATATTTCAAAAGACATTGCATTCGAGTCAATGAGTTCAACAAGATTATTATAAGTTATTTATAGTTTGATATATTATGAAATGGTATGCATGTTTGTCAACTTTAGTTGAAATGAAAGTTTGTCTTTTAAAAACAAATGCAATGTTTGTAAAATGTATCATATAGAGGTCAAAACCTCGCGATGTAATCATATGTTATTGTATTCGTCCTTATGGATTAGGATGGGTCTTTACATGACTAACGCATCAGCTGTGTTCATGGACCTTATGAAACGAGTGTGTGGACCATATCTTGACAAGTTTGTCATTGTCTTTATCGATGACATACTTATTTACTCAAAGAATGATCAAGAACATGAAGAACATTTAAGAAAAGTGCTAGAATTATTAAGGAAAGAAAAACTGTACGCTAAGTTTTCAAAGTGTGCATTTTGGTTAGAAGAAGTTCAATTCCTCAGACACGTAGTGAATAAAGAAGGTATTCAGGTTGATCCGTCAAAGATTGAAATCGTTGAAAACTGGGAAACCCCGAAAACTCCGAAGCATATACGCCAATTTTTAGGATTGGCTGGTTACTACAGAAGATTCATCCAAGATTTTTCCAAAATAGCAAAACCCTTGACTGTATTAACGCATAAAGGGAAGAAATTTGAATGGAATGATGAGCAGGAGAAAGCATTTCAATTGTTGAAGAAAAAGTTAACTACGGCACCTATATTGTCATTGCCTGAAGGGAATGATGATTTTGTGATTTATTGTGACGCATCAAAGCAAGGTCTTGGTTGTGTATTAATGCAACGAACAAAAGTAATTTCTTATGCGTCCAGACAATTGAAGATTCACGAGTAAAATTATACGACTCACGATTTGGAATTAGGCGCTGTTGTTTTTGCATTAAAATTGGAGTCACTACTTATATGGGGTCAAAAGTATTATATACACCGACCACAAAAGTCTCCAACATATATTTTATCAGAAACAACTGAACATGAAGCAGCGTAGGTGGATTGAACTGTTGAATGATTACGACTTTGAGATTCGTTAGCACCCGAGGAAGGCAAATGTGGTAGCCGACGCCTTGAGCAGAAAGGATAGAGAACCTATACGAGTAAAAGCTATGAATATAATTATTCATACTAACCTTACTACTCAAATAAAAGAGGCACAACAGGAGGTTATAAAAGGGGGAAAGTTGAAGGATAAAATATCCAAAGGATCGTAAAAACATCATAATATTCGAGAAGACAGAATCCAGTATAGGTCTGAAAGAATTTGGGTACCAAAGTTAGGAGAGATGAGAGAAATGGTACTTAAGGAAGCACATAAAACCAGATACTCAATACATTCTGGAGCGGGAAAGATGTACAAAGATCTCAAGAAACACTTTTGGTGGCCGAGTATGAAAGTCGATATTGCTAAATACGTAGGAGAATGTTTAACTTGTTCTAAGGTTAAAGCTGAACATCAAAAACCATCAGGTTTACTTCAACAACCTGAAATCCCGGAATGGAAATGGGAAAACATTACCATGGATTTCATTACTAAATTGCCAAGGACTGCAAGTGGTTATGATACTATTTGGGTAATAGTCGATTGTCTCACCAAGTCAGCACACTTTCTACCAATGAGAGAAGATGATAAAATGGAAAAGTTGGCCCGTTTATACTTGAAGGAAGTCATCTCCAGACATGGAATACCAATCTCTATTATCGCTGATAGAGATGGCAGATTTGTTTCAAGGTTTTGGCAGACATTACAGCAAGCATTGGGAACTCGTATTGATATGAGTACTGCCTATCATCCACAAACAGATGGGCAGAGTGAAAGGACGATACAGATGCTTGAAGACATGCTACGAGCATGTGTTATTGATTTTGGAAACAGTTGGGATCGACACCTACCGTCAGCAGAATTTTCCTACAACAATAGTTACCACTCGAGTATCGAAATGGCACCGTTCAAAGCACTTTATGGTAGAAAGTACAGGTCTTCAATTTGTTGGAGTGAGGTAGGGGATAGACAGATTACAAGTCCAGAGATAATCTAAGAAACTATCGAGAAAATCATCCAAATTCAACAACGGTTGAAAACCGCCCAGAGTCGACAAAAGAGCTACGCGGACCTTAAAAGAAAATATATAGAATATGAAATTGGGGAGATGGTCATGCTTAAGATTTCACCTTGGAAAGGTGTTGTTCGATTTGGTAAACGGGAAAAACTAAATCCAAGATACATTGGACCATTCAAGATTATAGATCGTGTCGGACCAGTAGTCTACCGACTTGAATTACCTCAACAACTCGCCAATGTACATAATACCTTCCACGTCTCAAATTTGAAGAAATGCTTAGCCAAAGAAGATCTCACTATTCCTTTAGACGAAATCAAAATCAACGAAAAACTACAATTCGTTGAAGAACCGGTCGAGATAATGGATCGTGAGGTTAAAAGACTCAAGCAAAACAAGATACCGATCGTTAAGGTTTGATGGAATGATCGTAGGGGACCCGAGTTCACCTGGGAGTGTGAAGATCAAATGAAACTGAAATACCCGTACCTATTTCCAGAAGATACGTCAACACCTTCAACATCTTAAAATTTCGGGACGAAATTTATTTAACGGGTAGGTACTGTAGTGACCCGAACTTTTCCATGTTTATATATATTAAATGAAATTGATATTTACATGATTAAATGTTTCCAACATGTTAAGCAATCAAACTTGTTAATACTTGATTAATTGAAATGAGTTTATGTAGTCAATTGATCACCCAAGTTGACCGACGATTCACGAACGTTTAAACTTGTAACAACTACATGAAGATATATATATGGATATATATATAGTTAACTTGAGAATTATCATAGGTAAGTATCACACTAAGTATATCAACAATGAGTTATATACATAAAAATGAGACTATTGAATTAAAAAACTCGAAACGATATATATAACGATTATTATTATAACAACGTCTTACTAAATACATATGAATCATATTAAGATATTGATACACTATGTTTAACATGATAAAATGATAATTAAATATATCATTAAGTGTGTTAACAATGAACTACATATGTAAAACAAGACTACTAACTTAAGATTTTCGAAACGAGTTATATATGTAACGATTATCGTTGTAATGACGTTTTAATATATATATATATATATATATATATATATATATATATATATATATATATATATATATATATATATATATATATATATATATATAGATTGTATTAAGATATATTCATACACCATGTTATCATGATAATATGATAATTTAACATCTCATTAGATATAATAAATAATGGGTTAACTACATTAAATGAGATTGTTAACTTAAAAGTTTCAAGACAACACTTACATGTAACGACTAACGGTGACTTAACGACTCAGTTAAAATGTATATACATGTAGTGTATTAAGTTATATTAATACACTTTTTAAAGACTTTAAGACATATATCAAAACACTCATACTTAACAAAAATGCTTACAATTACTTTCTCATTCATTTTCATCAACAATTCTACTCATATTCATTCAGTCTTCGTACTCGTATTATACACAGCTTCTAGACATACTTACCATGGGTATATACCAATAGGAACTAGCATGGGATTCCGCTCTTGATTATGTCATGCATGACTAATCAAGTTTAACTTCTACCATGAACTAGTCAACTAAAAAGAACTCCTTTTAACCCCACTCACCACTCACCACTCACCATTCACTTCATTTCATTTCCATTTTCCTTTCTAATTCTCTCTCAACACACACATACACCTATGAATGAATTTTTCCAGTAACCAAATCATCATTTTCATCAAAAGCTACTTCAAGAATCAAGCTATAATCATCATAGGAAGAACACTTCAAGAACACTTCGAAAATCCTTTCAAGTTTTCAAGTATACTTCCAAGCTTTCAAATCCATTCCAAGTAATTATCTAAGATCAAGAAACCTTTGTTATTTACAGTAGGTTATCTTTCTTATTCAAGGTAATACTCATATCCAAACTTTGATTCAATTTCTATAACTATAACTGTCTTAATTCGAGTAGAAATCTTACTTGAACTTGTTTTCGTGTCATGATTCTACTTCAAGAACTTTCAAGCCATCCAAGGATCCTTTGAAGCTAGATCATTTCTTGTCACTTCCAGTAGGTTTACCTACTAAACTTGAGGTAGTAATGATTTTCATAACATCATTCGATTCATATATATAACTATCTTATTCAAAGATTTAAACTTGTAATCACTAGAACATAGTTTAGTTAATTCTAAAGTTGTTCGCAAACAAAGTTAATCCTTCTAATTTAACTTTTAAAATTAACTAAACACATGTTCCATATCTATATGATATGCTAACTTAATGATTTAAAACCCGGAAACACGAAGAACATCGTAAAATCGGACATACGCCGTCGTAGCGAAACTGAGGGCTGTTTTGGTTTGGATAATTAAAAACTATGATAAACTTTGATTTAAAAGCTATAAATTTGGGAAAATGTTTTTTTTATGAACATAAAACTATATCCAAAAATCATGGTTAAGCTCAAAGTGAAAGTATGTTTTTCAAAATGGTCATCAAGACGTCGTTCTTTCGACTGAAATGACTACCTCTACAAAAATGACTTGTAACTTTATTTTTGATTATAAACTTATACTTTTTCTATTTAGTTTCATAAATTTCAGTTCATTATGAAACCATAGCAACTTGAATCACTAAAAACGGATTTAAAACGAAGAAGTTATGGGTAAAACAAGATTGGATAAATTTGCTTGTTGTAGCTACGTGAAATTTGTAACAAATCTATACAAATCATAACTTAACTAACTTATATTTTATTACACATGTATTCTAACATATATTATGTAATCTTGGGATACCATAGACACGTATACAATATTTTAACATATCATATCAACCCATCTATATAATATATTTTGGAACAACCATAGACACTCTATATGCAGTAATGCTTGAGTTAGCTATACAGGGTTGAGGTTGATTCCAAAATAATATATATACTTTGAGTTGTGATCTAGCCTGAGACTTGTATACCCTGGGTCGTGGATTGATTCGAGATAATATATATTGATTTATTTCTGTACATCTAACTGTGGATAACTAGTTGTAGATTACTAACGTTGGACTGTTAACTTAACAAACTTAAATCATTAAAACGTAATAAAAATGTTGTGAATATATTTCGATCATACTTTGATATATATGTACATATTTGTTATAGGTTCGTGAATCGACCAGTGGCCAAGTCTTATTTTCCAACCAAGTGAAAATACGTGAAAGTGAGTTATAGTCCCACTTTTGAAATCTATTATTTTTTGGAATGAGAATACATGCAGTTTTATAAATGTTTTACAAAATAGACACAAGTGATCGAAATTACATTCTATGTTGAATTATCGAACCAAATATGCCCCTTTTTAGCTTGGTAGCCTAAGAATTGGTGTTTATGATAATTGCTACCAATTGACGCGAATCCTAAAGATAGATCTATTTGGCCCAACAAGCCTCATCCGAGTTACGGATGCTTTAGTACTTCGATTTATCATATCCGATGTGAGTCCTGGAATGATGGGGATATTCTATATGCATCTTGTTAATGTCGGTTACCAGGTGTTCATCAGATGAATGATTTTTATGAAGATTGCATGTTATTGAGAAATGGAAATGGAAATCTTGTGGTCTATTATTACGATTTGATAAATATATAGGCTAAACCTATAACTCACCAACATTTTTGTTGACGTTTAAAGCATGTTTATTCTCATGTGATTATTAAGAGCTTCCGATGTTGCATGCTAATTTATGGACAAGAGTTGGAGTCAGCATGCTTGTATAATATTGTTTAAAAACTGCATTCGAAGACATATATTGTTGTGTAATATTATTGTAAACCATTATGTAATGGTCGTGTGAAAACGCTATATTTTAAATTATCATTATTTGATAATCTTCGTAATATTTTAAAGGTTATGGTTTGTTTTAAAATCGAATGCAGTCTTTAAAAAACGTCTCATATAGAGGTCAAAACCTCGCAACGAAATCAATTAATATGGAATGTTTTTAGTAATATGAACGGGACATTTCACTAGTTTTTTCATTTCTAATCCTTTTTACTGATTATGATCTTATTTTTATGCGATAGTAATTGTATGTTGTTGTATTGTTGATTTGATGCGTAGAAATACTCGATTATGTATGTTTTCGGTTTGATCAAAAGTGGACAGCCATTGTTTTGTTAAAATAAGTATACTTAACAGATGTTTTGGGTTAAATAAAGTGTATAGATGAGTTCCTCTCATCAAGACAATAATTTTAGGCTTTGGATTCATGTTGTTTCGAGTTTTGGATCACAAGTTATGCTTGTTTTAGTGTTTTGATGAAATTGAAATGTAAAAGCTTGTGATATTAGTTTTGGTCTGACTTTGTGACCATTTTTGGAGCCTCTAGGGTGTTCCATTGGGACGGATTAATACTTGGATGAACATTCATGTTCGGGTCATCGAAATCCGAGCCACGGATCACCCGGAATGGCTAAAACAAGTTTTAAAATAGATTAATGATTTAGGTTGGTTCATGGCTGTTCTTCACGACTTATAAACTAACCTTATGGTGTTCTTGAATGCACTAATGTGTCGGTTTGGTTGGTTAGACGAGGATATATATAAAATTCGTCGAAAACCGACACCCGAGGCTCAAGTTATGACCCGGCGAACTTTTAATTAAACTTATGGTTATAATATTTGAACTTAGGTTATAAATAAAGATTTGCATTATAATTAAATTACTTATGATATAAAAGTAATTATTTTTAAATAAGACTCATGATATGTATTTAGTATATCATTTAATAATTATATTATGATTTAATTATTCTTATAATTAAACTTATAATTAATAATACTTTTATTATTAATGAAAAATACTTATGATAAGTATTAAACTTATATTATGAGATTATTATATCAAGACTTATAATAAAGATTAATTATTTGTTTATTTATTATAAGGCTTAGTTATTATTTAATTATAATTTGATTATTAAATACTTATAGTTTAATAATTATATTAAAATACTTATGATATGATTAATAATTCATTATTAATTAATAATACTTATGATATTATTAAAAATTTATTATTAATTAATAATACTTATGTTATGATTAACATTTAATTAATTAATTAAATACTTATGTTATATTAATTATATCACTTGAACTTATGTTAACTTTATAATTCAATTTAATTTAATTAAACTTATGATATAACATGATTATACAAGTATGACTTTAAATAACATCATAAATTATATTATTAATATAAATTACAAATTAAATTTCAATGTTGACTAAGTTTGACCATGGTTGACTTTTGAGTTGACTTTCGGTTGACTTTGACTTTCAATTGACTTTTGTTGACTTTTCTATTTAAGGAAACTTTCCGAAAATAGAAAATTTCTAAAAATAGAAACTTTCCAAAAATGGAAACCTGCTAAAAATATGAACTTTCTAAAAATAGAAAGTACGTGTTATACGATGTCCTGATCATACCGGAACATACCGAGTGTTATTCCATGCTTATTTGCAACAAGTACTATAGCTATCATACTAAGGCTTGACCTAAGTTAGTTATTTATATCGACCTGCTTTATTTATAGGTCGGAGTTGTGACCATTCTTGATCACTTTACCATTTGCTGTTCGCATTTCTGTGTTGTTGCTTCATTTGCTTTAAGGTGAGTTATAGTCCCATTTTTCTATTTTAAATCTGTTGGGATAAGAATACATGCAATTTATTTTACATATTGGACACAAGTGGAAATTGGTTTAAATTATCATTGTAAGTCGAACGAAAATTTTCCCTAATCTGATAATTTTAATCACTGGTTTCTACTGGTGAACGTGAATCCTATAGATAGATCTATCGGGCCTGACAGCCCCATTTCATGCTAGTCGCGCTAGCAGTTACAGACGGAATGTATTGGTACTTCGTATTTTGGAAGATACACATGTTCAGTGTATATTGTTATATTGGTTTTTGTTAAGGGTAAGGAGTTGTTAAGTTATTACCACGTGGCTCACGGGTTAATGGAATAATGTTTTTATATGTTTTTGAGCATATAATTTTGTGGTCCAAAATGTGTCTTTATGTTTTTAAACATAAATTTTTATGGTTTAAATTAATTATTTTTTGCAATATTAAACCTATAATTCACTCAACATTTTTGATGACAGTTTACTCGCATGTTTTATTCTCAGGTTCATGATTGATTGCTTCCGCTGTGCTTAGAGAGTCTGCATTGTCTGTCGCAGATTTTGATTTAGACATTAAACATTGCATTCTACTTTAAATACTGTTACATTGTGGGTAGTTATTGACTTGTTTTGGTCAACCCTTTTTATACATTTGAATTAGTTTTTCTAAATTTACAAATGATTTAGATTTTTCCTTTTGAGGTAATCAATTTTATTAAAATGAATGCAATGTTATTTATGAAAATTCATATAGAGTTATGATCAAGCTGTGGGACCAAGTGACGGAGCCGTTAAGGGTACTAGACGTGTCGTTTTAAATGGGTAAGTCGAAGTCAATAATAGAGACATCCTCAAGGGTCTCGAGAAGCGATTGGACAAATGCCACCAAGGATGGATAGAGTAACTCCCACTAGTCTTATGGGCTCACCGAACCACACCCAAATGAAGCAATGGTGAAACACCGTATAGCTTGGTGTATGGCACAGAGGCGGTACTACCCGCCAAAATATAAGTACTGGCCAACGGAACCACCAACCTTGATGAAAACGAAGAAAACCTTCATCTCAACCTTGACTTAATGGAGGAAAGAAGAGAAGCTGCCATGATTAGGGAATCTGACTACAAGAAAACCATCGAGAAATACTATAACAAACGAGGCCTAATTTTCATTCGTACTCCATATTATTCGTATTGTTGAGTCGCAAAACGTGAAACCTTGATTGTTGAAGCCTTTGGTAATGGATCATACAAACTAGATATCACAATCGAAAAATAGATTCCTCGTACCTCGAATGGAATTAATCTGCGGAGGTTTTATTTCTAAGCTGTTGTTCGTACTGTAGTGACCCGAACTTTTCCATGATTATTCCATGATTATGTATTAAATGAAAACTATATTTGCATGATTAAATATTTCCAACATGTTAAGCAATCAAACTTATTAAGACTTGATTATTTGAAATGAGTTTCATGTAGACAATTGACCACCAAAGTTGACCAGCGATTCACGAACGTTAAAACTTGTAAAAATGACATGATGATATATATATGGTTAACATGAGATTATGATAATTAAGTATCTCAATAAGTATATTAACAATGTGTGATATACATAAAAAATGACAATATCGAATTATGAAGCTTGAAACGATATACATAACGATTATCATTATAACAACATCTTACTAAATACATATGTATTGTATTAAGATATTGATATACTGTATTTAACATGATAAAATGATAATTAAGTATATCATTGAGTGTATTAACAATGAACTATACAAGTAAGATGAGACTACTAACTTAAAGTATATATATCATATCAAGATATATTCATTGTTGGTGATTTGTGTAACAAATATGATTTAAGTGTAATGGGATTAATTTGTTAACCAAAATAACCTTGATAAATATCAAACAAGTTTGGGAAAGTGTGGAGTGCACAATTATTTGAACTTATCTTGTTTATGACGGGGGTTCGGGGGCAGCGCCCCCGATAGCGGGGTCCAAGGGGTGGCAACCCCTGGCGGGGTCCAACAACATTAAATAAGATCGTTAACTAAGACACATATCAAAGTACTTCTACTTAGCAAAAATACTTACAATTTCATTCTCATTCGTTTTCATCAACAATTTTACTCGTATGCACCCGTATTCGTACTCGTACAATACACAGCTTCTAGATGTATTTACTATTGATATATACCAATAGGAAACCATTATGATCAGTCATAATTGATTGGAATTTGGAGTCTTTCATGTAGGGTTTATCTTTTGACTAATTGTAAGAATTATTGCAACTAAATTCCAAGATTAAAAGTTAATCAAATTTGACTGCATATACATGCATATTCACGTCCATAATTCTATCACCATAACCCATTTGATTTCAATCTTAATCTTAATTTTCTTTCTACCTAAACACTTTCATTCAAGAACACATCTATATTTAGCAACCTTTCTTCAACTACATCAAATTCTACTTCAAAATCTAATCTATAATTGTCATAAGAAAAATCATTCAAGAATCATTTCAAGTTTACTTGATTACTACCAAGCTTTCTAATCCAATCCAAGTAGTCATCTAAGATCAAGAAACCTTTGTTATTTATAGTAGGTTATCTTTCTTATTCAAGGTAATACTCATATCCAAACTTTGATTCAATTTCTATAACTATAAACTATCTTGATTCGAGTAATAATCTTACTTGAAATTGTTTTCGTGTCATGATTCTACTTCAAGAAATTCCATGCCATCAAAGATCCATTCAAGCTCAAGATTATCTTTGTCATTTCTAGTAGGTTTACCTACTATACTTGAGGTAGTAATGATGTTCGTAACATCATTCAATTCATATATAAATAACTATCTTATTCGAATATTTGAAAACGTAATCACTAGAACAAAGTTTAGTTAATTCTAAACTTGTTCGCAAACAAAGTTAATCCTTCTAAATTGACTTTTAAAATCGACTAAACATATGTTCTATATCTATATGATATGCTAACTTATTGATTTAAAACCTGAAAACACGAAAAACACCGTAAAACTGGATATACACCGTCGTAGTAACACCGCGGACTGTTTTGGGTTAATTAATTAAAAACTATGATAAACTTTGATTTAAAAGTTGTTCTTCTGGGAAAATGATTTTTATTATGAACATGAAACTATATCCAAAAATCATGGTTAAACTCAAAGTGGAAGTATGTTTTCCAAAATGGTCATCTAGACGTCGTTCTTTCGACTGAAATGACTACCTTTACAAAAACGACTTGTAACCTGTATTTACGACTATAAACTTATACTTTTTCTGTTTCAATTCATAAACTTAAGTTCAATATGAAACCATAGCAACTTGAATCACTCAAAATGGATTTAAAACGAAGAAGTTATGGGTAAAACAAGATTGAATAATTTTGCTTGTTGTAGCTACGTGAAATTTGTAACAAATCTATACAAATCATATCCTAGCTAACTTATATTGTATTATACATGTATTCTAATATACTATGTAATCTTGGAATACCATAGACACATATGCAAATGTTTTGACATATCATATCGACCCATGTATATATATTATTTGGAACAACCATAGACACTCTATATGCAGTAATGTTTGAGTTAGCTATACAGGGTTGAGGTTGATTCCAAAAATATATATAATTTGAGTTGTGATTCTAACGACCCGTCCTAATCCATCTGTACGAATACATTACATTTGGTTACATCACGAGGTACTTGACCTCTATATGATACATTTTACAAACATTGCATTCGTTTTTAAAAGACAAACTTTCATTACATCGAAAGTTGACGGCATGCATACCATTTCATAATATATCCAACTATAATTGACTTAATAATAATCTTGATGAACTCAATGACTCGAATGCAACATATTTTGAAATATGCCATGAATGACTCCAAGTAATATCTCTAATATGAGCAAATGCACAGCAGAATATTTCTTTCATACCTGAGAATAAACATGCTTTCAAGTGTCAACCAAAAGGTTCGTGAGTTCATTAGTTTATTCATTATCATCATTTTAATAGACCACAAGATTTTCATTTCTTGCAAAAGGTTTGAAATGGCGGAGAAACCCTGACCCCGTGTGCCTTTGGCACCCATACCGCCCACCCCGTAAGGGCTATCATTCCGGGAAATCCTTCGGACATGATAAAAACGAATTCGAAGTACTAAAGCATCTGGTACTTTGGATGGGGTTCGTTAGGCCCAATAGATCTATCTTTAGGATTCGCGTCAATTAGCAGATCGGTTCACTAATTCTTAGGTTACCAAGCAAAAGGGGCATATTCGGCTTCGATCATTCACCCATATAATGTAGTTTCAATTACTTGTGTCTATTTCGTAAAACATTTATAAAAGCAGCACATGTATTCTCAGTCCCAAAAATATATATTGCAAAAGCATTTAAAAAGGGAGTAATGAAACTCACAATACTGTATTTTGTAGTAAAAATACATATGACGATATTGAACAATGCAGGGTTGGCCTCGGATTCACGAACCTATATTATTCATATATTTATTAAAGCATATACTAGTAATCGAACAAGTTTAGATAATATTATTAATTGTTATTTTAGTAACTTGTATGTTTCATTGGTAACTATATTAACTATATTTATTTTATACACTTTAGATAAATAATTAGTACTTATTATGAAATTATTAAGGTTGTTATGCGATATGTTTTAAATATATTCTTATATAGTTATTTATTTGGTAAAATAATATTAATAATAATAATAAATAAAAATTTGTATCTTTTTATGATAATAATAATAATACTAAAAGTAATTAGATTTAGTAATGATACTGCTATTAATAGTTTTGATAATAATGCTAATAATAAAAATAATGTTAGTAATAATAATAATTTTAATGAAAAGATAATAATGATAAGATAAAAATGTTAGTTTTTATAAAAATAATATTTTTAAATAATAATGGTACTTTAAATAAAAATAATGATTCTAATTGAAATTTTAATAGTCATATTAATAATAATACTATATATTTTAATAATAATTATAGTATTGATAATAATATTAATTATACTAATAATCTTATTTCTAATATTGGTAATAATAATAATTACTTAATAACAATCAATAATAAATAGTAATTATAATAGTAATATCAAATAAATAATAATAATAATAATGAAATAATAAATATAAGAGTATTAGTAATAACTACCTCAAAGGAGTAGTCCTTAAAAAAAATACCCAAGTTAGGGTTTGAACCCGCGACATCCCGATAATGCCTTTAATCATTCCTTTGTCACCTCACTTCTGATTTAATTGATACACCAATTCTATTTATCCTAATACAAATGTCTGTCTTCTTCTCCTTCTTATATAAAAAAAAATTGCCATAATTCAGGCTTGAACCTGAGACCTCTTGCTAAACTATTACAACGCCAAACCGTTCATCTGCTAACTCATTTCTGTCAATTATTCCCAACTAATTCTTTTAACCCATTTTCTGTTTCTTCCTCCTCCTTCATTAAACCCTTTTCATGATTATCATTTCCATAATCAATACCATCATCATCAATTTTGTATATCATCAAACATCTTACATCATTATCTTCATAACCCTAATAATAATCGTGTTCATCATCACCTTATAATTATCATCTATATCATTTATTATTTCACTCTAATTATCATCATAATCATACTTATGAAATCACAATATCATGTATTATGTTTCACTTTGCAGTTAATAACACGTGTAGGGAGGATATAAAGCAGCAAACCACTCGGCCCAAGGCAAAGAGAATAGCAGTCCAATGAATAAATTGGTACAACAATGTTTACGGCCCAAGTCAGAAAATCATATACGTTGGCCCAACAAACAAATGATGGGGATAGCTCGGTATTCCATCTAACCAACAAATAAATAAAACCGACGGCTAAAGAAAAGAACATGTTGGTCCACTTTTTATTTTTAATAACCTCAATGCATACAAGTGGGTTTATGTTGTATGGAGTTTTGCAGCTTAAACGAAAATATAAAAATATGCATGTTGTCCAGCTCGTCACACCCATATTACTCAACCTTGGATTCCTTTTTTTTTTTATTATAAAAAATGACTATATTACACACCTATCTTGTTCCTCAAGTGCTTGTCCCACTCCTTAATCATAATAAAGTAAATGAAAAGAAAAATACGTCCCTGTCTCCAAGAGCATTTAGCTTGTGTGAAACACAAGTGGCAAGGATTATTAGATAACCACTTTGCTTAAAACACATACATCCATAATCAATTATCATCTCCTCTTATTAGTCTTGTTATCACCTTAGCATAATAACATCAACAAAAAAAAAAATAAAAGCAGCGAGCTTTGTTGAAGAGTGAAAACAGAAACGTGATAGATTAGCAGCAATATCGAACAAATTTAGTGCTCGGGTTTTAAGCTCGTGACTAAAACAAAACAGAAACATTAAGTTGCAGTGTGAGGTGATGGATGAAATTGGTGATTTACATGGGGTCGGTTTAGGCTGTTATGAAGAAGAAGAAGAAATGGAAATAAAGAAACATAAAGTGGTGATCGATGGTGAGTTTGATGGAAGTGATGTCCGGTTATGGTGATTATAAAGAAAGGTAGTGAGATGGTTGTGGGTGGATAATCCAAGGAAGTAGCAGTTTGTTGTTTGCTTGTTCAAACAGAATCAGGGAAGCAAGATTGATGTTGTGCAACACAAGAAAGAAATGAGGAATGATATAAAGGAATTGGTTCGGTTGCTTGCAAGGAGAAGAAAGAAAAGAAGAAAAAAATAATCATATTAAGGAAGTGTTTGAGTTATGATGTATCAAGAACTAGTTGTTTGTTGTATAGATTGGATGCACTCGATGTGACAACCCGGAAATTTCCGACCAAATTTAAACTTTAATCTTTATATATTCCTGACACGATAAGCAAAGTTGTAAGTTGAATCTCAAAGATTTTTAAACTGTGTTCATACATTCATTTAAACCTTGACCAAGTTTCTATGATTCACGAACCATTATATAAACAAATCTGATTATATATGTATATGTGTATATATTATAACTTGAAAACATTAACCAAGTATTAGACGTATAATAATTTACATAAACGTATTTGTTTCTTAATATATTCAAATAGTTATCGATGGAATTAGAAGATGTTATCAAATGAGTGATTTAACAGTACATTATATGATTGCGAGTCTCTATTGAGAGGTCCACTTTGATTTAGAAAACCTTTCTTTTTAACGGTATTCAGAAAATGGTAAATCGATTAGCATATAAGGACAATGTGTCAAATATCGAGTGTTAGACAAAAGCTAGTGGAAGACTAAATTGCATATTAATCAATTGATGAAATTTCCAAATGTACGAAAACGCTTTTCGATATAATAGAACTTGTTTATTTAAAATGTCTTTGATTAAATAAACCTAGGTTGGAATATTGGTTGTTATATATATAAATAACTTGCAATGTGTATTTAAAATGTTTTCATTAAATATATATGTTTTCAAATAAGTTTAGTACACGATAGTAACTCTCGTTTGGTAATGCAATTGATATTTAAAAAGGTAATACATAAATGAATTGTATCTATTTAAGTTTTCAAATGAAAACGTTACGAGTTATGATATTTTTCTAAACGACTTTAAAACGAACTTTGAAATATATTTAGTTTTGAAAGACTAAATATTATATCATTAGATAAATATTTCAAACATATATATTACGTATAGATTTACAATTTTAAATAAATAAATAAATAAATATATATATATATATATATATATATATATATATATATATATATATATATATATATATATATATATATATATATATATATATATATTAACTTAGTCATCCTGATTTAAAATAAAATATTTTGACAAACAACGAGCCACTGATTTATAGAAGCAAATAACCACAACTTTCAATTTTATGAAGTTACATTTTTGTAAGGTAATTTATTGATGAGTAAGTTAATTTATTTATAAAGGTACACGTCGCGTAACGTAAAATGCTAGTTTTCTAAACGTACGAAAGTGCGCTCGAAAAACCGAAAGTGGTACATGAGTCGAGTGACAACGTAAGAGTCATTTTAGTAAAAATTACATTTTTACTACGCACGTAAATATAATATAATATTTAATTAATTCTAAAGATTAAATATATTATTTATTAAAATAATATATATATGTACGTAATAATAATAAGTTGAGAAGTGTCGGCAACGTTTTTGAAATGCATATGAGCTGTAAAAATTGATCATGCAATCGCATGAAATAAACACTCAACCCCCATGCGATCTCATGGGGGGTTTGGTGAGGGCACATACATAAAGCTCGATGATCTGGTTCTTTTGCTCTCATTCTCAAAACTCTCTTTCTCTCTATATTACTCCGTATATTTACTTATTTATTTTATTTATTTATTAATTTTATTATTAAAAGATTATTATGATATTAATATTAGTAGTATTAAGTGTTATTATTATTATTATGTATTATACATAAAATACTACGACAAGTGGTACGCGTGAGTTAGCTCAAAACACGTTTTGTGAGTGGGATAGGGCTAAGGTAATTATAGGTTATAGCTATGGAGGTGATGAGTATGGTTCATGAGTATGCTCGCGAGGTCAATTTAGTGTTTATCATCTCCGTTGCATCTACGTACCTTTCCTGCAATATTGAATCTCAATATTGATACGTGAATACTCATAAATTAACTTTTATATATTAATAGGGTATCCCTGACTAGTGCTCGAGAATATAGGATTTTGCATGCTTGTACTTTTGATATTTCCATTAGATAGGATATGTTGAATCTTGAATTAGTTACGTATGCGGTTGAGATAAGGTATAAGATATGCATGTCGTTGGGAAGCTAGCGAAAAATTTAGAATTTTTCATTTAGAACTCGAATGATTTCGATGAACAGATTAGAAATTATAGTCAACTGAATTTTAGTATTATTGTTAGAATGATTATTATTACTATCATCGTTATTATCGTCGTTACTATTTTTATCTATTAATTATTATTATTATGATTAATAATATTATCATTTTTAAGTATAATTAGTAAAAGAATTTTTATTATTATTATTATTATTATTATTATTATTATTATTATTATTATTATTATTATTATTATTATTATTATTATTATTATTATCATTATTATTATTATCATTATTAATATTATCATTATAATTAAATTTTTATTAGTATTATCATTATGATAATAATTATTATTAGTATTATTATCATTAAAAATTGATATTAGTATCATCTAACTATTATGACTAATATTATTATCATTATTATGAATGCGATATAAAAGACGACTAAAAGATATTCTACAAATTGATTAGGAAATAATGATTATGAGTATCATGATGAAATTAAAATATTATAAGATATTGAATTAGATAAAATTATCGTTCTTATTATTTTTATCAATTCATTAAAAGAATTATTAATATTAAAACTATCATTTTTACTAAAATTATCATTTTTAATAGAAATATCATTGTTATTATAAAATATCATTATTACTATCAGCTTAGTACTATTATTAATAAAAATTATCATTTTAATATCATTTTTAGTAAATATAAATATAGATATTTTATTAGGAGAACAATAATAGCTATTATTACAAAATAATACAAATTATAATTATTATTGTTATTATCTGTAGAGACCAGTCCTAATCCATCCAGACAAAGTCCATATCGATTATAAACGATTCACAACAGTTGATTACATCGCGAGGTACTTGACCTCTATATGATACATTTTACAAACATTGCATTCGTTTTTGAAAAGACAATCTTTCATTACATCGAAAGTTGACGGCATGCATACAATTTCATAATATATCTAATTATAATTGACTTAATAATAATCTTGATGAACTCAATGACTAGAATGCAACGTCTTTTGAAATATGTCATGAATGACTCCAAGTAATATCTTTAAAATGAGCAAATGCACAGCGGAAGATTTCTTTCGTACCTGAGAATAAACATGCTTTAAAGTGTCAACCAAAAGGTTGGTGAGTTCATTAGTTTAACATAAATACTCATTTCCATCAATTTAATAGACCACAAGATTTTCATTTTCAGTTCTCATAATTATACATCCCATGCATAGAGACAAAAATCATTCATATGGATTGAACACCGGGTAACCGACATTCACAATATGCATAAAAGAATATCCCCATCATTCCGGGATCCTCCTTCGGACATGATATTAATTTTGAAGTACTAAAGCATCCGGTACTTTGGATGGGGCTTGTTGGGCCCGATAGATCTATCTTTAGAGTTTGCGTCAATTAGGGTGTCTGTTCCCTAATTCTTAGATTACCAGACTTAATAAAAAGGGGCATATTCGATTTCGATCATTCAACCATATAATGTAGTTTCGATTACTTGTGTCTATTCCGTAAAACATTTATAAAAGCACATGCATTCTCAGTCCCAAAAATATATATTGCAAAAGCATTTAAAAAGGGAGCAAATGAAACTCACGCAAATAAATATTGTAAAAATAGTTAATAAAGCATTTGCATGTATTCGCAGTTCAAAATATATTTCAAAAGCATTTAATAAAGTAGTTGTAAAAACAACGCATGTATTCTCAGTCCCAAAAATGTAAAGAGTAAAAGGGATCAAATGAAACTCACGCATATAAATATTGTAAAACAGTTAATAAAGCATTTGCATGTATTCTCATCCCAAAAATGTATATAAAAAGTGAATAATGAAACTCACACATATAAATATTGTAAAACAGTTAATAAAGCATTTGCATGTATTCTCAGACCAAAAACGTAAAGAGTAAAAAGGGCAAATGAAACTCACCTAATGTATTTTGTAGTAAAAATACATATAACTATATTGAACAATTCAAGATTGGCCTTGGATTCATGAACCTATATCATTTGTATATATATTAACACACATAATTGTAATCAAATAAAATATATTATTTATAATACTATATTTGTTAAATTATTTGATATATAGATATAGATATGTTAATTTTTATATTTTTATTTAACTAATGTTTATCTTTTATTATAACATAATAATTTATATTAGGGTTTATATATAAAAAAAAATATGTTTATATTATTTGATATATTTTATATATAGCTTAGTTACTATCTTATTAATATTAACATTATATTGATATGTGATGTTAATATTCTTATAATGTATTTTTATATAAAAATATCTATTAGTAGTAATACAAATAATAATAACTATGATTATAAAATTTTACTACTGATGATAATAATGATAATAAGTTTAATTACAACCATAACTTAATCTTCTTATAATAACTGTACTTCTATTAATTAATATATTGAATTTAATTTTCATTATCATATTGAATTCTTACATAATAATAATAATAATAATAATAATAATAATAATAATAATAATAATAATAATAATAACAATAATAAAAGTAATAATAATAATTGTATTAATGATAGCAATAATAATAATTATCTTAACAATAATAACACTAACCAATAATAATAATAATAATAATAATAATAATAATAACGATAATAATAATAATAATAATAATAATAATAACAATAATAATAATAATAATGAAATAATAATAATAATAATAAAAATTATACCTCACAAGAATAGGCTTAAAAAAGAAGAAGATGACACTAGCCAGGCTCGAACCCCCGACCTCACGCTAGCCCATTAACACCCTAACCATCCATCTGTCTGGTCCTTTTATCAAATATAACGCGTTTTAATTTCTTTTATCCTAGTATTATTATATCTTCTTCTTCACCAAAACAAAACCCGGAACTATTCATCGTCTTTTCCGTTTTCCATTTTTACCATCAAAATTAACATCGTAACCATCATATTCTTCCTCTTCTCACGATCATAACATCGTATCATCATCATCACGAATTATGTATCATATCACCTTCATTATCATCGACTGTCACTCATCATCATCAACACTATTCATCATCTTCATCGTGATAACTTCACTGTTGTTTAGCAGAACATAAAACAGAAAGCTTAGCAGCAGTAGCGGTGGTCTGTGATGGTGATTTCGACGGTGAACAGCAGCAGAACAGTAGCAGCAATAGTCAACAATAAATAGGGGCAACTAGCGGTTAAAGGTGGTGATTTATGGTTGGTTTTTCAGCTGATCAGAATCAGAAACAGTTAAAGAGCAGCAGCTGCAGCTGCAGCCTGGTTCAACATCGATGGTGGTAGTTCTTTTTTGGTTAAGAATTGAAAACAGATCCATCTCGATAGCAGCAGCAGTGAATACCGATGTTGGGTGGTTCACGGCGGTTTCAAGGTGGTGGTGTTGATTCTTGTGTGTTTCTCGTGCAAAAATTTTAGAGAGAGAAGAAAAGGGATATGAAGATGGTGGCAGTGAGAATGGTGGTTAAGGGTATTCGATGGTGGTTTCTTGATGGGGTTCGACTAAAACAGAAAAGCAGGAAGAGAATATGGTGGTTCACGTGAGAAACAATAAAAAGAAAATGGTGACAGTGTGTGATCATGGTGGTCCTTTGATGGTTTGGTCAAACAAAGAAATAAAGGAAGAAAAAAAAATGCAAGTAGTAATCACAATTGGATGTGATGATTATCTCTCCTCATGTATGTATATCTATATGTAATGTATATATCATATAGATTGAATGATACAGAAACTTTAACATTGAATTAATAATTAATAATATTAAATAAAGCATGATTACTCAATCAAGCACAGGATAGTTTTTGGATTCGAATTGAAAAGAAGGCAAGTGGGTTTCTTGAAAGGATGAGATAGTTCAGTTTAACTGAACGAGCGAACACAACAAAAATAGTAAATTTTACTTTAATAATAATCTAATTAAGGTAATCACAATATAAATGAAAAAACGTGTTACACTAAAACACACAGTAAATCTTAATTTGTTAATATATGCCGATAGTTTATTCCGATTGGTTATATCATGTCATTGCTAAACAGCTAACGTATAAAAGTGTTTCTAAAAAATCCCATATTTTTAGATTAAATGTATTTAATTATTTCACTCATTAACTGTTTGAAATCTGATCAAAAAGGTTTGATAATTATTTATTTTATGTTCCAATTTATATGTACGGAGTGATAATATTTAATCTTAAAAGGGTAAAAATATTTTTGGCAAATCTAAAATCTTCGTAATCAATTTACAGTTCATCTTTTATTTCAATCCTTCATGGACATGTACAATATCTATATTAAAACTAACAAATCGTTAACTGAGTGCTACTGACGTTTACTAATTAGACTCGAAATCATTTATTTTTAATATATTCTCTTTATATATATAAAGAGTTTTAAATAGCAAGTTTCACTACTAAATAAATATATTATATATCTTTAAACCATTGAATTTAATATAATTTATATATTTACAAGTATTATTTATATACATATTTATATATATAAATATATATCTATATAATTATAATAATAGTTTTCATTACATCACATATTATTTTTCATATTTATTTTTAACAATTAAATCATATATTATTTCAAATAATATTTTCAAATTAATGTATATGTATCTATTTATATATAGTTGTTCGTGAATCGTCGAGAATGGTCAAAGGTCAATTGAATATACAAAACAGTTCAAAGTTTTTGAGACTCAACATTACAGACTTTGCTTATCGTGTCAGAATCATATAAGAATTAAGTTTAAATTTGGTCGGAAATTGCCGGGTCATCACATTATCGATAATATTTTATCAAATAAATTTATAATACAAAGATATTTTATTACACGTAATAAAATTACATGAATAAAACCTATCATTATATTTCTATGATATTAAATGAACTTTATAATTTTATTTACTTAAAATACATAAAAGTATATTCTTATTTTAATATAAACTTTTATTAATAAATGATTTTTATTAATTACTTTAACAAAATCTAATAAATATATTTAAATATATATAAGTTTAATATATTTAAGTTAAATTATAATCATGTATGGATTTTGGAAATCATTTTGGGTCAAACTGATTTTTGTTGACTTTTGCATATTAGTCTCGAGCATTAGGATTATGGTACACTATGACTTGACTTAATTTATTAGACAAATATTGACCAACATATAAATATATATAATTAATTTAGGTTCGTGAATCTGAGGCCAACCTTGTACTTGTTCAATGATGTTATATGTATTTTTACTATGAAATACAGTATGGTGAGTTTCATTTTCTCCCTTTTTAAATGCTTTTGCAATATATATTTTTTGGACTGAGAATACATGCGCTATTTTTATAACAGTTTTACGAAATAGACACAAGTAATTGAAACTACATTATATGGTTGAATGATCGAAGCTGAATATGCCCCTTTTTACTTGGTAACCTAAGAATTAGTAAACCAGTCTACTAATTGACGCGAATCCTAAAGATAGATCTATTGGGCCTAACAAACCCCATCCATTGGAGCAGATGCTTTAGTACTTCGATGTTGTTTTATATCATGTCCGAAGGATTTCCCGGAATGATAGGGGATATTCTTATATACATCTTATTAATGTCGGTTACCAGGTGTTCACCATATGAATGATTATTTTTGTCTCTATGCATGGGACGTATATTTATGAGAACTGGAAATGAAATTCTTGTGGTCTATTAAAATGATGAAAATGAATGATTATGATAAACTAATGAACTCACCAACCTTTTGGTTGACACTTTAAAGCATGTTTATTCTCAGGTATTAAAGAAATCTTTCGCTGTGCATTTGCTCATTTTAAAGATATTCTTTAGAGTCTTTCATGGCATATTTCGAAGAACGTTGCATTCAAGTCATTGAGTTCATTAAAGATTATTATTTTTAAGTCAATTTATAGTTGGATAGTGGATATTATGAAATGGTATGCATGACTGTCAATTTTCGATGTAAAGAAAGTTTGTCTTTTAAAAACGAATGCAATGTTTGTAAAATGTATCATATAGAGGTCAAATACCTCGCGATGTAATCAACTATTGTGAATCGTTTATAATGTATATGAACGGGTCCTTTAAGTTGGTATCAGAGCATTGGTCTTAGCGAATCAAGTCTGCATTAGTGTGTCTAACTAATAAGTCGTTAGGATGCATTAGTGAGTCCGGACTTCGACCGTGTCTGCATGTCAAAAGTTTTGCTTATCATTTCTAGTCGGAAATCATCTGCTTATCATCCTTAGGAAATTACCTGATTATCATTATTAGTCTAGACACGTCTTGCTACATTAATTGCATGAGTAGTGTATAGAAAAAATTCATATCTTAGCGTATCTGCTAAATCATATCTTATCGTATCTGTTACTTTAAACTTTGTCTGACATATCCCGCAAATTCCTCCGTAATCTACGAAGTCTTTTGATCTATATATAGATATCCTATGTGAATAGAATATCACTCGATAGCCATAAAAATCATTTTATATCGAAAAAACCGGTATCCAATCGTACGAAATGGAATTTGTCATCAGTTCAAGTCACTCGGATTCCAAAATGGAAACTCACTCAAGCTCCGAAAGCAGTGTGACCGGAATGGATCAACCAATCAGTCATCACATATTCTGGATGAATTGGAGATGGTTTCGTAGCTTCCTCAATCATTGGAGACAAGAAGAAGGCGATCATTTCCATCCACCACATTGCCCTCTTGACGAAAAACCTGAAGCACTTACCGGCGAACCTGTCCGAAACACCATTTTCTCTCTCATTTCCAGAGTATCTCATCACGATTATATACTACATCAAATTCTAGATTTTATTTATCCGCTCGTCCGAACCGACAATCACCCCGGTGTAATAGAAGAAGTCAACGAGCTTCGCGCTCGGGTAGTGGCTTTGGAGAATATGGTGCAGAGATTACAAACACCAGCAGCAGCACCAGCAACATAACTAGTACCACCATCATCAATGCCAACAGTACCGTTACCACCTCCAACCACAACCGCGTCGTAAACCTCAACTTCACAATCTGTCCCACGAGCATCAACGTCATACGCACCATAGATACTAAGGAGTACCAACAATAATAACTGACAAAATATTAATTCATAACTTCATTGGAGAAACATTCCGCGGCGATTATATAATCTCTAAAGTCTTAGGGATTATCTAATCTAGCCCTAACCATAAAGTAGTTAAGCGAACCAAAATGATAGAAGGAAGAGTAGAAACCCTGACAAAAATGGTGTGTGATTAACAAGTTAAACTTATTTTACCAACAGCATCAACAGTACCGTCAGCGTCACCAGCATCGTCAGTACAGTCAACATCAGAATCAACAACACCTATAACATCACAAACTCTGTCAGTTCAAGAATCACTGTGGACATTATTACGAATCAATAACGCGTATATTGTATTAGCGAGTTATGAAGAATTAACTCATTCCCTCTGAAGAAATTATATGTATATTTTACATATATATATTTAAAAAAAATAATAATTATAAATCTTTCCGTGCTAAACTATTGTGTATGAATCTTAACTACTTGGTTAATTTAGACTATAAATATGCAATAATGTACGTCTTTCGCCCGCAACTTAACCAGCGTTAACTACAATCTCTGTCTCAATTCAACAAATTCCAATTCATAATAAATCAAGAATATATTTGATTTTACACTTTCATCATTGATGTACCCGAAACTTTTCAGATAACATCATTCGTATTTTGCGAAGTTCACAAGAATTTAACGAAAACCAACATCACGTCTCAACAAATAACGAAGTATTGATTCATAATTTCAATATTATTAAAGAAATACTGATGTAATCTCTAAAGCCTTCAAGGGATTATTCAATTCTAGTTCCAACCGTAAATCGAAAGAGTTTAATTTAGTATTAACTCATTAAAATCTATGTTACATCTGAGGAGAATATATACATATATATTTTCATAAAAACTGTAATAAAATTCTTATGTACAAAATATTAATTGTGAAATATTTTTTAACGGGTAGGTAATACCCGAGATATATATGTATGTATATATATATATATATATATATATATATATATATATATATATATATATATATATATATATATATATATATATATATATATATATATATATATATTCACAATTAATATGTTACATTCTTCGAATCAGATTAAGCAAATTATCAACTATACTTACTACTTTCACAATAATATACATTCTTTCATAGAAATCAAAACAACCATACTCATTCTAACCCAATTACATATTTTGATTTTGAAACCTCAGAATTCAATTCGAGATATAACCGGTACCCTCACTTTTTGATTCCTACATCTTTCGAAGCTATACTTGACTTCAAAACTGTGTTAGAACATCAAATGTATATTAATGATTACAATCTGTGTTCAAACCCTTCAAAAATTTCTGAAGATACTTCAATTAATGAGCAATCGAGATGATGATCCAACCACATATTACCCACAGTTATGTACTTAAAAAGCTCTCGAAACTAAAGTCATAATTCAACACATATCTATGTCAGATCCATTGGCATTTATTAGCAAAATAACTTTGCAATTCCTTTTTCAAAGTAGCAAATTCTATCACAGCTCCAGCAAGACAACTTTGATTTTTCATTCGGAGTAGCCTTATCATAATCTTGATAAATATGTTGCCCTTTCGCCATTGTTACCGGGGAACCTTTCATATCTCACCACATTAGCTGTAAACTTATCAGCAACCGTAATGATTTGAGATTTTCCGAAAAATCATTATATTTATCAAAACCCCATCATTTACTCATTCGCATCTTGTAACGAGAATTTCTATACGAATTACCAGGAATTAGCAATCAGTATTTTGAAATCTCGCAGCATGTCCACGCCAACAGCTATATGTGTATATATGACGTCTATCTCCTGGACTTACATACTTGAATGTGAAGTTTCTGAAAAACACCCTAAACTGCGGATTAGTTCTCGAAATTGTTGATGAAGCAGCAAAAAAAAAACTATAAAACGACCTTAACAGTAAAAAGTTTGATAATAAAGAGTAGTGTGTTGGCAGAGCTCAGAAAAAGAAAAAAGTTGGAACTGGAAAACGGATTGAGCAAAGTATGAAGGAGGCTGTGGACAAATCACAAAGGCTAAACCTGCCTTCAAAGGATCCAAATGATTCAGTATCTGCTGAAGTCATTATCGAATACCTTGCTCCTGACTCTAAACCCTTGCGGACAATATTCTTCATCATTCTCTGATATTAGAAATCCTAAGATATCATCATATCTTTCATTATAAATATCCTCCATATTTCTGAAGATATTTTCTTAATTTTTCTTATTTGAAATCATTTACCTCTTCACGCTATCTGTATTACATCATAAAAGAAACTATTTTAGTTTCTAAATTCTGAAACATTCAAGTTTAAAATAGGACTATTTTGAAGTAGTGTTGGTAACTGAAGCATGAATTAGTATAATATAATGACACTTGATCAACGTGATTATATTACAGTAAGTCATGTTGAGTTTCTAAATGGAACGTGATGATTCACAGATTATAACATCATCATGTGCTATGTTATACGACTCTTGTATTCTATTTAACCTCTAAAATATCAAGAAAATATTTCTTGATGATTCGGCCTTTTCCAAGGTATTCTGGTAATTAGACAAGTCAAGATCGTGCCATCACAATTTCCTTCCTAGAACATTAACAATGTTCATTCCGAAATTCATATCTGTGAATTCTGGACCATTACAAGCGGTGCTTAATCGCAAGAAGAAGAAACAAAAGGACAAAACTCTGAAATAGAAATTGGGGTATAAATTGCAGCAAATAAAAGAGAGGATTAACTGTGAATAACAATGATTATAGAAGACAGAAGCAGAGACTTTGAAATATAAGGGAAGATATAAAGTCCAACGACAAACCTGAAATTATAAACCATATATATCGATGCATATAGCAATATAAAGACACGGGAGAACTAGAAACACTATAAACCCAAAAGTATAGTAGAAGTAAATAAATTCTTCTGGCGGTAGATGAAAAAGAAGAATGACCGATATGAAAGTTAGAAGTATATCGAGAATCAGAACTGGATGGAGCATATTGATGAATACTTTAAAATATGAGTTGAGGGGGAAAGAATAGAAAGTGATGAAACATGACTAGGAACTTAGAAATCAACAGATTTAACTCACACAATGGCGGAATAAGTGAATCAAACTCTCTAGTGAATAGGTTAATTTTTTTTGGATTAATTAAGTCAAACCACAACTAAATCAAGTGTGATTAGATCAACACCTAGAGCTATTATTCACCACCTGGGTGATTTGGGTTGAGAGAGAATCAGAGGAGCTCACCAGATCTGAGTGTGTGTAACAAATGAGAGGCTTAACCTAAAATGAAGAACATAAGACTTTATATACCCCTGCTGTTGACTCACCCGTATGATTCATCCATCACACGTACGAGTTGGCTTCATCAGCCGTACGGGTGATCACTCACTCGTGTCTTCTCATTTAGGTTGTAATTGTAACTTAGCTCAGCATCAACCATGTGTATGAGCCTGTCAGCCGTACTAGTGAGGCTTCACTCGTGCGTCTGACTATGTCTAACATAGTCAAACATCCAAATCTCGTTCTTGCAGTTCCTGTAACCACATACAAACACAGATAAGATAATAACGAGCAATCATGGTGGCCTGTAAACTGTTGTACCTGAAATGGACGTGGGTAGATGTCTAGGGACTTGCATAAAATGCATCAACAGAAGGTGTGAGTTGTAAGGAAACGAAGGAGGTATATTTATAAGAAAATCTCCGACAGGACAATTAACATGGACGATCGCATTTAAAGTGGATCCTAATTCCCTTGGTTACCGGAGAATCAAATCTTATTACGAGGATTTTCTTCAAATCCCTTAAAAACTAGAAATCAATCATATCTACGTCAAATGATAAGATGAATCTACACTTACTCATTTTACTCTTCTATGTTAGCTTCATTCGTACTCTTCATATAAATGGATTGTTTATCCAAATTATTCGCTGATGATAAAACTCTAATTTTCAGCCCGTATGCATCATGAAAACATACTTATTATCATTCATGACCTTTCCACTCAAATTTCGAGACGAAATTTCTTTAACGGGTAGGTACTGTGACAACCCGAAAATTTCCGACCAAATTTAAACTTTAATCTTTATATATTCCCGACACGATAAGCAAAGTTGTAAGTTGAATCTCAAAGATTTTTAAACTATGTTCATACATTCATTTAAACCTCGACCAAGTTTCTATGATTCACGAACCATTATATGAACAAATCTGATTATATATGTATATGTGTATATATTATAACTTGAAAACATTAACCAAGTATTAGACGTATAATACTTTACATAAACGTATTTGTTTCTTAATATATTCAAATAGTTATCGATGGAATTAGAAGATGTTATCAAATGAGTGATTTAACAGTACATTATATGATTGCGAGTCTCTATTGAGAGGTCCACTTTGATTTAGAAAACCTTTCTTTTTAACGGTATTCGGAAAATGGTAAAGCGATTAGCATATAAGGACAATGTGTCAAATATCGAGTGTTAGACAAAAGCTAGTGGAAGACTAAATTGCATATTAATAAATTGATGAAATTTCCAAATGTACGAAAACACTTTTCGATATAATAGAACTTGTTTATTTAAAATGTCTTTGATTAAATAAACCTAGGTTGGAATATTGGTTGTTATATATATAAATAACTTGCAACGTGTATTTAAAACGTGTTCACTAAATATATATGTTTTCAAATAAGTTTAGTACACGATAGTAACTCTCGTTTGGTAATGCGATTGATATTTAAAAAGGTAATACATAAATGAATTGTATCTATTTAAGTTTTCAAATGAAAACGTTACGAGTTATAATATTTTTCTAAACGACTTTAAAACGAACTTTGAAATATATTTAGTTTTGAAAGACTAAATATTATATCATTAGGTAAATATTTCAAACATATATATTACGTATAGATTTACAATTTTAAATAAATAATATATATATATATATATATATATATATATATATATATATATATATATATATATATATATATATATATATATATATATATATATATATATATATATATATATATATATATATATTAACTTAGTCATAAAACGTACTGATTTAAAATAAAATATTTTGACAAACAACGAGCCACTGATTTATAGAAGTAAATAACCACAACGTTCAATTTTATAAAGTTACATTTTTATAAGGTAATTTATTGATGAGTAAGTTAATTTATTTATAAAGGTACACGTCGCGTAACGTAAAAGGCTAGTTTTCTAAACGTACGAAAGTGCGCTCGAAAAACCGAAAGTGGTACATGAGTCGAGTGACACTGTAAGACTCATTTTAGTAAAAATTACATTTTTACTATGCACGTAAATATAATATAATATTTAATTAATTCTAAAGATTAAATATATTATTTATTAAAATAATATATATATGTACATAATATAAGTTGAGAAGTTTCGGCAACGTTTTTGAAATGCATATGAGCTGTAAAAATTGATCATGCAGTCACATGAAATAAACACTCAACCCCCATGCAATCGCATAGGGGGTTTGGTGAGGGCACATACATAAAGCTCGATGATCTGGTTCTTTTGCTCTCATTCTCAAAACTCTCTTTCTCTCTATATTACTCCGTAATATTTACTTATTTATTTTATTTATTTATTAATTTTATTATTAAAAGATTATTATGATATTAATGTTAGTAGTATTAAGTGTTATTATTATTATGTATTATACATAAAATACTACGACAAGTGGTACGCGCGAGTTAGCTCAAAACACGTTTTGTGAGTGGGATAGGGCTAAGGGAATTATGGGTTATAGCTATGGAGGTGATGGGTATGGTTCATGAGTATGCTCGTAAGGTCAATTTAGTGTTTATCATCTCTGTTGCGTCTACGTACCTTTCCTGCAATATTGAATCTCAATATTGATACGTGAGTACTCATAAATTAACTTTTATATATTAATAGGGTATCCCTGACTAGTGCTCGAGAATATAGGATTATGCATGCTTGTACTTTTGATATTTCCATTAGATAGGATATGTTGAATCTTGAATTAGTTACGTATGCGGTTGAGATAAGGTATAAGATATGCATGTCGTTGGAAAGCTAGCGAAAAATTAAGAACTTTTCATTTAGAACTCGAATGATTTTGATGAACATATTAGAAATTATAGTCAACTGAATTTTAGTATTATTGTTAGAATGATTATTATTACTATCGTCGTTATTATCGTCGTTACTATTTTTATCTATTAATTATTATTATTATTATGATTAATAATATTATCAATTTTAAGTATAATTAGTAAAAGAATTTTATTATTATTATTATTATTATTATTATTATTATTATTATTATTATTATTATTATCATCATTATTATTATTATCATTATGATTAAAATTTTATTAGTATTATCATTATGTTAATTATTATTATTAGTATTATTATCATTAAAAATTGATATTAGTATCATCTAACTATTATGACTAATATTATTATCATTATTATGAATGCGATATAAAAGATGACTAAAAGATATTCTACAAATTGATTAGGAAATAGTGATTATGAGTATCATGATGAAATTAAAATATTATAAGATATTGAATTAGATAAAATTATCGTTCTTATTATTTTTATCAATTCATTAAAAGAATTATTAATATTAAAACTATCATTTTTACTAAAATTATCATTTTTAATATAAATATCATTGTTATTATAAAATATCATTATTATTATCAGATTATTACTATTATTAATAAAAATTATCATTTTAATATCATATTTAGTAAATATAAATATAGATATTTTATTAACAGAACAATAATAATTATTATTACAAAATAATACAAATTATAATTATTATTGTTATTATCGATATTATTTTATCAAATAAATATATAATACAAAGCTATTTTATTACACGTAATATAATTACATGAATAAAACCTATCATTATATTTCTATGATATTAAATGAACTTTATAATTTTATTTACTTAAAATACATAAAAGTATATTCTTATTTTAATATAAACTTTTATTAATAAATGACTTTTATTAATTACTTTAGCAAAATCTAATAAATATATTTAAATATATATAAATTTAATATATTTAGGTTAAATTATAATCATGTATGAATTTTGAAAATCATTTTGGGTCAAATTGATTTTTGTTGACTTTTGCATATTAGTCTCGAGCATTAGGATTGTGGTACACTATGACTTGACTTAATTTGTTAGACAAATACTGACCAACATATAAATATATATAATTAAATTAGGTTCGTGAATCAGAGGCCAACCTTGTACTTGTTCCATGATGTTATATGTATTTTTACTACGAAATACAGTATGGTGAGTTTCATTTGCTCCCTTTTTAAATGATTTTGCAATATATATTTTTGGGACTGAGAATACATGCGCTATTTTTATAACTGTTTTACGAAATAGACACAAGTAATTGAAACTACATTATATGGTTGAATGATTGAAGCCGAATATGCCCCTTTTTACTTGGTAACCTAAGAATTAGTAAACCAGTCTACTAATTAACGCGAATCTTAAAGATAGATCTATTGGGCCTAACGAACCCCATCCGTTGGAGCGGATGCTTTAGTACTTCGATGTTGTTTTATATGATGTCCGAAGGATTTCCCGGAATGATATGGGATATTCTTATATGCATCTTGTTAATGTCGGTTACCAGGTGTTCACCATATGAATAATTATTTTTGTCTCTATGTATGGGACGTATATTTATGAGAACTGGAAATGAAATTCTTGTGGTCTATTAAAATGATAAAAATGAATGATTATGATAAACTAATGAACTTACCAACCTTTTGGTTGACACGTTAAAGCATGTTTATTATCAGGTATTAAAGAAATCTTCCGCTGTGCATTTGCTCATTTTAAAGATATTACTTGGAGTCTTTCATGGCATATTTCGAAGAACGTTGCATTCAAGTCATTGAGTTCATTAAAGATTATTATTATTAAGTCAATTTATAGTTGGATAGTGGATATTATGAAATGGTATGCATGACTGTTAATTTTCGATGTAAAGAAAGTTTGTCTTTTAAAAACGAATGCAACGTTTGTAAAATGTATCATATAGAGGTCAAATACCTCGCGATGTAATCAACTATTGTGAATTGTTTATAGTGTATACGAACGGGTCCTTTCACTCGACAAGAGGAATCAGTCAGGACATAAATACATAAAAATAATAAAAGTTGAATGTGACCTTCAACCAAATTTGTAACCTTCTATAATTGAATTCAGAAATGTAACAGTTTTAGAGATAGAAAACAAAGATTATAAAGTTGATGGTGATATGAAACAAATTTTTTGATTCTGTAAAAGATCTGATATTGTAATTCTTATTTAATTAATAATTAATAATTATAAATATATTAATAATCATAATACTTTTAATATTAATAATCATAAAACTAATAACAATAATATTAATAACAAATATATAATAAGGTTAGTAATGATAATATTATTATTAATAATAATAATATCAATTCTAATATTAAAATGATAATTTTATTAATAATGTTATATTTTAATAAAAATTTTAGTTTTAAGAATGGTAATAATAATTAATAATTTATTTAACTCATAACTAATTTATAATTCCAATCATTCTTATAATAAGATTTATATTTAGGATCTTTATTTTGATTACCTTAAAATTATTAGAATTTTATTAATTACAATTATATCAGCAGTAATAATAATAATAAAAGTAATAATAATATTATTATCATAAGTATATTTTTATCTTGTATACTACATATTTAATTTGAGTAATTAAATCGTATATTATTATTTCAACTATAATAGTTACATATTTTATATATCTAATTACAATCAATTGTTCGTGAATCGTTGGTAATGGTCGAAGGGTAAATGAATATATGCACATAGTTTCAAAATTTTCGAGACTCAACATTATAGACTTTGCTTATCGTGTCGACAACATATAAAGATTAAGTTTAAATTTTGTCAGAAATTTCCGGGTCGTCACAGTACCTGCCCGTTAAAGAAATTTCGTCCCGAAATTTGATTGGAATCATCATGGTTGACAATAAGTATGTTTTCATGGCGAAAATGAGTTGATAAATAGAGTTTTATCATTATTGATTAATATAGATAAAACGATTCGATTATGGGAAACGTACGAGTGAAGCTGTCACAAAAGAGTGAAATGAAAAAAAAAATAGAGATTCGTCTTATCTTTTGACGTAGCCAGGGTTGAATTTAGAATGCGTCTTAGCTTTTGACGCTGTCTTGGTTGAATTCCAGAATTCAAGGGATTTAAAAGAAAATCTTTGGAAATCTATAAGATCTGATTCTTCGGCGAATAAGGAAATCAGGATCTCTCTAATTAAATGTGGAGATCTGACTTGATTACTCTGTCTGGCATTTCCATTATAATTTAAACTCTTTCATTCCATTATTTTCACCATTCCTATACTTTCTTTCTTAGTTCATACATCTAAAAGATTGTGAAAATGCTTAATCCCGTTCCAATCCTTGATATTTTCCTAATTATCATTTCTGTCATCCTTCTTTTCAATCTTCCACTAGAAGATTCTGTTTACTTCTACTATTACCTTGGGGTGATATTATTCTTAGTTATACCGTGTCTTTATATTGCTATTCGTATTAATATCCACGGTTTGTAACCTCCGTGTTATTATTGGGCTTTATATTTTCTCTTATATTTTAGAGCTCTTTGCCTTTTTATTATCTTCTCGACCTCTAGTAAAGCGAGTAATGGTCCAGAATTCGTAAATATGGAGTTTCGAATGAACTCCATGATCTAAGCAAGGAAGAACGTGATCGCACGATTTGATTTGTCAAATTACCAGAATCACTGAGAATAGAACTATCAAGAACATATTTTCTTGATATGTTCAGAAGTTAAACAGAATGAAAGAGTTATGTAACATGACACATGATGACGTTATAGTCTGTGAATCATCATGTTTCATTAGAAACTCAGCATGACTTACTGTAATATAATCACGTTGATCAAGTGTCATTATATTATACTAACTCATGCTTCAGTTCCCAACACTACTTCAAAATCATTCATAATTCAAATTCGAATTTTTCAGAATTTTAGAAACTAAAACAGTTTCTTTTATGATATAACACAGATAGAGCAAAAAGATAATTAATATCGGATGAGAATATTTATTAAGATATCTTCAGAAATATTGAGGATATTCATAATGAAAGATACAATAATATCTTAGAATTTTAGAATCATAGTGTGATAAAGAAATTCATTCACAATGATTTAGAGCAATTTAGGAGTAAGGTATTCGCTAAAGATTTCATCAGAAACAGAATCATCTGGATTCTTTATGTACAAGTTTAGTCCTTGTGATTTGTTCAGAGTCTCCTTCATGGTTTGCTCAATCCATTTTTCAGTATCAAAACTTTTGAGCTTTGCCAACATACAATTCTTTATCATCAAACGTTCGAATGTTAAAATCGTTTACAGTTTTCTATAGTTTCTGCTGCTTCATTCAGCTTTTTCCAAAAAAATTTAGAGTATTGATTCGTAGACTGGGTGCTTTTCAGAATTTCAGAATGAAAGATCATAATTCTAAGAGATGAATGTTATACATATAACTATTGATGTAGATATGCTGTGAGTTTTCAAAGTACTGATTGTTTATTCCCGGTAATTGGTATGTCAGTTCTAGTTACAAGATGGGGATGAGTATATGATAGGGTTTCAATGAATAAATATAATGATTTATCAGAGAGATTTAAGTCAAGAAGTAACGAGGTTGCTGGTAAGTTTATTGCTAATGTGGTGGGATATAAATGGTTCCCCGGTATCGATGACGAAAGACAAACTTATATCTCATGGTTGTAATTAGGCTAATCCGAATGAAAGTCGAAGTTGATTTGCTGAAGCTGTGACAAAATTGGCTAATTTGGAGAGGGATGATTGTAAAGTGATTTTCGGTAATAACACGCCGATGGATCATAGATTCGTATTAAACTTATACTTGGATTCCGGAAGTTCTCCCAGGTGCGTGACTATGGATAACATGTGGCTGGATCATCCTTTCTATTGAGGTGTTTTCAAGAATTATGAAAGGTTTGAACGCAGATTGGAATCGTCAAGATACAAATGAGGTTTAAGATGAAATCAAGTGGCAAACTTGAAGAATTGTTTAGTTTAATATGTTATAATCAATATTTTAATTCATATATAGTTAGCAGTTAGCAGTCCACAGTCACTAACTCAATAATTCATATATAGTTTATAATATTCGAATTAATTAATACATATCGTGACCCGTGTACATGTCTCAGACTCGATCACAACTCAAAGTATATATATTATTATAGAATCAACCTCAACCCTGTATAGCTAACTCCAGCATTACTGCATATAGAGTGTCTATGGTTATTCCAAATAATATATATATATATATATATATATATATATATATATATATATATATATATATATATATATATATATATATATATATATATATATATATATATATATATATATATATATATATGCGTCGATATGATATGTCAAAACCTTGTATACGTGTCCCGATATTTAAAGTGCGTAAAATAAATAACAGAAATTAAATGACGATAAATAAAATTGCGAGAATATAAATTGCGATAAATAAATTGGGATAAATAAAATGTAATCAGTTAGATAGGAACAGTTAGCTAGGAACAGTTAGCGTGGATTCTTAACAAAATTCTTCTCATAGTTAAATTGTTTGTTTCTAACAAATTTTATTGTGTCCAATGTTTTCTTCATTATGCCACTTGTTGGATTCTAATAAGTCAAAATCCAATTATGAAATTGAATGAAAATGGTTATTTTGTGGTGAACAGATTCATATATCGGTGAATGTAAGTAGGATAGTAAATGATCGTTGAGTCAGATTCGAAGAATGTACAGTGTAACTTATTAATGTGAAATCTAAATATTCCTCGGGTATTACCTACCTGTTAAAATATTTTCACCATTAACAGTTTGTACTAAATAATTTTTAATTACAATCTTTATGAAAACATATATACATATATATTTTCTTTAGATGTAATTATAGATTTAATGAGTTAATATAGTATTAATCTCATTTGATTTACCGTTATAACTAGGATACATAATCTATAAAACATTAGAGATTACATATTTGCCATGTCAAACGAAGATAAAATAGATAGAACGATACGTAGAACGATGATTATACTCGAGGTTCAGAATGAGATGTTGAGGCATGAATTGTCGATAGTACTGGTGCTGTTACTGATGGTAATGTTGGTGTCGGTGATGTTGCTGAAGCTGGTAAATTTTGCACCATATTCTCCAAATTGATTACTCGAGCGCGAAGTTCGTTGACTTCTTTGATTACTCCGAGATGATTGTCGGTAAGAACGAGCGAATGAATAAGGTTTAGAATTTTAAATAGAATATAATCGTGGCGAGATACTCTGGAAATGAGTGTGAAAATGGTGTTTCGAATTGGTTCGCCGGTAAGTGTTTCAGGTTCTTCGTCAAAACGTGAATTTCGTTGATGGAAAGGATCGCCTTCTTTTCGTCTCCATTGATTTAGTAGGCTACGAAGTGAAATGTCCCGTTCATATTGATTATAAACTTTCCTTATTAATTGATTCCGTCGCAAGGTTTTGACCTCTATATGAGACGTTTTTCAAAGACTGCATTCATTTTTAAAACAACCATAACCTTTATTTTATCGATAAAGGTTTAAAAAGCATTACATAGATTATCAAATAATGATAATCTAAAATATACCATTTACACACGACCATTACATAATGGTTTACAATAAGAATATATTACATCAAAAATAAGTTTCTTGAATGCAGTTTTTACATAATATCATACAAGCATGGACTCCAAATCTTGTCCTTATTTTAGTATGCAACAGCGGAAGCTCTTAATAATCACCTGACAATAAACATGCTTAAAACGTCAACAAAAATGTTGGTGAGTTATAGGTTTAACCTATATATTATCAAATCAAAATAATAGACCACAAGATTTCATATTTCAATATACATCCCATACATAGAGATAAAATTCATTCATATGGTGAACACCTGGTAACCGATATTAACAAGATGCATATAAGAATATCCCTATCATTTCAGGAAATCCTTCGGACATGATAAAAACGAATTCAAAGTACTAAAGCATCTGGTACTTTGGATGGGGTTCGTTAGGCCCAATAGATCTATCTTTAAGATTCGCGTCAATTAGTAGATCGGTTTACTAATTCTTAGGCTACCAAGTAAAAGGGGCATATTCGACTTCGATCATTCACCCATATAATGTAGTTTCATTTACTTGTGTCTATTTCGTAAAACATTTATAAAACTGCATGTATTCTCATCCCAAAATATTAGATTTTAAAAGTGGGACTATAACTCACTTTCACAGATTTTTACTTCGTCGGGAAGTAAGACTTGGCCACTGATCGATTCACGAACCTATAAAAAATATGTACATATATATATCAAAGTATGTTCAAAATATATTTACAACATTTTTAATACGTTTTAATGTTTTAAGTTTATTAAGTTAGCTGTCCTCGTAAGTAACCTACAACTAGTTGTCCACAATTAGATGTACAGAAATAAATCGATATATCTTATCTTGAATCAATCCAAGACCCAGTGTATACACGTCTCAGGCTAGATCACAACTCAAAGTATATATATTTTTGGAATCAACCTCAACCCTGTATAGCTAACTCCAACATTACTGCATATAGTGTGTCTATGGTTGTTCCAAATAATATATATAGATGGGTCGATATGATATGTCAAAACATTTGCATACGTGTCTATGGTATCCCAAGATTACATAATATATTAGAATACATGTATAATACAATATAAGTTAGCTAGGATATGATTAATATGAATTTGTTACCAATTTTCAGGTAGCTACAACAAGCAAAAATATCCAATCTTGTTTTACCCATAATTTCTTCGTTTTAAATCCGTTTTTAGTGTTTCAAGTTGCTATGGTTTCATATTGAACTTAAGTTTATGAATCTAAACAGAAAAATTATAAGTTTATATTCAAAAATACAGGTTACAAGTCGTTTTTGTAAAGGTAGTCATTTCAGTCCAAAGAACGACGTCTAGATGACCATTTTGGAAAACATAATTTCACTTTGAGTTTAACCATGATTTTTGGATATAGTTTCATGTTCATAAGAAAATTCATTTTCCCAGAAGAACAACTTTTAAATCAAAGTTTATCATAGTTTTTAATTAACTAACCCAAAACAGCCCGCGGTGTTACTACGACGGCGTATATCCGGTTTTACGGTGTTTTTCATGTTTTCCGGTTTTAAATCATTAAGTTAGCATATCATATAGATATAGAACATGTATTTAGTTGATTTTAAAAGTCAAGTTAGAAGGATTAACTTTTGTTTGCGAACAAGTTTAGAATTAACTAAACTATGTTCTAGTGATTTCAAGTTTAAACCATCGAATAAGGTAGTTTTATATATATGAATCAAATGATGTTATGAACATCATTACTATCTCAGGTTTTGTGGATAAACCTACTGGAAATGAGAAAAGTAGATCTAGCTTCAAAGGATCCTTGGATGGCTTGAAAGTTCTTGAAGCAGAATCATGACACGAAAACAAGTTCAAGTAAGATTTCCACTCGAAATAAGATTGTTATAGTTATAGAAATTGAATCAAAGTTTGAATATGAGTATTACCTTGTATTAGAAAGATATCATACTGTAAATAAGAAAGATTTCTTGAGGTTGGATGATCACTTTACAAGATTGGAAGTAAGCTAGCAAACTTGGAAGTATTCTTGATTTTTTGAAACTAGAACTTATAGAATTTATGAAGAACACTTAGAACTTGAAGATAGAACTTGAGAGAGATCAATTAAATGAAGAAAATTGAAGAATGAAAGTGTTTGTAGGTGTTTTTGGTTGTTGGTATATGGATTAGATATAAATGATGTGTAATTTTGTTTACTTGTAAATAAGTCATGAATGATTACTAATATTTTTGTAATTTTATGAGATATTTCATGCTAGTTGCGAAATTATGGTTCCCATATGTGTTAGGTGACTCACATGGGCTGCTAAGAGGTGATCATTAGAGTGTATATACCAATAGTACATACATCTAAAAGCTGTGTATTGTACGAGTACGAATACGGGTGCATACGAGTAGAATTGTTGATGAAACTGAATGAGGATGTAATTGTAAGCATTTTTGTTAAGTAGAAGTATTTTGATAAGTGTCTTAAAGTCTTTCAAAAGTGTATGAATACATATTAAAACACTACATGTATATACATTTTAACTGAGTCGTTAAGTCATCATTAGTCGTTAGATGTAAATGTTGATTTGAAACCTTTAAGTTAATGATCTTGTTAAATATTGTTAACCCAATGTTTATTATATCTAATGAGATGTTAAATTACTATATTATCATGATATGATGATATATTAATATATCTTAATATGATATATATACATTTAAATGTCGTTACAACGATAATCGTTACATATATGTCTCGTTTCGAAATCCTTAAGTTAATAGTCTTGTTTTTACATATGTAGTTCCTTGTTAATATAAATAATGACATGTTTACTTATCATTTATCATGATTAAACATAGTGTAACAATATCTTAATATGATTCATATGTAATTAGTAAGACGTTGTTATAATGATAATCATTATATATATCGTTTCGAGTTTCTTAATTCAATAAACACAATTTTATGTATATAACTCATTGTTAAAATACCTAATGAGATACTTACTTATTATAATATCATGTTAACTATATATATAATCATATATATGTCATCATATAGTTTTTACAAGTTTTAACGTTCGTGAATCACCGGTCAACTTGGGTGGTCAATTGTCTATATGAAATCTATTTCAATTAATCAAGTCTTAAAAATTTTGATTGCTTAACATGTTGGAAACACTTAATCATGTAAATATCAATTTCATTTAATATATATAAACATGGAAAAGTTCGGGTCACTATGGTTGTAGTGACCCGAACTTTTCCATGTTTATATATATTAAATGAAATTGATATTTATATGATTAAGTGTTTACAACATGTTAAGCAATTAAATTTGTTAAGACTTGATTAATTGAAATAGGTTTTATATAGACAATTGACCACCCAAGTTGACCGGTGATTCACGAATGTTAAAACTTGTAAAAACTATATGATGTCATATATATGGATATATATATAGTTAACATGGTATTATGATAAGTAAACATATCATTAAGTATATTAACAATGAACTACATATGTAACAACAAGACTACTTACTTAATGATTTCAAAACGAGACATATATGTAACGATTATCGTTGTAATGACATTTAATTGTATATATATCATATTAAGATATATTAATATATCATAAAATCATGATAATGTAATAATTTAACATCTCATTTGATATAATAAACAATGGGTTAACAACACTTAACAGGATCGTTAACCTAAAGGCTTCAAAACAACATTTACATGTAACGACTAACGATGACTTAACGACTCAGTTAAAATGTATATACATGTAGTGTTTTAATATGTATTTATACACTTTTGAAAGACTTCAAGACACTTATCAAAATACTTCTACTTAACAAAAATGCTTACAATTACATCCTCATTCAGTTTCATCAACAATTCTACTCGTATGCACCCGTATTCGTACTCATACAATACACAGCTTTTAGATGTATGTACTATTGGTATATACACTCCAATGATCAGCTCTTAGCAGTCTATGTGAGTCACCTAACATATGTGGAAACTATAATTTGGCAACTAGCATGAAATATCTCATAAAATTACAAAAATATTAGTAATCATTCATGACTTATTTACATGTAAACAAAATTACACATCCTTTATATCTAATCCATATACCAACGACCAAAAACACCTACAAACACTTTCATTCATCAATTTTCTTCATCAAATTGATCTCTCTCAAGTTCTATCTTCAAGTTCTAATTGTTCTTTATAAATTCTATAAGTTCTAGTTTCATAAAATCAAGAATACTTCCAAGTTTGCTAGCTTACTTCCAATCTTGAAAAGTGATCATCCAACCTCAAGAAATCTTTCTTATTTACAGTAATATATCTTTCTAATACAAGGTAATACTCATATTCAAACTTTGATTCAATTTCTATAACTATAACAATCTTATTTCGAATGGAAATCTTACTTGAACTTGTTTTCGTGTCATGATTCTGGTTCAAGAACTTTCAAGCCATCCAAGGATCCTTTGAAGCTAGATATATTTTTTTCATTTCCAGTGGGTTTATCCACAAAACCTGAGGTAGTAATGATGTTCATAACATCATTCGATTCATATATATAAAACTACCTTATTCGAAGGTTTAAACTTGTAATCACTAGAACATAGTTTAGTTAATTCTAAACTTGCTCGCAAATAAAAGTTAATCCTTCTAACTTGACTTTTAAAATCAACTAAACACATGTTCTATATCTATATGATATGCTAACTTAATGATTTAAAACCTGAAAATACGAAAAACACCGTAAAACTGGATATACGCCGTCGTAGTAACACTGCGGGCTATTTTGGGTTAGTTAATTAAAAACTATGATAAACTTTCATTTAAAAGTTGTTCTTCTGGGAAAATGATTTTTCTTATGAACATGAAACTATATCCAAAAATCATGATTAAACTCAAAGTGGAAGTATGTTTTCCAAAATGGTCATCTAGACGTCGTTCTTTCGACTGAAATGACTACCTTTACAAAAATGACTTGTAACCTGTATTTCCGACTATAAGATTATACTTTTTCTGTACAGATTCATAAACTTAAGTTCAATATGAAACCATAGCAATTGAATTCACTCAAAACGGATTTAAAACGAAGAAGATATGGGTAAAACAAGATTGGATATTTTTACTTGTTGTAGCTACGTGAAAATTGGTAACAAATCTATACAAATCATATCCTAGCTAACTTATATTGTATTATACATGTATTCTAATATATTATGTAATCTTGGGATACCATAGATACGTATGCAAATGTTTTGACATATCATATCGACCCATCTATATATATTATTTGGAACAACCATAGACACTCTGTATGCAGTAATGTTGGAGTTTGCTATACAGGGTTGAGGTTGATTCCAAAAATATATATACTTTGAGTTGTGATCTAGCCTGAGACGTATATACACTGGGTCGTAGATTGGGTCAAGATAATATATATCAATTTATTTCTGTACATCTAACTATGGACAACTAGTTGTAGGTTACTAACGAGGACAGCTGACTGAAAATATTTAAAACATTAAAACGTATTAAAAAATGTTGTAAATATATTTTGAACATACTTTGATATATATGTACATATTTGTTATAGGTTCGTGAATCGACCAGTGGCCAAGTCTTACTTCCCGACGAAGTAAAAATCTGTGAAAGTGAGTTATAGTCCCACTTTTAAAATCTAATATTTTGGGATGAGAATACATGCAGCTTTATAAATATTTTACAAAATAGAGACAAGTACACAAAACTACATTCTATGGTTGGATTATTAAATCGAATATCGCCCTTCAAGTCTGGTAGCCTAAGAATTAGGGAAATGACCCCTAATTGACGTGAATCCTAAAGATAGATCTATTGGGCTTAACAACCCCCATTCAGGTTATGAATGGTTTAGTACTTCGAGATTATTATACAGACGAGAGGTTCTGTTTTGGGGATATTCTATGCATTAAGTTAACGTCGGTTACCAGGTGTTCAACATATGAATGATTTTTATCTCTATGCAGTTTGCGAAATGCCTGATAAGAGATGTGTTATAAAAATGAAATCTTGTGGTCTATTATTATGATTTAATAATATGTAGGTTAAACCTATAACTCACCAACAATTTTGTTGACGTTTAAGCATGTTTATTCTCAGGTGATTATTAAGAGCTTCCGCTGGTGCATACTAAATTAAGGACAAGATTTGGAGTCCATGCTTGTATAATATTGTTTAAAAACTGCATTCGAAGACTTATGTTGATGTGTAATATTATTGTAAACCATTATGTAATGGCCGTGTGAAAAACGCTATATTTTAGATTATCATTATTTGATAATCGTCTTAATATTTTAAAGGTTATGGTATGTTTTAAAATCGAATGCAGTCTTTGAAAAACGTCTCATATAGAGGTCAAAACCTCGCGACGAAATCAATTAATATGGAACGTTTATATTCAATATGAACGGGACATTTCAACAGTACCTACACGTTAAATAAATTTTGTCCCTAAATTTTAAGCAGTTGGAGGTGTTGACGTATCTTCTGGAAATAAGTGCAGGTATTTCTCCTTCATCTGATCTTCTCGTTCCCAGGTGAACTCGGGTCCTCTACGAGCATTCCATCGAACCTTAACAATTGGTATCTTATTTTGTTTAAGTCTTTTAACCTCACGATCCATTATTTCGACGGGTTCTTCGATGAATTGAAGTTTTTCATTGATTTGGATTTCGTCTAACGGAATAGTGAGATCTTCTTTAGCAAAACATTTCTTCAAATTCGAGACGTGGAAAGTGTTATGTACAGCCATGAGTTATTGAGGTAACTCAAGTCGGTAAGCTACTGGTCCGACACAATCAATAATCTTGAATGGTCCAATATACCTTGGATTTAATTTCCCTCATTTACCAAATCGAACAACGCCTTTCCAAGGTGCAACCTTAAGCATGACCATCTCTCCAATTTCAAATTCTATATCTTTTCTTTTAATCTCGGCGTAGCTCTTTTGTCGACTTTGGGCAGTTTTTAACCGTTGTTGAATTTGGATGATCTTCTCGGTAGTTTCTTGTATTATCTCTGGACCCGTAATCTGTCTATCCCCCACTTCACTCCAACAAATCGAAGACCTGCACTTTCTACCATAAAGTGCTTCAAACGGCGCCATCTCAATGCTTGAATGGTAGCTGTTGTTGTAGGAAAATTTTGCTAACGGTAGATGTCGATCCAAACTGTTTCTGAAATCAATAAAACATGCTCGTAGTGTGACGACCCGGAAATTTCCGACCAAATTTAAACTTAGTCTTTATATGATTTTGACACGATAAGAAAAATCTATAATATTGAGCCTCAATACTTTTGAAACTATATTCAAGCAATCAAGTACCTTTGACCATTCTCGACGATTCACGAACAGATAATTGTAAATAAGATTTGGGTGTATTTAAATATATGTGTATATATGTATATGTAATAGTTTGGAAATATAACTTTAAATATTATATGCCGTTGTTATTAAATTAATTATGTAAAATAAAATAAAAATATGATATTATGATTATTATTATTTAAAACATATCTATATATATAAATAAGGTATATTAAAAAATAAATATTAAATGATTGTAATATTAGTTTTGTAGAGACCCGTCCTAATCCATCCGGACGAAGTCCATATCGATTATAAACGATTCACAACAGTTGATTACATTGCGAGGTACTTGACCTCTATATGATACATTTTACAAACATTGCATTCATTTTTGAAAAGTCAATATTTCATTACATCGAAAGTTGACGGCATGCATACCATTTCATAATATATCTAACTATAATTGACTTAACAAATAATCTTGATGAATTCAACGACTCGAATGCAACGTCTTTTGAAATATGTCATGAATGACTCCAATTAATATCTTTAAAATGAGCAATTGCACAGCGGAAGATTTCTTTCGTACCTGAGAATAAACATGCTTTAAAGTGTCAACCAAAAGGTTGGTGAGTTCATTAGTTTAGCATAAATAATCATTTCCCTCATTTTAATAGACCACAAGATTTTCATTTTTCAGTTCTCATAAATATACGTCCCATGCATAGAGACAAAATATCATTCATATGGATTGAACACCTGGTAACCAACCTTAACAATATGCATATAGAATATCCCCATCATTCCGGGATCCTCCTTCGGACATGATATAAAATTCGAAGTACTAAAGCATCCGGTACTTTGGATGGGGCTTGTTGGGCCCGATAGATCTATCTTTAGGATTCGCGTCAATTAGGGTCTCTGTTCCCTAATTCTTAGATTACCAGACTAAAAAAAAAGGGCATATTCGGTTTAATAATCCAGCCATAGAATGTAGTTTCATTTACTCGTGTCTATTTAGTAAAACAGTTATAAAAGCAGCGCATGTATTCTCAGCCCAAAAATATAAAGGGTAAAAAGGCAAATGAAACTCACCTAATGTATTTTGTAGTAAAAATACATATGACTATATTGAACAATGCAGGGTTGGCCTCAGATTCACGAACCTATATCATTTGTATATATATTAATACACATTTTTGCAAGTCGAAAATTATTTGTATGTACATTTATTAGTTATATCATATCCATATTAGTAACATATACATATGTTTCATATATTCATTTTGTAAATAAAAGTATTAATCTTTTTATCATGTTATGTACTTAATATATTTATATATATATTTATATGTATATATCTTTTGTTTGTTAATAAAGATAGTAAACATAACATTAAGTATAATAAATTTAATACTTAAGATTTTTAAGAAAAGTAATAACGTTAATAATTCTATTGGTGATAATAATAATATTAATGACAATCATAATATTAGTTTTAATAATAATATTACTTATTATAATAAAAATCATAGTAATAATGATAACATCAATAATATTTTTGTTGTTAACAATAATAATGATACTAGTAATTATAAAATGATACTAATACTAATTTTATAAAAAATACTAATAAATTTTATTACTTTTATATTAATGATAGTAATAATAATAATAATAATCCTAATCATATTAATAATAGCAGTTATACTATTTGTAAAATGATAAAGTTATATTTCAAATGATATTAGTAATAACATTACTAATAATGCAAATTTATATTTGTATCTATAATAGTAATAAATGAATTTCTACCATAACACTTATATATGTACTAATAATCTTAATAATTATAATACTAATAATAATAACAATAATGACAATAATAATAATAATCATAATCTTCATAATACTAGGTACTAATAATATTAATCATAATAATTCTAATACTTAATAATAATAATAATAATAATAATAATAATAATAATAATAATAATAATAATAATAATAATAATAATAATAATAATAATAATAATAATAATAATAATAATAATAATAATAATAATAATAATAATAATAATAAATACAAATGGAAACTACCTCACAAGCCTTTTAAAAAAAAATTGCCGTCGCCGGGACTCGAACTCGAGATCTCTAGCTAACCCGACACCTCGTTGAACCAGTTGAGCTATCTATGTTTTTCTGATATTACACGATTTTAATTTCTCTTAACCCATAATCCAAATTCATCTTCTTCTTTAATCACTGAAGTCGACCAGGGATACCAAATTGCAAACAACCAAACTACTAATTCAACATCTAGAGGTTCTTCAACAATTGCCTAATTAATTATTGATAGTTGGTTGGATTAAAAGCAAAAGAAGAAAAAAAAAATTAAGAAGAAAAAAAGGCATGTTGTTCTATCGCGTAAGAAAAAAAAAATATAAACTGATTTTGATTTTAAGAAAGTTTTAGATCATGAGTCCTACATGAAATAAGTTCTAAATCTTCCTTGTAAGCTATCTGGATCACTAATTTGACTCAAAACATAAACACGAACTCGAATTTAATCCTTGTTCATTCGTTTGACTTTTTGGAAATCAATCTTTGACTCTTAAATTCGTGACGAATACGTTGAACTGAAATCTGAAACTTTGGAGATAGGTTGAGTTGGTGATTCCTAACATATCTGCTTTAATAGATTTTTAAAATCATTACGAAATCGAGCTTTTGGTATATTTGGTGAAGAACAGGGAAAAATAAAAAATAAATGGCTGTACTCTCTTTTCTGTTTAAAAAAAAATCGATTTTAATAAATTGTGGACTGTGTTTTTCAGTAACTGATTGAATTAATGACCTTATAATTCGCTTAAATTTGTTTTCTTGTGATGATATCGTGGACTGTGTTTTTCAGTAACTGATTGAATTAATGACCTTATAATTCGCTTAAATTTGTTTTCTTGTGATGATATGATCGACCAATGCTCACAGACCAACAGAAGTTGAAATAAAAGGAACAGATAAAATAAATAAATAAAAATAAAACGCGTAATATATATCAGTTATATATATCTGTATAATATATTTTATATTTAGTATATATTAATAATTAATATATTAATAACAATAACACAATTAATAATAATAATAATAATCATTAATAAAACTGATTTTTATTTGATTTAAAAAAAATGCTGATATATAAATATAATTTAATTATTAATGATATGACATAACTTGTTATTAATTATAAAAGTACTAATAAATAATAATAATAATATTGATAATAATAATAAAAAATGATAATTTGATAATATGATAATTTTATCAATAACAATAATGATAAATATGATAATACAAATAATAATAATAATATAGCATATTACATGTATCAAATTTGTTATTAATAATAATAATGAAAGTATTAATAATTTTAATATATTAAATATATTCAAACTTGTAATCTAATATAATATCATTTATTATTTATGTAAAATTATGTTATATGATGACATTTACTGAACAGTTAAAATTTATATAATCTATATATGTATTTAATAGAAATCCTATTTAGTTTCATAATAACGTATACTGAATATTTAATATTTACATAATCCTATAATAGTATATAATTGTGTTTGCATATTAGTTACATGAAAATATGAATATTAATGTTTTATATACATAATCATTATATATTCATTTACTATATTATATTATTTCGTAATAGAAATATATATTAAAAGTTTCAACACATAATATTTATATCTCTTATATATATGTATATTACAATTTACAATATATGTATAATGATAGTTATGTATAGAAATCATATATATTTATATATAAACTCATTTTAAATGACACTTAATTATTTTGAATCTTATTTTATATATTTAATTCAAATGTTTAAATTCTATTTTATGATTTCAAATTATTATATATATATATATATATATATATACATATATATATATATATATATATATATATATATATATATATATATATATATATATATATATATATATATATATATATATATACATACATATATATACATATTTATTTGCAAACTATGGTTCGCGAATCGTCAGGATTAGTCAAAGGGTATTTGATTACATGAACACGGTTCAAAGTTTTTGAGACTTAACATTACAGACTTTGCTTATCGTATCGAAATCAAATAAGATTCAAGTTTAAATTTGGTCGGAAATTCCCGGGTCATCACAGTACCTACCCGTTAAAGAAATTTCGTCCCGAAATTTGAGTGAGGTCGTCATGGCTAACAATAAATATGTTTTCCTGACGAATATGAGCTGATAAGTAGAGTTTTATCACTATTGAATAATACAGATAAAATAATTCGATTATTCGAAGAGCACGAATGAAGCTATCACAAAAGAGTGAAATGAATAAATGAATTTTTCGTTTTAACTTTTGACGTTGTCTTGGTTGAATTCCGGAATTCAAGGGATTTAAAAGAAATTTTTTGAAATCTATAAAATTTGATTCTTCGGTGAATAAGGAAATTAAGATCTCTATAATTAAATACTGTGATCTGCCTCGATTACTCTGTCTGATGTTTCCATTATAAATTAAACTCTTCTGTTCCATTATTCTCACCATTCCTATACTTTCTTTCTTGTTTCATACATCCAAAAGATTCTGAAAATGCTTAATCCAGTTCTGATCCTTGTCCTCATCCTTACTATCGTAACAATCATTCTCCTTTTCCAACTTCCACCAGAGGAATCTGCTTTCTTCTACTTCGCCCTTGGGATTATAATGTTTTTAATTCTCCCGTGTCTTTATATTGCGATAAACATTGATATACACGGTTTGTAATTTATGTGTTGTTATTGGGCTTTATATTCTCCCTTATATTTTGGATCTCTTTGCCTTTTTATTATCCTCCTGACCTCTAGTAAAGCGAGCAACAGTCCAGAATTCATAGATATGAACTTCGAAATGAACATAGTTAATGTTCTTAAGAAAGAAATGGTAATAGCACGATCTTGATTCGTCAAATTACCAGAATATCCGGGAAAGATAGAACTATCAAGAAAATATGTTCTTGATATGTTTATATATTAGATAAAATGTAAGAGTCGTGTAACATGGCACATGATGACGTTAAAATCTGTGAATCATCATGTTCCTTTTAGAAACTCAGCATGACTTATTGTAATATAATCACATTGATCAAGTGTCATTATATTATACTAATTCATGCACCAGTTCCCAACATTACTTCAATAACATTCATATTTTAGGCTTGAAAGTTTACAGAATATAGAAACTAACAGTTTTTATATGATGTAACACTGATATCATGAAGAGATTAATGATTTCAAATAAGAATAGTTATGAAAATATCTTCAGAAATATGGAGGATATTTATAATGAAAGATACGTTGATATCTTGAAATTTCTAATCTCGTAGGATGGTGAAGAAAATCTGTCCGCAAGAGTTTGGAGTCAGAAGCAAGGTATTCGCTAAAGATTTTAGCAGGCATTGAATCATTTGGATTCTTTGAAGTCAAACTTATTCTTTGTGATTTGTCCACGGTTTCCTTCATAGTTTCGCATAATCCGCTTTTCGGTACTAAATTTTCTATTGAGTTTTTCCAATACTCCATTCTTTATCATCAATTTTTGGCTGTTGAGGTCATTTACAGTTTTTGTTGCTTCATTCAACTTTTCAAAATTCAGAGCATTAATTTGCAGACTGGGTGCTTTTCAGAATTTCAGAATGCAAGATCATAGTTCTAAGAGATAAATGTTATATGGATACATATAACTGTTGATGTGAAAATGTTGCGAGATTCACAATACAGATTTGCTGATTCCCAGTAATTGGTATGGCAATTCTTGTTACAAGATGCGGATGTGTACATGATGAGACTTCAATTGATAAATATAGTGATTTGTCCGAGAGATTTAAACCAAGGAGCGATGAGATTGCTGGTACATCTGCTGGTAATATGGTGGAATATAATAAAAGGTTCCCCGGTAACAATAAAAGAGCACACATATAAATCAAGGTTATAATAAGGTTGTTTCAAACGAAAAGTCAAAGTTGACTTGCTGGAGCTGTGACAAAATTTGCTAATTTGGAAAGGGATTGCAAAGTTATTTTGAGTAATAATAACACTAAGAAATTAGCATAGCTACGTTTTAAACGTTTGCTCAGTTTCCGAGGGTTTTTCAGGTGCATAACTATATGCATCAATCTTTTCTTCCGTAGGTAAGGTGCGGTTGGTTCATCCTCTCGATTGAGGTGTTTTCAAAATCATGAAAGGTTTGAACGCAGATCGTAATCGTCAAGATATAAATGAAGTTTAGGATGAAATCAAGTGGCAAACTTGAAGAATTGTTTAGTTTCATATGTTATAATCAGTATTTTAATTCATTTTAATTGTCCAATATTATTCGTCACAGTTGATAGTCCACAGTTGACAGTCCAATAATTCATATATAATTTAATATATAATATTCGAATTAATTAATATGTATCATGACCCGTGTACATGTCTCAAACTCGATCACAACTCAAAGTATATATATTATTGTAGAATCAACCTCAACCCTGTATAGAGAACTCAATCATTACTGCATATAGAGTGTCTATGGTTATTCCAAATAATATATATATATATGCGTCGATATGATATGTCAAAACCTTGTATACGTGTCCCGATATTTAATGTGCGTAAAATAAATACAGAAATTAAATGACAATAAATAAAATTGCGAGAATGTAAATTGCGAGAATGTAAATTGCGATAATTAAATTGTGATAAATAAAATGTAACCAGTTAGCTAGGAACAGTTAGCTAGGAACAGTTAGCGTGGATTCTTAACAAAATTCTCTTCATAGTTAAATTGTTTATTTCTAACAAATTTTATTTTTTCAATGTTTTGTTCATTATGCCACTTGTTGGATTCTGATAGATCAAAATCCAAATATGAAATTGAATGAAAATGGTTATTTTGCGAAGAACAGATACATATATCGGTGGTTGTAAATAGGATAGTAAATGACTGTTGAATCAGATTCGAAGAATGTACAATGTAACTTATTAATATGAAATCTAAATATTCCTCGGGTATTACCTACCCTTTAAAATATTTTCATCATTAACAGTTTGTACAAAAGAATTTTTAATTACAATATTTATAAAAACATATATACATATATTTTATTCAGATATAATCACGGATTTAATGAGTTAATGTGCCATTAATCTCATTTGATTTACCATTAGAACAAGAATTTATAATCTCTAAAACATTAGAGATTACATAATCGCCATGTCGAATGAAAATAAAATAGATAGAACGATACGTAGAACGATGATTATACTCGAGGTACAGAATGAGATGTCGAAGCTGGTGATGCGGATGTTGTTGTTGGTGGTACTAATGTTGTTGGTGCTAAGGTTGGTGATGTTACTGGTGTTGGTGATACTGCTGGTGCTTGCAAATTGTGTACCATGCTCTCTAAAGTTAACACTCGATCTCGGAGTTCTTTAACTTCTTCTACTAACCCTGGTTAGTTATCAGTGTGAGGTAGAGATTGTATATCTTCTCTAGTTCCGTTAATGGTAGTCTCAAGACGAAAAATTCTGGCAAAAAGGGTATAAACGGTGTTGCGAACAGGTTCGTCGGTGAGCCGGTCGAGTACTCCAAGGTTAGGTGGTAGATTCGGTTCATGATATGGAGTACCTTCTTCCCTTTTCCATAGGGTGAGTATGTCACGAACCCACCCCCATTTTCTCCAGTAATCACGGTAGTTAATTGGTTGGTGTGCTCCTGTCACGCTGTCTTCGGAGTCAGAGGAACTTGGTCGATTCGTAGAGACCATCTTACGCGATCTCAGGAAAGATTTTTGGTATGAAGAGTTTAGTAACAGGAATTGTTAGTTGGATGGTATTCTCAATGCATAATTTGCATAGATATATATATAGTACCAGGATCCATTAAATTAAGGAGAAATTTACGAGAGATATCAGGCAAGGTCTACAGTAACAGATACGCTAAGATATGAATTGTCAGATACGCTAAGATATGAATTTTGTCTATACACTATTTATGCAGTCAATGCAGTAAAACGTGTCTAGACTAAGAATAATGAGTAAGTGATTTCCTAAGGATGATAAGCAGATGATTTTTGACAAAAATGATAAGCAAAACTTTTGACATGCAGACACGGTTGAAGTCCAGACTAACTAATGCATCCTAACAACTATCAGTTAGACATACTAATGCAAGACCTGGTTCGCTAAGACTACCGCTCTGATACCAACTGTAGAGACCCGTCCTAATCCATCCGGACGAAGTCCATATCGATTATAAACGATTCACAACAGTTGATTACATTGCGAGGTACTTGACCTCTATATGATACATTTTACAAACATTGCATTCATTTTTGAAAAGTCAATCTTTCATTACATCGAAAGTTGACGGCATACATACCATTTCATAATATATCTAACTATAATTGACTTAACAAATAATCTTGATGAATTCAATGACTCGAATGCAACGTCTTTTGAAATATGTCATGAATGACTCCAATTAATATCTTTAAAATGAGCAATTGCACAGCGGAAGATTTCTTTCGTACCTGAGAATAAACACGCTTTAAAATGTCAACCAAAAGGTTGGTGAGTTCATTAGTTTAACATAAATAATCATTTCCCTCATTTTAATAGACCACAAGATTTTCATTTTTCAGTTCTCATAAATATACGTCCCATGCATAGAGACAAAATATCATTCATATGGATTGAACACCTGGTAACCGACTTTAACAATATGCATATAGAATATCCCCATCATTCCGGGATCCTCCTTCAAACATGATATAAAATTCGAAGTACTAAAGCATCTGGTACTTTGGATGGGGCTTGTTGGGCCCGATAGATCTATCTTTAGGATTCGCGTCAATTAGGGTGTCTGTTCCCTAATTCTTAGATTACCAGACTAAAAAAAAGGGCATATTCGGTTTAATAATCCAGCCATAGAATGTAGTTTCATTTACTCGTGTCTATTTCGTAAAACAGTTATAAAAGCAGTGCATGTATTCTCAGCCCAAAAATATAAAGGGTAAAAAGGTAAATGAAACTCACCTAATGTATTTTGTAGTAAAAATACATATGACTATATTGAACAATGCAGGGTTGGCCTCAGATTCACGAACCTATATCATTTGTATATATATTAATACACATTTTTGCAAGTCAAATAATTATTTGTATGTACATTTATTAGTTATATCATATCCATATTAGTAACATATACATATGTTTCATATATTCATTTTGTAAATAAAAGTATTAATCTTTTTTTCATGTTATGTACTTAATATATTTATATATATTTATATGTATATATATTTTGTTTGTTAATAAAGATAGTAAACATAACATTAATTATAATAATTTTAATACTTAAGATTTTTAAGAAAAGTAATAACGTTAATAATTCTATTGGTGATAATAATAATATTAATGACAATCATAATATTAGTTTTAATAATAATATTACTTATTATAATAAAAATCATAGTAATAATGATAACATCAATAATATTTTTGTTGTTAACAATAATAATGATACTAGTAATTATAAAATGATACTAATACTAATTTTAAAGAAAATACTAATAAATTTTATTACTTTTATATTAATGATAGTAATAATAATAATCCTAATCATATTAATAATAGCAGTTATACTATTTGTAAAATGATAAAGTTATATTTCAAATGATATTAGTAATAACATTACTAATAATGCAAATTTATATTTGTATCTATAATAGTAATAAATGAATTTCTACCATAACACTTATATATGTACTAATAATCTTAATAATTATAATACTAATAATAATAAAAATAATGACAATAATAATAATAATAATCATAATCTTCATAATATTAATCATAATAATTCTAATACTAATACTTAATAATAATAACAATAATAATAATAATAATAATAATAATAATAATAATAATAATAATAATAATAATAATCATAATAATAATAATAATAATAATAATAATAATAATAATAATAATAATAATAATAATAATAATAATAATAATAATAATAATAATAATAATAATAATAATAATAAATACGAATGGAAACTACCTCACAAGCCTTTTAAAAAAAAATTGCCATCGCCGGGACTCGAACCCGAGACCTCTAGCTAACCCGACACCTCGTTGAACCAGCTGAGCTATCTATGTTTTTCTGATATTAAACGATTTTAATTTCTCTTAACCCATAATCCAAATTCATCTTCTTCTTTAATCACTGAAGTCGACCAGGGATACCAAATTGCAAACAACCAACCTACTATTCAACATCTAGAGGTTCTTCAACAACCGCCTAATTAATTATTGATAGTTGGTTGGATTAAAAGGAAAAGAAGAAAAAAAAATTTAAACAGAAAAAAAAAGGCCTGCTGTTCTATCGCGTAAGATAAAAAAAAATATAAACTGATTTTGATTTTAGGAAAGTTTTGGATCATGAGTCCTACATGAAATAAGTTCTAAATCTTCCTTGTAAGCTATCTGGATCATTAATTTGACTCAAAACATAAACACGAACTCGAATTTAATCCTTGTTCATTCGTTTGAATTTTTGGAAATCAATCTTTGACTCTTAAATTCGTGACGAATACGTTGAACTGAAATCAGAAACTTTGGAGATAGGATGAGTTGGTGATTCCTAACATATCTGCTTTAATAGATTTTTAAAATCATTACGAAATCGAGCTTTTGGTATATTTGGTGAAGAACAGAGAAAAATAAAAAATAAATGGCTGTACTCTCTTTTCTGTTTAAAAAAATTCGATTTTAATAAATTGTGGACTGTGTTTTTCAGTAACTAATTGAATTAATGACCTTATAATTTGCTTAAATTTGTTTTCTTATGATGATATGATCGACCAATTCTCACAGACCAACAGAAGTTGAAATAAAAGGAACAGATAAAATAAATAAATAAAAATAAAACGCGTAATATATATCACTTATATATATCTGTATAATATATTTTATATTTAGTATATATTAATAACTAATATATTAATAATAATAATACAATTAATAATAATAATAATAATCATTAATAAAACTGATTTTTATTTGATTTAAAAAAATGCTGATATATAAATATAATTTAATTATTAATGATATGACATAACTTGTTATTAATTATAAAAGTACTAATAAATAATAATAATAATAATATTGATAATAATAATAAAAAATGAAAATTTGATAATATGATAATTTTATCAATAACAATAATGATAAATATGATAATACTAATAATAATAATATAGCATATTACATGTATCAAATTTGTTATTAATAATAATAATGAAAGTATTAATAATTTTAATATATTAAATATATTCAAACTTGTAATCTAATATAATATCATTTATTATTTATGTAAAATTATGTTATATGATGACATTTACTGAACAGTTAAAATTTATATAATCTATATATGTATTTAATAGAAATCCTATTTAGTTTCATAATAACGTATACTGAATATTTAATATTTACATAATCCTATAATAGTATGTAATTGTGTTTGTATATTAGTTACATGAAAATATGAATATTAATGTTTTATATACATAACCATTATATATTCATTTACTATATTATATTATTTCGTAATAGAAATATATATTAAAAGATTCAACACATAATATTTATATCTCTTATATATATGTATATTACAATTTACAATATATGTATAATGATAGTTATGTATAGAAATCATATATATTTATATATAAACTCATTTTAAATTACACTTAATTATTTTGAATCTTATTTTATATATTTAATTCAAATGTTTAAATTCTATTTTATGATTTCAAATTATTATATATATATACATACATTTATATATATATACATATATATATATATACATATTTATTTGCAAACTATGGTTCGTGAATCGTCAGGATTAGTCAAAGGGTATTTGATTACATGAACACGGTTCAAAGTTTTTGAGACTTAACATTACAGATTTTGTTTATCGTATCGAAATCAAATAAGATCCAAGTTTAAATTTGGTCGGAAATTCCCGGGTCATCACACGTTTGATGTTCGATTGATATTAAGTAAGTTTAATTCAAACTTATATAATTTTAAAATAAACGGTGATCTGAAAATGAGATAAATAATTTATAGGCTTATTAAATATATATATTTAGGAGTTATTTGTTAAGTTTTACACTTAGCATATTTTACTTAGGGTTGGGAGCTAATAATTAATTTAATTTTTATTTAATAAATTTAAACAGTTAATGACCGAATTCTTTTACAGTAATGACTAAAATAAATAAATTTAATTACGGTAAAAATTTGGGATTGTTCCGAAAGCTTTTATCCGCCACTAAATTTACAACGGAGTACGAAATAATAGTTCCTGAAAACTGTCGGTAGAAAAACTGTTATTAACATCCGTGATTAATTCAACAAGCCACTGTTGTTGATTGGGTTCAACCTACCATTATCTCTATCTATCTTAAATAATCTATTTATATATATTAGCATACATGATAGAGATAGAAACTAAATTGCACGGAAAATTATTTTTCAATCACTACATTCTTTTACTGTTTCTTTCTTGACTTCTATGTGATGTATAATATATGATATTGAAATATCTATATATAAACTTATGTGTATACATATTCATACACCCCTTTTCTTTTCTTTTGACAAACAACCAAACATTGTTACTGCATACTATATTCCATTTCCATCAACCCCATAAGACTTATTGTTCTATCTCTATTACTACATAAATATCTATGGCATTAAATATATACATGTAAGAGAATCACATTCACATTCTTATTCAGTTATTGTATTTTCTTCCTACGCATTTCCACTTTTGTTCCTTAATCAACTCATTAAAACAACATCTTCATTATGTATAATTCCTCAAATTTTAAACCCATCAACCTTTAAACACACACACACCATCTAAAATCTATTTACTACTTTTTATTCTATAACCATCTCCGATCAAACTGCTGCTGTTCATCTTATTCTCAAGAACCCATAAAAACAACTACTCTTGTTGTGCTACGGTTTATATTTTTCCTTTATAATCAAACCATCCAAACTTGTTTCCGTAAGTCATCTTGGTTCTTTATTCATTTATTTTTTTGTTCTTTTTCTTTTCTCTAACTCAATCACCAATTTGCAAACACCATTAATCTTAACAAAAACACTTATATAAGTGCATATTATTAACCATAATGTCCGCTATCGAGTAACCCACGCCCACCACCAAACACCACCATATTTGTTTTGCTACTTAGTGACTTTCCGTTTTATGTTTGTATACAACAACATTACCCTCGAACATCCCAAAACGAATCTACCATCTTAATTTATGACCAACCACCAAGACACCACTTTCATCACCTCAACCGAAAACCAAACTACAAACAACCATCACTACTTCAATTCTATTACTACCATAAACCATCTAACATCATATCCGTTTTCTATTTTTTTTTCTTTCTAATTGATTTCGGTTACTACGAACGTCTTTCCATTCCAATTAAACAACAACCATACTGCACCACATAAATTGTTGGGGAGCTCTTGTAGTTATTATATTAGAAAATAAAGGTAGCAATACTTTAAAGCTTATTGGCCGACATCTTTTAATCAACCATCAACTAACTCACTTGATAATAAAATAATTAGGGATGATTTGTGCAAGAAAGTGTAGGCCACCGAATTTTTTTAGGATATTATATAATTGATTTTTTTTTGTTGGGTCATGGAATCCTTTATGTTGGATGGTCGAGCAAGTGGGCAATGATGATAATAATGAGATGAGGTAATAGTGAGGAGACAAGAATTTCCAGAGATATAATTTTGTTGTTGTTGTTTATCCTGCCGTCGTAATATCAAACAAACCAAAACAAATCACTAATATTTTGTTGGGCCACATGTGTTGTTATTTGCTCTTGGGCCGTATGCATGTGGTAGCGATTGGGCCTAAATACAAACTACTTGTGGGCCGTGATTCTTTAAGCTATTGGACTGTGATTGTTAGTTACTGTTGGGCCAGAATATAGAAGTGGGATCGAGCTGCATTATAAGAGGTTGATAGAACTAGATGGTGAATCGTGATTATTTTTTCTTTCTTTTAATTGATCCAATCACGATGGTGGGATAGAAGTTAATATAAATGATAATATAAATAATAATATAGGTAAAGACATAGATGATAATTAAATGATAAGTTGATGATGAAAGGATGATAAACGGTTCTTACAAATGAAATAGTTCGGCATGCGAGTTTATACAAGAAAGCAAATGGTGGTTCAATGGTTAGGAACATGGGTGTTAACTGAGAGGTCGCGGGTTCAAACCCATGCTCCGACAATATTTTTTTAGGAAGCTCATTTAATCTCTATAAAGGTAGTATGATTTATATTTATTATTATTAGTATTATTATTAGTAGTATTATTATCATTTATAAATATTAGTATCATTATTATTATTATTATTATTATTATTATTATTATTATTACTATTATTATCATTATTATTATTTTCATGACAAATAAATATTATAATTAGCATTATCATTAGCAACATAAGTATTAGTATTATTATTATTAATATTATCTTTATAAGCAAATATAACTTTTATTACTATTATTGATATAAAAATATACTTATAGTAATATTATATACAAGTATGTACTAATCATATTAACATTTTTAACAAATTAGGTATTTTTAACTATATAAATATTAATCATTTTAAATATATACACAAATTAAATATATATAATACATAATTAAGATATAATATATAAATCTGTTCAATTACGATTATATGTGTTATATATATACAAATGATATAGGTCGTGAATCCGAGGCCAACCCTATACTTGTTCAATGCCGTTATATGTATTTTTACTACAAAATACATCATGTGAGTTCATTTGATTCCGTTTTACTCTTTACATTTTTGGGACTGAGAATACATGCGCTACTTTTACAACTGCTTTATTAAATGCTTTTGAAATACATTTTGAACTGCGAATACATGAAATGCTTTTATAAATGTTTGACGAGATAGACACAAGCAAAACATTCCTCGAATGAATTATGTGGACGTGATAATTGCCACCATTGAATTATGTGGACGTGATAATTGCCACAATTGATATGAATATTTTTCCCTGATTATTATTGCTTGGTAACCTAAGAATTAGGGAACATCACTAATTTTGAGAATTAGTGCACGCCTGATTGACGCGAATCCTAAAGGTAGCTACCGGGTTTAACACCCCCACCCAGAATGTTCACTAGACGGAAGGGCTAGTGGGCGTGGTGTTTAGTACTTCGAGGTTTATTATTATTATTATACACACGAGATGTTCTGTTTTGGGGATATTATTATGCGCATTATATGTTAAGGTCGGTTACCAAGCCAAGCTATGAAAGCAATGAAAAGTGAATGTTATGTATCGAGAGAATGATTTTATACACAGGTTATGTGTATGTTATTTTTGTGCACGAGATATGTGTACGGTTACTAAGATTTATGAAAAATGGTTTCGCACACGATAAAGGTGTACCGTATTTAAAAGATATCGCATGTACATTACAGGTGGGTATAGGATTCGGGCCCATTTGTACCATGCAACATTTAAATCTTGTGGTCTATCAAAATGATAAATTTTATTGTTTTATGATAAACTTATGAACTCACCAACCTTTTGGTTGACACTTTAAAGCATGTTTATTCTCAGGTATAAAAGAAATCTTCCGCTGTGCATTTGCTCATATTACATGGAGTCGTTCATGGCATATAGAGGTCAGAACCTCGCAATGGGACCAACTGTTGAAGACTTCGTCCAGATGGATTAGGACAGGTCACTACACGTAGCATGTCTTCAAGCATTTGTATCGTCCTTTTGCTCTGCCCATCAGTTTGTGGATGATAGGCAGCACTCATGTCTAGACGAGTTCCTAATGCTTGCTGTAATGTCTTCCAGAATCTTGAAATAAATCTGCCATCCCTATCAGAGATAATAGAGATTGGTATTCCATGTCTGGAGATGACTTCCTTCAAATACAGTCGTGCTAACTTCTCCATCTTGTCATCTTCTCTTATGGGCAGGAAGTGTGCTGATTTCGTGAGACGATCAACTATTACCTAAATAGTATCAAAACCACTTGCAGTACTTGGCAATTTAGTGATGAAATCCATGGTAATGTTTTCCCATTTCCATTCTGGGATTTCGGGTTGTTGAAGTAGACCTGATGGTTTCTGATGCTCCGCTTTGACCTTAGAGCACGTCAAACATTCCCCTACGTATTTAGCAACATCGGCTTTCATACCTGGCCACCAAAAATGTTTCTTGAGATCCTTGTACATCTTCCCCGTTCCAGAATGTATTGAGTATCTGGTTTTATGAGCTTCTCTAAGTACCATTTCTCTTATATCTCCAAATTTTGGTACCCAAATTCTTTCAGCCCTATACCGGGTTCCGTCTTCTCGAATATTAAGATGCTTCTACGATCCTTTGGGTATTTCATCCTTTAAATTTCCCTCTTTTAAAACTCCTTGTTGCGCCTCCTTTATTTGAGTAGTAAGGTTAGTGTGAATCATTATATTCATAGCTTTTACTCGAATGGGTTCTCTATCCTTTCTGCTCAAGGCGTCGGCTACCACATTTGCCTTCCCTGGGTGGTAACAAATCTCAAATCGTAATCATTCAACAATTCAATCCACCTACGCTGCCTCATATTCAGTTGTTTTTGATTAAATATGTGTTGAAGACTTTTGTGGTCGGTATATATAATACTTTTGACCCCATATAAGTAGTGCCTCCAAGTCTTTAATGCAAAAACAACCGCGCCTAATTCCAAATCATGCGTCGTATAATTCTGTTCGTGAATCTTCAATTGTCTAGACGCATAAGCAATTACTTTCGTTCGTTGCATTAATACACATCTGAGACCTTGCTTTGAGGCGTCACAATATATCACAAAATCATTATTCCTTTCAGGTAATGACAATATAGGTGCGGTAGTTAACTTTTTCTTTAACAATTGAAACGCTTTCTCTTGTTCATCTTTCCATTCAAATTTCTTCCCTTTATGTGTTAATGCAGTCAAGAGTTTTGCTATTCTGGAAAAGTCTTGGATGAACCTTTTGTAGTAACCAGCTAGTCCTAAAAACTGGGGTATGTATTTCGGAGTTTTCGGGGTTTCCCACTTTTCAACGGTTTCAATCTTTGCTGGATCCACCTGAATACGTTCTTTGTTCACTATGTGACCGAGGAATTGAACTTCTTCCAACCAAAATGCACACTTTGAAAACTTAGCGTACAGTTTTTCTTTTCCCAGCCACTCTAGCACTTTTCTCAAATGTTCTTCGTGCTCTTGATCATTCTTCGAGTAAATAAGTATGTCATCGATGAAAACAATGACAAACTTGTCAAGATATAGCCCACACACTCAGTTCATGAGGTCCATGAACACAGCTGGTGCGTTAGTCAATCCAAACAGCATAACCATAAACTCGTAATGACCGTAACGCGTCCTAAAAGCAGTCTTTGGAATATCATCCTTCTTCACCTGCATTTGATGATATCCAGAACGTAAATCGATCTTCGAATAAATAGACGAGCCTTGTAGTTGATCAAATAAGTCATCGATTCTCGGTAGTGGGTAGTGGTTCTTGATGGTAAGTTTGTTCAACTCTCGATAGTCGATACACAACCTGAATGTACCATCTTTCTTCTTGACAAACAAAACAGGAGCTCCCCATAGTGATGTGCTTGGTCGAATGAAACCACGCTCTAAAAGTTCCTGTAACTGACTTTGTAATTCTTTCATTTCGCTGGGTGCGAGTCTGTATGGAGCACGAGCTATTGGTACAGCTCCTAGTACAAGGTTTATTTGAAATTCAACGGATCGATGTGGGGGTAATCCCGGTAATTCTTTCGGAAATACATCGGGAAATTCTTTTGCGACGGGAACATCACTGATGTTCTTTTCTTCAGGTTTAACTTCCTCGATGTGTGCTAGAATGACGTAACAACCTTTTCTTATTAGTTTTTACACCTTCAAACTACTAATAAGATTTAATTTCGCGTTGTTCTTTTCTCCGTACACCATTAAAGGTTTTCCTTTTTCACGCATAATGCGAATCGCATTTTTGTAACAAACGACCTCTGCTCTCACCTTTTTCAACCAGTCCATGACAATTATTACATAAAAACTCCCTAAATCGACTGGTATTAAATCAATTTTAAACGTTTCATCCCCCAGTTTAATTTCTCTCTCCCGACATATATTATCTGCTGAAATTAATTTACCGTTTGCTAATTCGAGTAAAAATTTACTATCCAAAGGCGTCAATGGGAAACTTAATTTAGCACAAAATTCTCTACTCTTATAGCTTTAATCCGCACCAGAATCAAATAAAACATAAGCATATTTATCGTCAATAAGAAACGTACCCGTAACAAGCTCCGGGTCTTCCTGTGCTTCTGCCGCATTAATATTGAAAACTCTTCCACGGCCCTGCCCATTAGTATTCCTCTGATTCGGGAAATTTCTAAAAATGTGTCCCGGTTTTCCACATTTATAACAAACAGCGTTGGTATTACTTGCTCCGACACTATTCATTTCGGCATTACTTGTTCCGACATTATTTGTTCCTTTAGTTTTGTTAAACTTTGGTCCGTAGACCTCACACTTTGTCGCGCTATGACCATTTCTTTTACACCTGTTGCAAAATGTCGTGCAAAACCCCTAATGATTTTCTTCACACCTATGACATGGCTGTTTTTGGTTTTTGTTGCCGTTGTTATTGAGGTTGTTGTTGGGATTGTTATTGTTATTGAAACGGTTGTTGTAGTTGTTGTTGTTGTTGTTGGGATGTTTGTTGTAGTTATTGTTAGGATTGCGGTTATTGTTGCGATTTTTGTTGCGATTGTTGTTGCGGTTGTTGGGATAGTTGTTGCGATTGTGGTTATAATTGTTGTTGTTGTACTAGTAACTCTTGTCACTGTTTTCCTCCCACTTCCTCTTGAGTTGTTTCGTGTTGGCTTCTTCGACCGCCTGCTCTTTAATTCTTCCCTCAATCTGATTTATGAGTTTATGAGCCATTCGACTTGCCTTCTGTATAGAAGCGGGCTCGTGTGAACTCACATCTTCTTGAATCCTTACTGGTAACCCTTTTACAAATGCGTCGATCTTCTCTTCTTCATCGTCGAATGCTCCTGGACACAATAGGCACAACTCTGTGAATCGTCGTTCATATGTGGTAACGTCGAACCCATGTGTTCGTAACTCTCTAAGTTCTGCCTTGAGTTTATTGACTTCGTTTCTAGGACGGTACTTGTGATGACCCGGGAATTTCCGACCAAATTTAAACTTTAATCTTTATATGTTTTCGAAACGATAAGCAAAGTCTGTATTGTTGAGTCTCGAAAGCTTTGGAACTATATTCATATAAACAATTACCCTTTGACGATTACCGACGATTCACGAACAATTGCTTGAAAATAAATATATAAGTATATATATATATATATATATAGATATATATATATATAGATATATATATATATATATATATATATATATATATATATATATATATATATGAACTCTAAAAATAAGTAATATTAGATATATTGTAAATTATAGAAATTAAATATTTAATAAATTATTATATAATATATAATTAATAAATATGATACAATTAAGGAATTGTAAAAGTAATTATAAGTTAAAAAAAATGTTATTTATATTATTATTACTAGTATTTATATTTATATTAAATGTATTATTATTAATATATTAAAAATTGCTAAATTTTAATATATTTTTCAATTAAGTACATAAAATTGTCTTTAACATAACTATCAAGGTTTATCTATTAAGTTTATGTTTGCAAAGTTGTTATATGTCCATCTCAGAAATCATTCCATCCATCCGTGATTACATAGAGATCCCTGTTTAATACTGTACTTGATTGAAGTGATTGTGATATTTTCTTTTTCTCTTCATCCGATGCATCTATCAACTTATCTATTTTGATATCACTTCTATCACTTTTATAATACAGATATCACATCCACAATATACAGATATGGTAACACATATACCTACTCAATCTCTTTCTTCTCTCTCGTCCCTATTTTAGTTCAAGAAACAACCTATCCAAGAACAACCATTACCATGATCACCTCAATCATCATCTTGAAACACCCTTTTATCACTAATACACTAATACTCATCTCCTGTCAAGTTATTACTACTTATTTTTTTTGTTGCAACTCAAACACCATCACAACCCCTATCACCACCTTCGGCCTCTAACACCACCATGAATCACGATATTTGTAAATACTTCCTTTCGAACAACCTCACCATCGATCCCTTCTTATTGCTCCTTCTTCATGAAACCCAAACCGCCATCAATAATATCACCAACGATCCTCGCCATGAAAGGTCACCTCTTAAACATCTACAACTATGAACAACCATTATCACCTGCACCACCACCTATATACTATCGGGTATATATATATATATATATATATATATATATATATATATATATATATATATATATATTTTCATTTATTGTTTCCTATTTCCATATCGAACTAAACTTACATATAACCCATCACCTTTTTAGAACAAACCTATATAAATTGATTAGTTTTCGGTTTACCATTAACTCAACACCAATCATGACCACCGTTAATTGCTACGAGAATTTTTCTGTTCTGCGTGCACAGCAGCCTCGCTGCAGCTGCCACTCGACGTTTTCTATTTCTTTTGAATCGTCAAACACCAACACCATCATGACCACTTCTCTCTCTTCTCTTCCTCTCCTTTATTTCCAATTCGAAGAATACATCTGTTTTTTTTGCTCACTATATCTGTTTACCGTAGTGGAACCACAAATCAAACAACCCTCTTGCAGCCTGCTGGCCGCTGGATTCTGTTTCCTTCATAAACTGTCACACCACCACAACGAAGATCCATGTTAACAATTACTGCAGTTACGCTATTACGGTTGCTGCAGCCTTTCAGAAACCATTATTTAACGATCACTGCTTGTTGTTTAGTTTAACACCAAACCCTCACCATTGAACAATAGCTACTAATGAATGTTGAATTTTGGGTCGATTATTTGGACAACTATCTTATGATTGAACCAGTTGTACCTAAACCCACTTCACCCACATGTTAACTAATCAAAAGATACTTTTGCTATTGAGTTTGTTTTACTTGATTACAATATGGCCGACAAGAATTAAAGTTATTAAACCACTTGTGACTTGCTGATTTAAAGTTCCACTAAATTACTATCGTGCCATTCGAGCTTTAAACTGGACCTGTATTCGATCAGATGTGAAACCAATTTTGCTAGCGGATTTTAATTAGATTTAGGAATTTAATTAGTGGACTTATGGTTGATTGCATTATTGGGCCGATTACTTGTATACATTTTTTTTTACGTGGGCTTATACAAACTATGTTGGGCCGAGAAGATAGATTAGGGAATATGGGTCGAGACTTAATTTAATTGTTGGGCCAAGAATTAGTTTTTATATTATGAAGGGGCCGAGACCCATTTCTTTGGAATGAAAACAATAATGAACATGGTAACGTGTTTTCGAAGGATGAAGACGACGATAGTTGATAATGATTATTGAGATTGAGGATGGATAATGATCGTAGATGATGATTAGGATCGTGATTTTTTTGTAGGATAGGAAAAGAAGATGATAATATTATGAGCATAAAATGATAATGATGATTTTATGGGAACTATGATTTAGGGTAGTGGTTAAAACATAAATGAAATGGCGATGGTATGATTAAGGATATTATCGGGTTACCGGGACGTCGCGGGTTCAAACCCGGACTTGGGAAACTTTTTAAGGACTACTTCCTTGAGGTAGTTATTTATCTATTCATTATTATTATTATTTTTATCTTATTACTATTATCATTATTATTATTATTATTATTATTATTATTATTATTATTATTATTATTATTATTATTATTATTATTATTATCATAATTATTATTATTATCACTATTTTAGTATTATAAATATTATTTTAATAAATAAATGACATTTATGTATATTTTACATCTATATTAATATTAGATACTATTTTGTTTAGCAAAATGTTATTACAATTAAGTTACAAATAATATATAAATATATTTTAAATTAAAGCATACATATATAAATTTGAGTTCTAATACATTATTTAATATTTTCAAGATTTAATATATAATATTTATAAATAAAATATATTATATCCTAATTAAAATACTTTAATAAGAATCTGTTATATAATTACTAATCATCTAAAATATATAAAATAGGTATAATTAATTTATTTATTAATATAACATACAAATTCTTAATATAAGAAGTATACTAAAAATATTAAAATATAAACTTGTTAATTTTTTTGTATATGTGTTAATATATATATAAATGATATAGGTTCGTGAATCCGAGGTCAACCTTGCATTGTTTAGTTGTTCAATGTCGTTATATGTATTTTTACTACAAAATACAATACGGTGAGTTTATTTGATTCCCTTTTACTCTTTACATTTTTGGGACTGAGAATACATGCGCTGCTTTTATAACTGTTTTACGAAATAGACACGAGTAAATGAAACTACATTCTATGGTTGGATTATTAAACTGAATATGCCCCTGTATAGTCTGGTAATCTAAGAATTAGGGAACAGACACCCTAATTGACGCGAATCCTAAAGATAGATCTATCGGGCCCAACAAGCCCCATCCAAAGTACAGGATGCTTTAGTACTTCGAAATTTATATCATGTCCGATGGAGGATCCTGGAATGATGGGGATATTCTTATATGTATATTGTGAATGTCGGTTACCAGGTGTTCAATCCATATGAATGATATTTTCGTCTCTATGCATGGGACGTATGTTTATGAGAATTGGAAATATGAAATCTTGTGGTCTATTAAAAATTATGAAATGATTATTTATGTTAAACTAATGAACTCACCAACCTTTTGGTTGACACTTGAAAGCATGTTTATTCTCAGGTATGAAAGAAATCTTCCGCTGTGCATTTTGCCCATTTTAAAGACATTACTTGGAGTCATTCATGACATATTTCAAAAGACGTTGCATTCGAGTCGTTGAGTTCATCAAGATTATTATTAAATCAATTATAGTAAGATATGTTATGAAATGGTATGCATGTCGTCAACTTTAGATGTAATGAAAGATTGTCTTTTCAAAACGAATGCAATGTTTGTAAAATGTATCATATAGAGGTCAAGTACCTCGCGATGTAATCAACTGTTGTGAATCGTTTATAATCGATATGGACTTCGTCCGGATGGATTAGGACGGGTCTCTACAGTTGGTATCAGAGCGGTGGTCTTAGCGAACCAGGTCTGCATTAGTGTGTCTAGCTGATAAGTCGTTAGGATGCATTAGTGAGTCTGGACTTCGACCGTGTCTGCATGTCAAAAGTTTTGCTTATCATTTCGTGTCAAAAATTACATGCTTATCATTCTTAGGGAATCATTTGCTTTTCATTCTTAGTCTAGACACATCTTACTCCAATGATTGTATGAATAGTGTATAGACAAAATTCGTATCTTAGCGTATCTGCTAATTCATATCTTAGCGTATATGTTATTGTTATCTTTGCCTGACAGCTTCCGTAGATTCCTCCGTAACTTATGAGATTTTAGTATTATATATGCATATGTAAATTATGTATTGCAGGATACTAATCTACATCCTATAATCTATTTCTTATCGAAAATCCTTCATCTGATCGTACGAGATGAATCCCTCAATCAGTTCGAGTCTCTCAGATTTCGATAGCTATTCCGATAGTTATTCTGACAGCTATTCCGACATGGATATTCACCTAAGCTCCGAAAGCGGTGTCACCAGAATGAATCCATCAATCAGCCACCCCCAATTCATCTGATGGGTTTGTAGTCGACTTAATCAATGGAGACGCGAAGAAGGCGATCCTTTTCACCACCCGAATTTACCTCTTGACGAAGAACCCGAAGCATTTACTAGTGAACTAGTCCGAAACACCATTTTCACCCTCATTTCCCGAATATCTCGCCATGATTATATTCTATCTAAAATTCTAAACCTCATTCGTCCGCTCGTCCGAACCGACAATCATCCCGGCATAATAGAAGAAGTCAATGAGCTTTGCGCTCGAGTAGTGGCTTTAGAAAATATGGTGCAAAACGTACTAGCTTCAGCAACATCCCCGGCACCAACAGTATCACCAATATCAACATCAGTACCACCAACAACCCAAGTTTCAACATCACATGCCTCAACATCGCAATCTATACCTCAAGCATAATTTTCGTTCTACATTTTGTCCTACATCGATTATCTTCGTTCTACGTATCGTTCTACATCCTTGATCTTCGTTCGACATAACGATTATGTAATCTCCAATGTTTTAGAGATTATGTACTCTAGTTCTAACCGTAAACCAGATGAGTTTAATATCATATTAACTCATTAAATCCATGATTAAATCTGAAGAAAATATATATGCAAGTATATTTTCATAAAGATTGTAATTAAAAATTCTTGTGTACAAACTGTTAATGGTGAAAATATTTTAACGGGTAGGTAATACCCGAGGAATATTTAGATTTCACATTAATAAGTTACACTGTACATTCTTCGAATCTAATTCAACGGTCATTTACTATCTTATTTACAACCACCGATATACGTATCCGTTCACCAAAGAATAACCATTTTCATCCAATTTCATATTTGAATTTTGATTTACCAGAATCCAACAAGTGGCATAATGAAGAAAACATTGGACAAAATAAAATTTGTTAGAAACAAACAAATTAACTATGGAAAATTTTGTTAAGAATCCACGCTAACTGTTCCTAGCTAACTGTTAATTCCGTATTACTTTTTATTTATCGCAATTTAATTATCGCAATTTTATTTATCGTCATTTAATTTCTGTTATTTACTTTACGCACTTTATTTATCGTCATTTAATTTCTATTATTTATTTTACGCACTTTAAATATCGGGATACGTATACAAGGTTTTGACATATCATATCGACGCATCTATATATATTATTTGGAATAACCATAGACACTCTATATGCAGTAATGCAGGAGTTAGCTATACAGGGTTGAGGTTGATTCTACAATAATATATATAGTTTGAGTTGTGATCGAGTCTGAGACGTATACGGGTCACGATACGTATTAATTAATTCGAATATTATATATTAAACTATATATAAATTATTGGACTGTAACTGTGGACTATCGACTGTGGACTAATAATATTGGACAATTAAAATGAATTAAAATATTTATTATAACATATGAAACTAAACATTTCTTCAAGTTTGCCACTTGATTTTATCCTAAAACTTCATTTATATCTTGACGATTACGATCTGCGTATAAACCTTTCATGATTCGGGAAAAACACCTCAAACTAGAAGACGAACCAACCGCACTTCATCTACGGAAGAAAAGATTGATGCATATAGTTATGCATCTGAGAAACTCTCAGCAACTGAGTAAAAGTTTAACACGTAGCCGCGTCAGATCCTTTGGCATTTATTAGCAAAAATAACTTTGCGATCCCATTTCAAGGTAGCAAATTTTGTCACAGCTTCAGTAAATCAACTTCGACTTTTTGTTCGAAACAACCTTATTATCACCTTGACTTATATGTATGTTCTTTTATTGTTACCGGGGAACCTTTTATATTCCACCATATTACCGTCAGCGTTTAATCATCTAAAAACACAATTCTCTTGAAATCACCTCGGATCGATAACTAATGATTCAGATATGGTAGCAGTAAATGTAGAGGAATCGGCAATCAGTACTTTGAAAACTCACAGCATATCTACATCAACAGTTATATGTATAACATTTATCTTTTAGAATAATGACCTTCCATTCTGAAATTTTGAAAAGCACCCAGCCTACGAATTAATACATTGAACTTTGAAAAATCTGAATGAAGCAGCAGAAACTGTAGATAACCGTAAACGACCTTAATCGTCGGAAGTTTGATGATAGAGAATAATATGTTGGAAAAGCTCAGAAACGTTGGAACTGGAAAACAGATAGAGTTAACCATGAAGGAGACCAAGGACAAATACAAGGACCATACCCTATATTCAAAGAATCCAGATAATTCTGGATCCGTTGAAATCTTTAGCGAATATCTTGCTCCTTACTCTAAACCCTTGCGGACAATAGTCTCCATCATCCTTCGATATTATAAATTCCAAGATATCATCGTATCTTTCATTATAAAAATCCTCCATATTTCTAAAGATATTTTCATAACTATTCTTATCTGAATTCATTAATCTCTTCATGATATCAGTGTTACATCATAAAGAAACTGTTAGTTTCTATATTATGTAAACTTTCGAGCTTAAAATATGAATGTTATTGAAGTAATGTTGGGAACTGATGCATGAGTTAGTATAATATAATGACACTTGATCAACGTGATTATATTACAGTAAGTCATGCTGAGTTTCTAAATGGGACGTGATGATTCACAGATTATAACGTCATCATGTGCCATGTTACACGACTCTTACATTTTATCAGATATATAAACATATCGACAACATATTTTCTTGATAGTTCTATCTTTCCCGAATATTCTGGTAATTTAACGAATCAAGATCGTGCTATTACCATTTCTTTCTTAGAACATTAACTATGTTCATTTCGAAGTTCATATCTATGAATTCTGGACCGTTGCTAGCTTTACTAGAGGTCGAGAGGATAATAAAAAGGTAAAGAGATCCAAAATATAAGAGAAAATATAAAGCCTAATGACAACACCAAAATTATAAACCGTAGATATCAGTGCGTATAGCAATATAAAGACACGGGAGGATTATAAATACAATAATCCCTAGAGCATAGTAGAAATAAACAGATTCTTCCGGTGGGAGTTGGAAAAAAAAAAGAAAAGAATGATCATTGCAATAGTCAGAATAGGAACAAGGATTAGAACTGGATTAAGCATCATTATAATCTTTTGGATATATGAATTAAGAAAGAAGGTATAGAAGAGGTGGAAACTAATGGAACGGAAAAAGTAAATTTATAATGGAAATATCAGACAGAGTAATCGAGGCAAGATGACCGTATTTAATTAAAGAGATCTTAAATCCCTTAAATCCCGAAGAATCAGATCTTATAGGTTTTGAAGATTTTCTTTAATCCCTTGAATTCCGGAATTCAACCCTAACTCTGTCAAAAGTTAAGACGAATCTTTACTTTTCCTATTTCAATCTTTTGTGATAGCTTCATTCATACTCTTCGAATAATCAAATTGTTTTATCCACATTACTCAATGATGATAAAACTCTATTCATCAACTCATATTCGTCATGAAAACATTTTTTATTGTTAGACATGACGACCACACTCAAATTTCGAGACGAAATTTCTTTAACGGGTAGGTACTGTGATGAACCGGGAATTTCTGACCAAATTTAAACTTTAATCTTTATATGTTTTCGAAACGATAAGCAAAGTCTGTATTGTTGAGTCTCGAAAGCTTTGGAACTATATTCATATAAACAATTACCCTTTGACGATTACCGACGATTCACGAACAATTGCTTGAAAATAAATATATAAGTATATATATATATATATATATATATATATATATATATATATATGAACTCTAAAAATAAGTAATATTAGATATATTGTAAATTATAGAAATTAAATATTTAATAAATTATTATAAAATATATAATTAATAAATATGATACAATTAAGGAGTTGTAAAAGTAATTATAAGTTAAAAAAATGTTATTTATATTATTATTACTAGTATTTATATTAAATGTATTATTATTAATATATTAAAAATTGCTAAATTTTAATATATTTTTCAATTAAGTACATAAAATTGTCTTTAACATAACTATCAAGGTTTATCTATTAAGTTTATGTTTGCAAAGTTGTTATATGTCCATCTCAGAAATCATTCCATCCATCCATGATTACATAGAGATCCCTGTTTAATACTGTACTTGATTGAAGTGATTGTGATATTTTCTTTTTCTCTTCATCCGATGCATCTATCAACTTATCTATTTTGATATCACTTCTATCACGTTTATAATACAGATATCACATCCACAATATACAGATATGGTAACACATATACCTACTCAATCTCTTTCTTCTCTCTCGTCCCTATTTTAGTTCAAGAAACAACCTATCCAAGAACAACCATTACCATGATCACCTCAATCATCATCTTGAAACACCCTTTTATCACTAATACACTAATACTCATCTCCTGTCAAGTTATTACTACTTATTTTTTTTTGTTGCAACTCAAACACCATCACAACCCCTATCACCACCTTCGGCCTCTAACACCACCATGAATCATGATATTTGTAAATACTTCCTTTCGAACAACCTCACCATCGAACCCTTCTTATTGCTCCTTCTTCATGAAACCCAAACCGCCATCAATAATATCACCAACGATCCTCGCCATGAAAGGTCACCTCTTAAACATCTATAACTATGAACAACCATTATCACCTGCACCACCACCTATATACTATCGGGTATATATATATATATATATATATTTTTTTTTTCATTTATTATTTCCTATTTATATATCGAACTAAACTTACATATAACCCATCACCTTTTTAGAACAAACCTATATAAACTGATTAGTTTTCGGTTTACCATTAACTCAACACCAATCATGACCACCGTTAATTGCTACGAGAATTTTTCTGTTCTACGTGCACAGCAGCCTCGCTGCAGCTGCCACTCGACGTTTTCTATTTCTTTTGAATCGTCAAACACCAACACCATCATGACCACTTCTCTCTCTTCTCTTCCTCTCCTTTGTTTCCAATTCGAAGAATACATCTGTTTTTTTTTTCTCACTATATCTGTTTACCGTAGTGGAACCACAAATCAAACAACCCTCTTGCAGCCTGCTGGCCGCTGGATTCTGTTTCCTTCATAAACTGTCACACCACCACAATGAAGATCCATGTTAACAATGACTGCAGTTACGCTATTACGGTTGCTGCAGCCTTTCAGAAACCATTATTTAACGATCACTGCTTGTTGTTTAGTTTAACACCAAACCCTCACCATTGAACAATAGCTACTAATGAATGTTGAATTTTGGGTCGATTATTTGGACAACTATCTTATGATTGAACCAGTTATACCTAAACCCACTTCACCCACATGTTAACTAATCAAAAGATACTTTTGCTATTGAGTTTGTTTTACTTGATTACAATATGGCCGACAAGAATTAAAGTTATTAAACCACTTGTGACTTGCTGATTTAAAGTTCCACTAAATTACTATCGTGCCATTCGAGCTTTAAACTGGACCTGTATTCGATCAGCTGTGAAACCAATTTTGCTAGCGGATTTTAATTAGATTTAGGAATTTAATTAGTGGACTTATGGTTGATTGCATTATTGGGCCGATTACTTGTATACATTTTTTAATTTACGTGGGCTTATACAAACTATGTTGGGCCGAGAAGATAGATTAGGGAATATGGGTCGAGACTTAATTTAATTGTTGGGCCAAGAATTAGTTTTTATATTATGAAGGGGCCGAGACCCATTTCTTTGGAATGAAAACAATAATGAACATGGTAACGTATTTTCGAAGGATGAAGACGACGATAGTTGATAATGATTATTGAGATTGAGGATGGATAATGAACGTAGATGATGATTAGGATCGTGATTTTTTTGTAGGATAGGAAAAGAAGATGATAATATTATGAGCATAAAATGATAATGATGATTTTATGGGAACTATGATTTAGGGTAGTGGTTAAAACATAAATGAAATGGCGATGGTATGATTAAGGATATTATCGGGTTACCGGGACGTCGCGGGTTCAAACCCGGACTTGGGAAACTTTTTAAGGACTACTTCCTTGAGGTAGTTATTTATCTATTCATTATTATTATTATTGTTATCTTATTACTATTATCATTATTATTATTATTATTATTATTATTATTATTATTATTATTATTATTATTATTATTATTATTATTATTATTATTATCATAATTATTATTATTATCACTATTTTAGTATTATAAATATTATTTTAATAAATAAATGACATTTATGTATATTTTACATCTATATTAATATTAGATACTATTTTGTTTAGCAAATTGTTATTACAATTAAGTTACAAATAATATATAAATATATTTTAAATTAAAGCATACATATATAAATTTGAGTTCTAATACATTATTTAATATTTTCAAGATTTAATATATAATATTTATAAATAAAATATATTATATCCTAATTAAAATACTTTAATAAGAATCTGTTATATAATTACTAATCATCTAAAATATATAAAATAGGTATAATTAATTTATTTATTAATATAACATACAAATTCTTAATATAAGAAGTATACTAAAAATATTAAAATATAAACTTGTTAATTTTTTTGTATATGTGTTAATATATATATAAATGATATAGGTTCGTGAATCCGAGGTCAACCTTGCATTGTTTAGTTGTTCAATGTCGTTATATGTATTTTTACTACAAAATACAATACGGTGAGTTTATTTGATTCCCTTTTACTCTTTACATTTTTGGGACTGAGAATACATGCGCTGCTTTTATAACTGTTTTACGAAATAGACACGAGTAAATGAAACTACATTCTATGGTTGGAGTATTAAACTGAATATGCCCCTGTATAGTCTGGTAATCTAAGAATTAGGGAACAGACACCCTAATTGACGGGAATCCTAAAGATAGATCTATCGAGCCCAACAAGCCCCATCCAAAGTACAGGATGCTTTAGTACTTCGAAATTTATATCATGTTCAATGGAGGATCCCGGAATGATGGGGATATTCTTATATGTATATTTTGAATGTCGGTTACCAGGTGTTCAATCCATATGAATGATATTTTTGTCTCTATGCATGAGACGTATGTTTATGAGAATTGGAAATATGAAATCTTGTGGTCTATTAAAAATTATGAAATGATTATTTATGTTAAACTAATGAACTCACCAACCTTTTGGTTGACACTTGAAAGCATGTTTATTCTCAGGTATGAAAGAAATCTTCCGCTGTGCATTTTTCTCATTTTAAAGACATTACTTGGAGTCGATCATCGCTCTGGGATCAAATGTTGATGACTTCGTCCAGATGGATTAGGACGGGGCGCTACAGTACTGCTCGTTTATCAATTGCTTGAATGCCGACCACGGTAGTGCGTAAGCAGCATTTTGTCCTACTGTAGTGACCCGAACTTTTCCATGTTTATATATATATTAAATGAAATTGTTATTTACATGATTAAGTGTTTCTAACATGTTAAGCAATCAAACTTGTTAAGACTTGATTAATTGAAATAGGTTTCATATAGACAATTGACTACCCAAGTTGACCGGTGATTCACGAACGTTAAAACTTGTAAAAACTATACGATGACATATATATGGTTATATATATAGTTAACATGATTTTATTATAAGTATGTATCTCATTAGGTATTTTAACAATGAGTTATATACATAAAGATGAGACTATTAATTTAAGTAACTCGAAAACGATATATATAACGATTATCGTTATAACAACGTCTTACTAGGTACATATGAATCATATTAAGATATTGATACACTTGGTTAATTATGTTAAATGATAAGTAAATATATTATTAAGTGTATTAACAATGAAATACATATGTAAAAATAAGACTACTAACTTAATGATTTCGAAACGAGACATATATGTAACGATTATCGTTGTAACGACATTTAACTGTATATATATCATACTAAGATATATTATATATCATAATATCATGATAATATAACAATTTAACATCTCATTTGTTATAATAAACAATGGGTTAACAACATTCAACAAGATCGTTAACCTAAAGGTTTCAAAACAACATTTACATGTAACAACTAACGATGACTTAACGACTCAGTTAAAATGTATATACATGTAGTGTTTTAATATGTATTCATACACTTTTGAAAGACTTCAAGACACTTATCAAAATACTTCTACTTAACAAAAATGCTTACAATTACATCCTCGTTCAGTTTCATCAACAATTCTACTCGTATGCACCCGTATTCGTACTCGTACAATACACAGCTTTTAGATGTATGTACTATTGGTATATACACTCCAATGATCAGCTCTAAGCAGCCCATGTGAGTCACCTAACACATGTGGCAACCATCATTTGGCAACTAGCATGAAATATCTCATAAAATTACAAAAATATGAGTAATGATTCATGACTTATTTACATGAAAACAAAATTACATATCCTTTATATCTAATCCATACACCAACGACCAAAAACACCTACAAACACTTTCATTCTTCAATTTTCTTCATCTAATTGATCTCTCTCAAGTTCTATCTTCAAGTTCTAAGTGTTCTTCATAAATTCCAAAAGTTCTAGTTTCATAAAATCAAGAATACTTCCAAGATTGCAAGTTTACTTCCAAGTTTTCTAAATCCATTCCAAGTAATCATCCAAGATCAAGAAACCTTTGTTACTTACAGTAGGTTATCTTTCTAATACAAGGTAATAATCATATTCAAACTTTAATTCAATTTCTATAACTATAACAATCTTATTTCGAGTGGAAATCTTACTTGAAATTGTTTTCGTGTCATGATTTTGCTTCAAGAACTTTCAAGCGATCCAAGGATCCTTTGAAGCTAGATCTATTTTTCTCATTTCCAGTAGGTTTATCCAAGGAACTTGAGGTAGTAATGATGTTCATAACATCATTCGATTCATACATATAAAGCTATCTTATTCGAAGGTTTAAATTTGTAATCACTAGAACATAGTTTAGTTAATTCTAAACTTGTTCGCAAATAAAAGTTAATCCTTCTAACTTGACTTTTAAAATCAACTAAACACATGTTCTATATCTATATGATATGCTAACTTAATGATTTAAAACCTGGAAACACGAAAAATACCGTAGAATTGGATTTACGCCGTCGTAGTAACACCGCGGGCTGTTTTGGGTTAGTTAATTAAAAACTATGATAAACTTTAATTTAAAAGTTGTTATTCTGAGAAAATAATTTTTATTATGAACATGAAACTATATCCAAAAATTATGGTTAAACTCAAAGTGGAAGTATGTTTTCCAAAATGGTCATCTTGACGTCGTGCTTTCGACTGAAATGACTACCTTTACAAAAATGACTTGTAACTTATTTTTCCGACTATAAACCTATACTTTTTCTGTTTAGATTCATAAACTAGAGTTCAATATGAAACCATAGCAATTTGATTCACTCAAAACGGATTTAAAATGAAGAAGTTATGGGTAAAACAAGATTGGATAATTTTTCTCATTTTAGCTACGTGAAAATTGGTAACAAATCTATTCCAACCATAACTTAATCAACTTGTATTGTATATTATGTAATCTTGAGATACCATAGACACGTATACAATGTTTCGACCTATCATGTCGACACATCTATATATATTTCGGAACAACCATAGACACTATATATGTGAATGTTGGAGTTAGCTATGCAGGGTTGAGGTTGATTCCAAAATATATATAGTTTGAGTTGTGATCAATACTGAGATACGTATACACTGGGTCATGGATTGATTCAAGATAATATTTATTGATTTATTTCTGTACATCTAACTGTGGACAACTAGTTGTAGGTTACTAACGAGGACAGCTGACTTAATAAACTTAAAACATCAAAATATATTAAAAGTGTTGTAAATATATTTTGAACATACTTTGATATATATGTATATATTATTATAGGTTCGTGAATCAACCAGTGGCCAAGTCTTACTTCCCGACGAAGTAAAAATCTGTGAATGTGAGTTATAGTCCCACTTTTAAAATCTAATATTTTTGGGATGAGAATACATGCAGGTTTTATAAATGATTTACAAAATAGACATAAGTACGTGAAACTACATTCTATGGTTGAATTATCGAAATCGAATATGCCCCTTTTTATTAAGTCTGGTAATCTAAGAATTAGGGAACAGACACCCTAATTGACTCGAATCCTAAAGATAGATCTATTGGGCCCAACAAGCCCCATCCAAAGTACCGGATGCTTTAGTACTTCGAAATTTATATCATATCTGAAGGGTGTCCCGGAATGATGGGGATATTCTTATATATGCATCTTGTTAATGTCGGTTACCAGGTGTTCACCATATGAATAATTTTTATCTCTATGTATGGGTTGTGTATTGAAATATGAAATCTTGTGGTCTATTGTTACGATTTGATATATATAGGTTAAACTTATAACTCACCAATATTTTTGTTGACGTTTAAAGCATGTTTATTCTCAGGTGAATACTAAGAGTTTCCGCTGTTGCATACTAAAATAAGGACAAGATTTGGAGTCCATGTTTGTATGATATTGTGTAAAAACTGCATTCAAGAAACTGATTTCGATGTAACATATTTGTATTGTAAACCATTATGTATTGGTCGTGTGTAAACAGGATATTTTAGATTATCATTATTTGATAATCTACGTAAAGCTTTTTAAACCTTTATTTATGAAATAAAGGTTATGGTTTGTTTTAAAAATGAATGCAGTCTTTGAGAAACGTCTCATATAGAGGTCAAAATCTAGCAATGAAATCAATTAATATGGAACGTTTTTAATCAATAAGAACGGGACATTTCAGTTGGTATCCGAGCGTCGGTCTTAGAGAACCAGAAAATTTACATTAGTGTGTCTTATCGAGTTTGTTAGGATGCATTAGTGAGTCTGGACTTCGACCGTGTTTTCTTTAAAAATGATTGCTTAACATTTTTTTGGAAACTATATATTATTAACATGTATATATTATGTGATATATTAATCTCTTAACATGTTTGATATTGTGTGATAGATGTCTACCTCTAGCACAAATCCCATTGACTCACCTAATAATAACGAACAGTCGAATATATATTGGACTGATTCACAAGTTCCCGAAGAAGAACCGGAAGAAGAATCAGAACCGGAAGAAGAATCAGAACCGGAAGAGGAGGAAACGGAGGAGGAAATAGAACCGGTGGGGGAAATAATTAAATGGTTAAGTAAAAGAAAATCCTCAACCAACCGACCAAGGTTAATTATGGTCAATGGTGTTTCCGCTAAGGAAGCAAAATATTGGGAGGATTACCAATTCTCCGATGAATCGGATTCCGACGAGAATTCCGATGATGTTATAGAAATTACCCCAACTGAATTTAAAAAGGCAAAAGAAAATAATAAGGGAAAGGGCATAAAAATAGAGAAATCTAATTCCAACCCCGATGAACTTTACATGTATCGTCAACCCCCGAAGCCCTTAAGTTGTAACAATGACCCGGGAACCTCTAAACCACCAGGTTTTTCTAAACCGTTGTGGAAAACGACAGCTCGTATTAGGGGAACATCATATATCCCTAGAAACTTGGCAAAACGAACCAAAACTGAAGAAGAAGAAACGAGCGAGTCGGAATAAGATAGTTGTATTCGTGTGGTGTAATATATGTAATATAGTGTGCTTATGCTTTATGATATATGTAAAAATTGCTTGTATTAATAAGTATTTTTTTTTATGAATCTAACTCTTGTCTATTTTACAGTATAAAAACACAAAATGGATAGACAATCCAATATTTTAAGAGACCTACCCGGAGACATGATTGATGAAATCTTGTCTAGAGTCGGTCAGAATTCTTCGGCACAACTATTTACGGCGAAATCAGTTTGTAAGACATTCGAAGAACGTTCCAAGAATGTCTTGGTTTATAAGAGACTTTCGTTTGAAAGATGGGGGATATCACATTGGGAAACCCATAAGTTACGATGTGTTTACTTTGACACATATATTGCGGGGAACCCAAATGCTATTTTACGCAACGGGTTAAGAAATTATTTTGACTCAATGTATCCGAATATAGAACTTCATGATTTAGAAAAAGCGGCTAACATGCAACATAAAAAAGCATGCTATGTTTATGGGTTAATAATGTTCGCTTCTCACCAAAGTGAGAAAAAGAATATCGGGCTACAACTATTAAACAAAACGTTCCCACAAGTGACGGAGTCGGTAATTGGGGTAAGAAATGAGGTTTTTAGGTTATTACGAGACTGTTGGTCATTACGTAACCCTCGTCCCTTTGACGACGTTACAACACGCTGTCTTATCAACGGCCATAATGGTTATGTTCCACAAGACCAAGGATGGGAAGTAGTCCTAGTAAAACCAGAATGCATGACTTGTTTCTGGACGTATGAATTACGTGTCTTTATTGCCTTTGCTGAACGACTTGTGTACTAGCTAGAATTATCTTCACAACTATCTTGTATCAAAGTTATTGTGTGCTATATTTCATGCTTTATGTAAAATAAGCGGTATTGTAAGTTTGTAAAATATTGTATAAAAGTTTGAACGCGAAATATTATTATAATCAGTTTTTCATATAGAATTGTAGTAGTTGAATTGTATATTAGCTACTAAGTATGAACTTAACGGGTAGGTACTACCCGAATTTAAACTTATAAAACGCTAATATGAAGAAAAAGCTTTTATAAATGAGTTCATATTATGCTACGAAATACTATTAACTACTCTTAATATTCTGTATGATTAACTTGTTCCTTTTGACTATTTTGAAGGAAATGGCACCGACTACTCGACACACCGTGAATATGAATGAAGAGGAATTCCGTACTTTTCTAGCTTCAAACATAGTCGCAGTACAGGCTGCGCTACATACCAATAATAACCTTGGATCTAGCAGTACAGGAAATCATGTAGGATGCACCTACAAAGAATTCACTGCCTGCAAACCTTTGGAATTTGATGGAACCGAAGGACCGATCGGATTGAAACGGTAGACCGAGAAGGTCGAATTGGTGTTTGCCATAAGTAAGTGTACTGAAGAGGACAAAGTGAAGTACGCTACGCATACCTTCACAGGTTCTGCGTTAACATGGTGGAATACCTATCTAGAGCAAGTGGGACAAGATGATGCGTACGCACTACCGAGGTCAGCATTTAAGCACTTGATGAACGAGAAGTACCGTCCCAGAACCGAGGTCAATAAGCTCAAGACAGGACTTAGAGGGTTACGAACCCAAGGATTTGATATTACCACGTACTAAAGACGATTCACAGAATTGTGCCTATTGTGTCCGGGAGCGTTCGAAGATGAGGAAGAGAAGATCGACGCATTTGTGAAAGGATTACCGGAAAGAATCCAAGAAGATATAAGTTCACATGAGCCTGCCTCCATACAACAGGTATGTAGAATGGCTCACAAACTAGTGAACCAGATTGAGGAAAGAATTAAAGAACAGACGGCTGAAGAGGCCAATGTGAAGCAAGTCAAAAGAAAGTGGGAGGAAAACGGTGATAAGAATCACCAATACAACAACAACAGCAATTACAATAATAATCGAAACAATTATCCCAACAATCGCAACATCAATCACAACTACAACAAATGGCCCAACAACAACAACAACAACAACAACAACAACAACAACAACAACAACAGCAACTACAACAATCATCCCAACAACAATAACAACTGCAACAACAACAACAATCAGAAGCAGCTATGCCAAAGGTGTGAAAAGTATCACTCGGGGTTCTGCACCAAATTTTGCAACAAGTGTAAAAGAAATGGTCATAGCGCGGCGAAGTGTGAGGTCTATGGACCAGGGGTTAACAGAATGAAAGGAACAAATGGTATCGGAACAAGTAATGGCGGAGCAAGTAGTGTCGGAGCAAGTTATGCCAATGTAGTTTGTTATAAATGTGGAAAACCAGGCCACATTACTAGAAATTGCCCGAACCAGGAGAACACGAATGGACAAGGCTGCGGAAGAGTTTTCAATATTAATGCGGTAGAGGCACAGGAAGACCCAGAGCTTGTTACGGGTACGTTTCTTATTGACAATAAATCTGCTTACGTTTTATTTGATTCGGGTGCGGATAGAAGCTATATGAGTAGAGATTTTTGTGCTAAATTAAGTTGTCCATTGACGCCGTTGGATAGTAAATTTTTACTCGAATTAGCAAACGGTAAATTAATTTCAGCAGATAATATATGCCGGAATCGAGAAATTAAACTGGGTAGCGAAATATTTAAGATTGATTTGATACCAGTAGAGTTAGGGAGTTTTGATGTAATAGTTGGCATGGACTGCCTGAAGACGGTGAAAGCAGAGATCGTATGTTATAAAAATGCAATTCGCATTGTACGAGAAGAAGGAGAACCCTTAATGGTGTACGGAGAAAAGGGCAACATGAAGCTACATCTTATTAGTAATTTGAAGGCACAAAAACTAATAAGAAAAGGTTGCTATGCTGTTCTAGCACACGTCGAGAAAGTACAAACTGAAGAAAAGAGCGTCAATGATGTTCCCGTCGCAAAAGAATTTCCCGATGTATTTCCGAAAGAATTACTGGGACTACCTCCACATCGATCTGTTGAATTTCAAATAGATCTTGTACCAGGAGCTGCACCAATAGCTCGTGCTCCTTATAGACTCGCACCCAGCGAGATGAAAGAACTGCAAAGAAAACTGCAAGAACTATTAGAACGTGGTTTCATTCGACCAAGCACATCACCATGGGGAGCTCCTGTTTTGTTTGTCAAGAAGAAGGATGGTACATTTAGGTTGTGTATTGAATACAGAGAGTTGAACAAACTTACCATCAAAAACCGTTATCCACTGCCGAGAATTGACGACTTATTTGATCAACTACAAGGCTCGTCGGTTTATTCGAAGATCGATTTATGTTCTGGATATCATCAAATGCGAGTAAAGGAGGATGATATTCCAAAAACTGCTTTTAGGATGCGTTATGGTCATTACGAGTTTATAGTTATGCCGTTTGGATTGACTAACGCACCAGCTGTGTTCATGGACCTTATGAACCGAGTGTGTGGGCCATATCTTGACAAGTTTGTCATTGTTTTCATCGATGAGATACTTATTTACTCAAAGAATGATCAAGAGCACGAAGAACATTTGAAAAAAGTGCTAGAAGTATTGAGGAAAGAAAAACTGTACGCTAAGTTTTCAAAGTGTGCATTTTGGTTGGAAGAAGTTCAATTCCTCGGTCACATAGTGAACAAAGAAGGTATCCAGGTGGACCCGGCAAAGATCGAAACCGTTGAAAAGTGGGAAACCCCAAAAACTCCGAAGCATATACGTCAATTTTTAGGATTGGCTGGTTACTACAGAAGATTCATCTAAGATTTCTCCAAAATAGCAAAACCCTTGACTGCATTAACGCATAAAGGGAAGAAATTTGAATGGAAGGATGAACAAGAGAAGGCGTTTCAATTATTGAAGAAAAAGCTAACTACGGCACCTATATTGTCATTGCCTGAAGGAAATGATGATTTTGTGATTTATTGTGACGCATCAAAGCAAGGTCTCGGTTGTGTATTAATGCAACGGACGAAGGTGATTGCTTATGCGTCTAGACAATTGAAGATTCACGAGCAAAATTATACGACGCATGATTTGGAATTAGACGCGGTTGTTTTTGCATTAAAGACTTGGAGGCACTACTTATATGGGGTCAAAAGTATTATATATACCGACCACAAAAGTCTTCAACACATATTTAATCAGAAACAACTGAATATGAGGCAGCGTAGGTGGATTAAATTGTTGAATGATTATGACTTTGAGATTCGTTACCACCCGGGGAAGGTAAATGTGGTAGCCCACGCCTTGAGCAGAAAGGACAGAGAACCCATTCGAGTAAAATCTATGAATATAATGATTCACACTAACCTTACTACTCAAATAAAGGAGGCGCAACAAGGAGTTTTAAAAGAGGGAAATTTAAAGGATGAAATACCCAAAGGATCGGAGAATCATCTTAATATTCGGGAAGACGGAACCCGGTATAGGGCTGAAAGAATTTGTGTACCAAAATTTGGAGATATGAGAGAAATGGTACTTAAAGAAGCTCATAAAACCAGATACTCAATACATCCTGGAACGGGGAAGATGTACAAGGATCTTAAGAAACATTTTTGGTGGCCAGATATGAAAGCCGATATTGCTAAATATGTAGGAGAATGTTTGACGTGTTCTAAGGTCAAAGCTGAACATCAGAAATCATCAGGTCTACTACAGCAACCTGAAATCCCGGAATGGAAATGGGAAAACATTACCATGGATTTCATTACTAAATTGCCAAGGACTGCAAGTGGTTATGATACTATTTGGGTAATAGTTGATCGCCTCACCAAGTCAGTACACTTCCTGCCAATAAGAGAAGATGACAAGATGGAGAAGTTAGCACGACTGTATTTGAAGGAAGTCGTCTCCAGACATGGAATACCAATCTCTATTATCTCTGATAGGGATGGCAGATTTATTTCAAGATTTTGGCAGACATTACAACAAGCATTGGGAACTCGTCTAGACATGAGTACTGCCTATCATCCACAGACTGATGGGCAGAGCGAAAGGATGATACAAACGCTTGAAGACATGCTACGAGCTTGTGTTTTTGATTTCGAAAACAGTTGGGATCGACATCTACCGTTAGAAGAATTTTCCTACAACAACAGCTACCATTCAAGCATTGAGATGGCGCCGTTTGAAGCACTTTATGGTAGAAAGTGCAGGTCTCCAATTTTTTGGAGTGAAGTGGGGGATAGACAGATTACGGGTCCGGAGATAATACAAGAAACTACCGAGAAAATCATCCAAATTCAACAAAGATTGAAAACCGCCCAGAGTCGACAAAAGAGCTACGCGGACAGTAAAAGAAAAGATATAGAGTTTGAAATTGGAGAAATGGTCATGCTTAAGGTTTCACCTTGGAAAGGCGTTGTTCGATTTGGTAAACGGGGGAAACTAAATCCAAGGTACATTGGACCATTCAAGATTATAGATCGTGTCGGACCAGTAGCTTACCAACTGGAGCTACCTCAACAACTCGCGGCTGTACATAACACTTTCCACGTCTCAAATTTGAAGAAATATTTTGCTAAAGAAGATCTCACTATTCCGTTGGACGAAATCCAAATCAATGAAAAACTTCAATTCATTGAAGAACCCATCGAAATAATGGATCGTGAGGTTAAGAGACTTAAACAAAACAAGATACCGATTGTTAAGGTTCGATGGAATGCTTGTAGAGGACCCGAGTTCACATGGGAGCGTGAAGATCAGATGAAGAAGAAATACCCGCATTTATTTCCAGAAGATACGTCAACACCTCCAACTGCTAAAAATTTCGGGACGAAATTTATTTAACGGGTAGGTACTGTAGTGACCCAAACTTTTCCAAGTTTATATATATATTAAATGAAATTGTTATTTACATGATTAAGTGTTTCCAACATGTTAAGCAATCAAACTTGTTAAGACTTGATTAATTGAAATAGGTTTCATATAGACAATTGACCACCCAAGTTGACCGGTGATTCACGAACGTTAAAACTTGTAAAAACTATATGATGACATATATATGGTTATATATATAGTTAACATGATTTTATTATAAGTATGTATCTCATTAGGTATTTTAACAATGAGTTATATACATAAAGATGAGACTATTAATTTAAGTAACTCAAAAACGATATATATAACGATTATCGTTATAACAACGTCTTACTAGGTACATATGAATCATATTAAGATATTGATACACTTGGTTAATTATGTTAAATGATAAGTAAATATTTTATTAAGTGTATTAACAATGAAATACATATGTAAAAATAAGACTACTAACTTAATGATTTCGAAACGAGACATATATGTAACGATTATCGTTGTAACGACATTTAACTGTATATATATCATACTAAGATATATTATATATCATAATATCATGATAATATAACAATTTAACATCTCATTTGTTATAATAAACAATGGGTTAACAACATTCAACAAGATCGTTAACCTAAAGGTTTCAAAACAACATTTACATGTAACAACTAACGATGACTTAACGACTCAGTTAAAATGTATATACATGTAGTGTTTTAATATGTATTCATACACTTTTGAAAGACTTCAAGACACTTATCAAAATACTTCTACTTAACAAAAATGCTTACAATTACATCCTCATTCAGTTTCATCAACAATTCTACTCGTATGCACCCGTATTCGTACTCGTACAATACACAGCTTTTAGATGTATGTACTATTGGTATATACACTCCAATGATAATCTCTAAGCAGCCCATGTGAGTCACCTAACACATGTGGCAACCATCATTTGGCAACTAGCATGAAATATCTCATAAAATTACAAAAATATGAGTAATCATTCATGACTTATTTACATGAAAACAAAATTACATATCCTTTATATCTAATCCATACACCAACGACCAAAAACACCTACAAACACTTTCATTCTTCAATTTTCTTCATCTAATTGATCTCTCTCAAGTTCTATCTTCAAGTTCTAAGTGTTCTTCATAAATTCCAAAAGTTCTAGTTTCATAAAATCAAGAATACTTCCAAGATTGCAAGTTTACTTCCAAGTTTTCTAAATCCATTCCAAGTAATCATCCAAGATCAAGAAACCTTTGTTACTTACAGTAGGTTATCTTTCTAATACAAGGTAATAATCATATTCAAACTTTAATTCAATTTCTATAACTATAACAATCTTATTTCGAGTGGAAATCTTACTTGAAATTGTTTTCGTGTCATGATTCTGCTTTAAGAACTTTCAAGCCATCCAAGGATCCTTTGAAGCTAGATCTATTTTTCTTATTTCCAGTAGGTTTATCCAAGGAACTTGAGGTAGTAATGATGTTCATAACATCATTCGATTCATACATATAAAGCTATCTTATTCGAAGGTTTAAACTTGTAATCACTAGAACATAGTTTAGTTAATTCTAAACTTGTTCGCAAATAAAAGTTAATCCTTCTAACTTGACTTTTAAAATCAACTAAACACATGTTCTATATCTATATGATATGCTAACTTAATGATTTAAAACCTAGAAACACGAAAAACACCGTAAAATCGGATTTACGCCGTCGTAGTAACACCGCGGGCTGTTTTGGGTTAGTTAATTAAAAACTATGATAAACTTTAATTTAAAAGTTGTTATTCTGGGAAAAATAATTTTTATTATGAACATGAAACTATATCTAAAAATTATGGTTAAACTCAAAGTGGAAGTATGTTTTCTAAAATGGTCATCTAGACGTCGTTCTTTCGACTGAAATGACTACCTTTACAAAAACGACTTATAACTTATTTTTTCGACTATAAACCTATACTTTTTCTATGTAGATTCATAAAATAGAGTTCAATATGAAACCATAGCAATTTGATTCACTCAAAACGGATTTAAAATGAAGAAGTTATGGGTAAAACAAGATTGGATAATTTTTCTCATTTTAGCTACGTGAAAATTGGTAACAAATTTATTCCAACCATAACTTAATCAACTTGTATTGTATATTATGTAATCTTGAGATACCATAGACACGTATACAATGTTTCGACCTATCATGTCGACACATCTATATATATTTCGAAATAACCATAGACACTCTATATGTGAATGTTGGAGTTAGCTATACAGGGTTGAGGTTGATTCCAAAATATATATAGTTTGAGTTGTGATCAATACTGAGATACGTATACACTGGGTCGTGGATTGATTCAAGATAATATTTATCGATTTATTTTTGTACATCTAACTGTGGACAACTAGTTGTAGGTTACTAACGAGGAGAGCTGACTTAATAAACTTAAAACATCAAAATATATTAAAAGTGTTGTAAATATATTTTGAACATACTTTGATATATATGTATATATTGTTATAGGTTCGTGAATCAACCAGTGGCCAAGTCTTACTTCCCGACAAAGTAAAAATATGTGAAAGTGAGTTATAGTCCCACTTTTAAAATCTAATATTTTTGGGATGAGAATACATGCAGGTTTTATAAATGATTTACAAAATAGACACAAGTACGTGAAACTACATTCTATGGTTGAATTATCGAAATCGAATATGCCCCTTTTTATTAAGTCTGGTAATCTAAGAATTAGGGAACAGACACCCTAATTGACGCGAATCCTAAAGATAGATCTATTGGGCCCAACAAGCTCCATCCAAAGTACCGGATGCTTTAGTACTTCGAAATTTATATCATATCTGAAGGGTGTCCCGGAATGATGAGGATATTCTTATATATGCATCTTGTTAATGTCGGTTACCAGGTGTTCACCATATGAATGATTTTTATCTCTATGTTTGGGATGTGTATTGAAATATGAAATCTTGTGGTCTATTGTAATGATTTGATATATATAGGTTAAACCTATAACTCACCAACATTTTTGTTGACGTTTAAAGCATGTTTATTCTCAGGTGAATACTAAGAGCTTCCGCTGTTGCATACTAAAATAAGGACAAGATTTGGAGTCCATGTTTGTATGATATTATGTAAAAACTGCGTTGAAGAAACTGATTTCGATGTAACATATTTGTATTGTAAACCATTATGTAATGGTCGTGTGTAAACAGGATATTTTAGATTATCATTATTTGATAATCTACGTAAAGCTTTTAAACCTTTATTTATGAAATAAAGTTTATGGTTTGTTTTAAAAATGAATGCAGTCTTTGAAAAACGTCTCATATAGAGGTCAAAACCTCGCAACGAAATCAATTAATATGGAACGTTTTTAATCAATAAGAACGGGACATTTCACCTACCTGTTCAAGATAGGTGTTCCACCACGTTAACGCAGTACCTGTGAAGGTATGCGTAGCGTACTTAACTTTGTCCTCTTCAGTACACTTACTTATGGCAAACACTGATTCGACTTTCTCGGTCCACCGTTTTAATCCAATTGGTCCTTCGGTTCCATCAAATTCCAAAGGTTTGCAGGCAGTGAATTCTTTGTAGGTGCATCCTACATGATTTCTTGCGCCGTTAGCTGCATTGCTAGATTCAGGGTTATTGTTGGTATGTAGCGCAGCCTGTACTGCGGCTATGTTTGTAGCAAGAAAGGTACAAAATTCCTCTTCGCTCATATTCATGGTGTGTCGAGTAGTCGGTGCCATTTCATTCAAAATAGCCAACTGAATCGAGTTAATCATACAGAATATTAAGAGTAGTCAATAGTATTTCGTAGCATAATATGAACTCATTTATAAAAGCTTTTTCTTCATATTAGCGTTTTATAAGTTTAAATTCAGGTACTACCTACCCGTTAAGTTCATACTTAGTAGCTAATATACAATTCCACAACTACAATTCCATATCAAAAATTGATTATAATAATATATCACATTTCTTCAAACTTACAACTTGGCTATATTACATATAACATGAAATATAGTACACTATGATACAGGACAATTTTGAAGATAAATCTAGTTAATACGCAAGTTATTCAGCAAAGGAAATAAAGACACGTAATTCATAAGTCCAGAAACAAGTCATGCATTCTAGTTTTACTAAGATGACTTCCCATCCTTGGTCTTGTGGAAAATAACCGTTATGACCATTGGCTGGGCAACATGTTGTAATGTCGTCAAAAGGACAAGGGTTTCGTAATGTCCAACAGCCCCGTAATAATCTAAAAACCTTGTTTCTTACTCCAACTACTGAGTCCATCACTTGTGGGAAGGTTTTATTTAAAAGTTGCAATCCGATGTTCTTTTTCTCACTTTGGTAAGAAGCGAACATCACTAACCCGTAAGCATAACATGCTTCTTTATGTTTCATGTTAGAAGCTCTTTCTAATTCACGAAATCCTATATTGGGATATGTTGAGTCAAAATAGGTTCTTAACCAGTAGCGTAAAATTGCATTTGGGTTCCCCGCATTTAATGCTTTAAAGAAAACACGGCGTAACTTACGGTCTCCCCAATGTGATATACCCCACCTATCAAAGGAAAGCCTTTTATAAACTAAGGCATTTCTGGAAAGTCTTTCAAATGTTTGACAAGTTAATTTCGCCATAACTAAATGTGCTGATGAATTCTGATCGACTCTAGACAAGATTTCCTCAATCATATCCTCTGGTAGGTCTTCTAAAATATTCGGTTGTCTACCCTTAACGTCCATTTTGTTTTTATACTGTATAATAGATAAGGATTAGATTCATAAAAGATAATTAACAAACAATACAAGCAATTTTTACATAGAACATAAAAGTACAAGCACACTACAATACATATAATACACAACATGATTACAACCCTCTAATCTGAATCACTGGTTTCTTCTTCTTCGGAATTGGTTTGTTTTCCTAATTTTCTAGGAATATATGGTGTTCCTCTAATACGAGCCGTCGTTTTCCATAATGGTTTAGAAAAACCTGGTGGTTTAGAGGTTCCCGGGCATTGTTACATTTTAGGAAATACGGATGTTATCGATACATATAAAGTTCATCGGGGTTGGAATCGGGTTTCTCTATTTTTATACATTTTCCCTTATTATTTTCTTTTGCTTTAGTAAATTGGGTCGAAGTAATTTCTATAATATCATCGGAATCCTCATCGGGATCCGATTCATCGGAAAATTGGTAATCTTCCCAATATTTTGCTTCCTCGGCGGAAACACCATTGACCATTATTAACTTTGGTCCGTTGGTTGAGGATTTTCTTTTATTTAATCGATTTACTATAGGTATCAATATTTCTTCCTCCGGAACCTCTTCTTCTGGTTCCTCCTCTTCTAATTCCTCCTCTTCTGGTTCCTCTTCTTCCGGTTCCTCCTCTTCCGGTTCCTCTTCGGGAATTTGTGAATCTTTCCAAAATATATTCGACTCTTCATTATTATTAGGTGAATCAATGGGATTTGTACTAGAGGTAGACATATATCACACAATATCAAACACGTTAAGAGATTAATATATCATATAATATTTACATGTTAATAATATATAGTTTCCAACAAAAAAATGTAAAGCAATCGTTTTTGAAGAAAAACACGGTCGAAGTCCAGACTCACTAATGCATCCTAACAAACTCGGTAAGATACACTAATGCAATTTTCTGGTTCTCTAAGACCAATGTTCGGATACCAACTGAAATATCCCGTTCATATTGATTATAAACGTTCCATATAAATTGATTCCGTCGTGAGGTTTTGACCTCTATATGAGACGTTTTTCAAAGACTGCATTCATTTTTAAAACAACCTTAACCTTTATTTTATCGATAAAGGTTTAAAAAGCATTACGTAGATTATCAATTAATGATAATCTAAAATATACCATTTACATACGACCATTACATAATGGTTACAATAAGAATATATTACATCAAAAATAAGTTTCTTGAATGCAGTTTTTACATAATATCGTACAAGCATGGACTCCAAATCTTATCCTTATTTTAGTATGCAACAACGGAAGATCTTAATAATCACCCGAGAATAAACATGCTTAAAACGTCAACAAAAATGTTGGTGAGTTATAGGTTTAACCTATATATTATCAAATCATAATAATAGACCACAAGATTTCATATTTCAATATAAATCCCATACATAGAGATAAAATTCATTCATATGGTGAACACCTGGTAACCGACATTAACAAGATGCATATAAGAATATCCCCTATCATTCCAGGAAATCCTTCGGACATGATAAAAACGAATTCGAAGTACTAAAGCATCCGGTACTTTGGATGGGGTTCGTTAGGCCCAATAGATCTATCTTTAGGATTCGCGTTAATTAGTAGATCGGTTTACTAATTCTTAGGCTACCAAGCAAAAGGGGCATATTCGGCTTCGATCATTCACCCATATAATGTAATTTTATTTACTTGTGTCTATTTTGTAAAGCATTTATAAAACTGCATGTATTCTCATCCCAAAATATTAGATTTTAAAAGTGGGACTATAACTCACTTTCACAGATTTTTACTTCGTCGGGAAGTAAGACTTGGCCACTGGTCGATTCACAAACCTATAACAAATATGTACATATATATCAAACTATGTTCACAATATATTTACAACATTTTTAATACGTTTTAATGTTTTAAGTTTATTAAGTTAGCTGTCCTCGTCAGTAACCTACAACTAGTTGTCCACAATTAGATGTACAGAAATAGATCAATATATATTATCATGAATCAATCCACGACCCAGTGTATACACGTCTCAGGCTAGATCACAACTCAAAGTATATATGTTTTTAGAATCAACCTCAACCCTGTATAGCTAACTCCAACATTACTGCATTTAGAGTGTCTATGGTTGTTCCAAATAATATATATATGGGTCGATATGATATGTCAAAACATTTGCATACGTGTCTATGGTATCCAAAGATTACATAATATAATAGAATACATGTATAATACAATATAAGTTAGCTAGGATATGATTAATATGAATTTGTTACCAATTTTCACGTAGCTACAACAAGTAAAAATATCTAATCTTGTTTTACCCATAACTTCTTCGTTTTAAATCCGTTTTGAGTGTTTCAAGTTGCTATGGTTTCATATTGAACTTAAGTTTACGAATCTAAATAGAAAAAGTATAAGTTTATAGTCAAAAATATAGGTTACAAGTCATTTTTGTAAAGGTAGTCATTTAAGTCGAAAGAACGACGTCTAAATGACCATTTTGGAAAACATACTTCCACTTTGAGTTTAACCATGATTTTTGGATATAATTTCATGTTCATAAGAAAAACCATTTTCCCAGAAGAAAAAATTTTAAATCAAAGTTTATCATAGTTTTTAATTAACTAACCCAAAACAGCCCGCGGTGTTACTACGACGGCGTATATCTGGTTTTACGGTGTTTTTCGTGTTTTTCGGTTTTAAATCATTAAGTTAGCATATCATATAGATATAGAACATGTGTTTAGTTGATTTTAAAAGTCAAGTTAGAAGGATTAACTTTTGTTTGCGAACAAGTTTAGAATTAACTAAACTATGTTCTAGTGATTTCAAGTTTAAACCATCGAATAAGGTAGTTTTATATATATGAATCGAATGATTATGAACATCATTACTACCTCAGGTTTTGTGGATAAACCTACAGGAAATGAGATCTAGCTTCAAAGGATCCATGGATGGCTTGAAAGTTCTTGAAGCAGAATCATGACACGAAAACAAGTTCAAGTAAGATTTCCACTCGAAATAAGATTGTTATAGTTATAGAAATTGAATCAAAGTTTGAATATGAGTATTATCTTGTATTAGAAAGATATCTTACTGTAAATAAGAAAGATTTCTTGAGGTTGGATGACCACTTTACAAGATTGGAAGTAAGCTAGCAAACTTGGAAGTATTCTTGATTTTATGAAACTAGAACTTATAGAATTTATGAAGAACACTTAGAACTTGAAGATAGAACTTGAGAGAGATCAATTAGATGAAGAAAATTAAAGAATGAAAGTGTTTTAGGTGTTTTTGGTCGTTGGTATATGGATTAAATATAAAGGATGTGTAATTTTGTTTACTTGTAAATAAGTCATGAATGATTACTAATATTTTTGTAATTTTATGAGATATTTCATGCTATTTGCCAAAGGATAGTTCCCACATGTGTTACGTGACTCAAATGGGCTGCTAAGAGCTGATCATTGGAGTGTATATACCAATAGTACATACATCTAAAAGCTGTGTATTGTACGAGTACGAATACAGGTGCATACGAGTAGAATTGTTGATGAAACTGAACGAGGATGTAATTGTAAGCATTTTTGTTAAGTAGAAGTATTTTGATACGTGTCTTGAAGTCTTTCAACAGTGTAGGAATACATATTAAAATACTACATGTATATACATTTTAACTGAGTCGTTAAGTCATCGTTAGTCGTTACATTTAATGTTGATTTGAAACCTTTAAGTTAACGATCTTGTTAAATGTTTTTAACCCAATGTTTATTATATCTAATGAGATGTTAAATTATTATATTATCATGATATGATGATATATTAATATATCTTAATATGATATATATACATTTAAATGTCGTTACAACGATAATCGTTACATATATGTCTCGTTTCAAAATCCTTAAGTTAGTAGTCTTGTTTTTACATATGTAGTTCATTGTTAATATACATAATGACATGTTTACTTATCATTTATCATGATTAAACATAGTGTAACAATATCTTAATATGATTCATATGTAATTAGTAAGACGTTGTTATAACGATAATCGTTATATATATCGTTTCGAGTTTCTTAATTCAATAAACACAATTTTATGTATATAACTCATTGTTAAAATACCTAATAAGATACTTACTTATCATAATATCATGTTAACTATATATATAATCATATATATGTCATCATATAGTTTTTACAAGTTTTAACATTCGTGAATCACCGGTCAACTTGGGTGGTCAATTGTCTATATGAAACCTATTTCAATTAATCAAGTCTTAGCAAGTTTGATTGCTTAACATGTTGGAAACACTTAATCATGTAAATATCAATTTCATTTAATATGTATAAACATGGAAAAGTTTGGGTCACTACACGAACCCATCAAATGAATTGGTTGATTCATCCTGGGACACTGCTTTTAGAGCTTAGGTGAAACTCCATATCAGAATAGTTGTCAGAATTCGAGGAATTTGAACTGGTTGAGGGATTCATCTCGTACGATCAGATGAAGGATTTTCGATAAGAAATAGATTATAGGATGTAGATTAGTACCCTGCAATATATACTTTACATATGCATATATAATACTAAAATCCCATAAGTTACGAAGAAATCTACGGAAGCTGTCAGGCAAGGTCTACAGTAACAGATACGCTAAGATATGAATTATCAGATACGCTAAGATATGAATTTTTTTCTATACACTATTCATGCAGTCAATGTAGTAAAACGTATCTAGACTAAGAATGATAAGCAGGTAATTTCTTAAGGATGATAAGCAGGTAATTTTCGACACAAAATGATAAGCAAAACTTTTGACATGCAAACACGGTCGAAGTCCAGACCCACTAATGCATCTAAACAACTATCAGTTAGACACACTAATGCAAGACCTGGTTCGCTAAGACCACCGCTTTGATACCGACTCTAACGACCCATCCTAATCCATCTGGACGAATACATTACATTTGGTTACATCACGAGGTACTTGACCTCTATATGATACATTTTACAAACATTGCATTCGTTTTTAAAAGAAAAACTTTCATTACATCAAAAGTTGACGGCATGCATACCATTTCATAATATATCCAACTATAATTGACTTAGTAATAATCTTTATGAACTCAACGACTCGAATGCAACGTCTTTTGAAATATGCCATGAATGACTCCAAGTAATATCTCTAATATGAGCAAATGCACAGCGGAAGATTTCTTTCATACCTGAGAATAAACATGCTTTCAAGTGTCAACCAAAAGGTTGGTGAGTTCATTAGTTTATCATAAACATTCATTATCATCATTTTAATAGACCACAAGATTTTCATTTCTCATAAATATACGTCCCATGCATAGAGACAAAAATATCATTCATATGGATTGAACACCTGGTAACCGACATTAACAAGATGCATATAAGAATATCCCCTATCATTCCGGTACTTTGGATGGGGTTCGTTAGGCTCAATAGATCTATCTTTAAAATTCGCGTCAATTAGCAGATCGGTTTACTAATTCTTAGGTTACAAAGCAAAAGGGGCATATTCGGCTTCGATCATTCACCCATATAATGTAGTTTCAATTACTTGTGTCTATTTCGTAAAACAATTATAAAAGCAGCGCATGTATTCTCAGTCCAAAAAATATATATTGCAAAAGCATTTAAAAATGGAGTAATGAAACTCACAATACTGTATTTTGTAGTAAAAATACATATAACGATATTGAACAATGCAGGGTTGGCCTCGAATTCACGAACCTATATTATTCATATATTTATTAAAGCATATACTTGTAATCGAACAAGTTTAGATAATATTATTAATTGTTATTTCAGTAACTTGTATGTTTCATTGGTAACTATATTAACTATATTTATTTTATATACTTTAGATAAATAATTAGTACTTATTATGAAATTATTAAGGTTGTTATGCGATATGTTTTAAATATATTCTTATATAGTAATTTATTTGGTAAAATAATATTAATAATATTAATAAATAAAAATTTGTATCTTTTTATGATAATAATAATAATACTAAAAGTAATTAGATTTAGTAATGATACTGCTATTAATAGTTTTGATAATAATACTAATAATAAAAATAATGTTAGTAATAAAAATAATTTTAATGAAAAGATAATAATGATAAGATAAAAATGTTCGTTTTCATAAAAATAACATTTTTAAATAATAATGGTACTTTAAATAAAAATAATGATTCTAATAGAAATTTTAATAGTCATATTAATAATAATACTATATATTTTAATAATAATTATAATATTGATAATAATATTAATTATACTAATAATCTTATTTCTAATATTGGTAATAATAATAATTACTTAATAACAGTCAATAATAAAATAGTAATTATAATAGTAATATCAAATAAAAAAAATAATAATAATGAAATAATAAATATAAGAGTATTAGTAACAACTACCACAAAGGAGTAGTCCTTAAAAAAAATGCCCAAGTCCGGGTTTGAACCCACGATGTCCCGCTAACCCGATAACGCCTTTAACCATTCCTTTGTCACCTCACTTCTAATTTAATTGATACACCAATTCTATTTATCCTAATACAAATGTCTGTCTTCTTCTCCTTCCTATACAAAAAAAATTGCCAACTCAGGCTCGAACCTGAGACCTCTTGCTAAACTATTACAACGCCAAACCGTTCATCTGCTAACTCATTTCTGTTATTAATACCCAACTAATTCTTTTAACCCATTTTTTGTTTCTTCCTCCTCTTTCATTAAACCCTTTTCATGATTATCATTTCCATAATCAATACCATCATCATCAATATCGTATATCATCTAACATCTTACATCATTATCTTCATAACCCTAATAATAATTATGTTCATCATCACCTTATAATTATCATCTATATCATTTGTTATTTCACTATAATTATCATCATAATCATACTTATGAAATCACAATATCATGTATTATGTTTCACTTTGCAGTTAATAACACGCGTAAGGAGGATATAAAGCAGCAAACCACTCGGCCCAAGGCAAAGAGAATAGCAGTCCAATGAATAAATTGGTACAACAATGTTTACAGCCCAAGTCAGAAAATCATATATGTTGGCCCAACAAACAAATGATGGAGATAGCTCGGTATTCCATCTAACCAACAAATAAATAAAACCGATGGCTAAAGAAAAGAACATGTTGGTCCACTTTTTATTTTTAATAACCTCAATGCATACAAGTGGGTTTATGTTGTCTAAAGTTTTGCAGCTTAAACGAAAATATAAAAATATGCATGTGGTCCAGCTCGTCACACCCATATTACTCAACCTTGGATTCCTTTTTTTTATATAAAAAACGACTAGATTGCACACCTATCTTGTTCCTTAAGTGCTTGTCCCACTCCTTAATCATAATAAAGTAAATGAAAAGAAAAATATTCCCTATCTCCAAGAGCATTTAGCTTGTGTGAGACACAAGTGGCAAGGATTATTATATAACCACTTTGCTTAAAACACATACATCCATAATCAATCATCATCTCCTCTTATTAGTCTTGTTATCACCTTCGCATAATAACATCAAAAAGAAAAGAACAGCAGCGAGCTTTGTTGAAGAGTGAAAACAGAAACGTGATAGATTAGCAGCAATATCGAACAAATTTAGTGCTCGGGTTTTAAGCTCGTGACTAAAACAAAACAGAAACATTAAGTTGCAGCGTGAGGTGATGGCTGAAATTGGTGATTTACATGAAGTCGGTTTAGGCTGTTATGAAGAAGAAGAAATGGAAATAAAGAAACATAAAGTGGTGATCGATGGTGAGTTTGATGGAAGTGATGTCCGATTATGGTGATTATAAAGAAAGGTGGTGAGATGGTTGTGGGTGGATAATCCAAGGAAGTAGTAGTTTGTTGTTTGCTTGTTCAAACGAAATTAGGGAAGCAAGATGGATGTTGTGCAACACAAGAAAGAAAGGAGGAATGATATAAAGGAATTGGTTCGGTTGCTTGTAAGGAGAAGAAAGAAAAGAAGAAAAGAAATAAAAAAAAAATTAATCATCTTAAGGAAGTGTTTGAGTTATGCTGTATCAAGAACTAGTTGTTTGTTGTGTAGCTCGACAAGAGGAATCAGTCAGGACAGAAATACATAAAAATAATAAAAGTTGAATGTGACCTTCAACCGAATTTGTAACCTTCTGTAATAGAATTCGGAAATGTAACAGTTTTAGAGATAGAAACAAAGATTATAAAGTTGATGGTGATATGAAACAAATTTTTTGATTCTGTAAAAGATCTGATATTGTAATTATTATTTAATTAATAATTATAATTATAAATATATTAATAATCATAATACTTTTAATATTAATAATCATAAAACTAATAACAATAATATTAATAACAAATATATAATAAGGTTAGTAATGATAATATTATTATTAATAATAATAATATCAATTCTAATATTAAAATGATAATTTTATTAATTTTATATTTTAATAAAAATTTTAGTTTTAAGAATGGTAATAATAATTAATAATTTATTTAACTCACAACTAATTTCTAATTCCAATCATTCTTATAATAAGATTTATATTTAGGATCTTTATTTTGATTACCTTAAAATTATTAGAATTTTATTAATTACAATTATATTAGCAATAATAATAATAATAAAAGTAATAATAATATTATTATAATAAGTATATTTTTATCTTGTATACAACATATTTAATTTGAGTAATTAAATCGTACATTATTATTTCAACTATAATAGATACATATTTTATATATCTAAATACAATCAATTGTTCGTGAATCGTCGGTAATGGTCAAAGGGTAAATGAATATATGCGCATAGTTTCAAAATTTTCGAGACTCAACATTATAGACTTTGCTTATCGTGTCGATAACATATAAAGATTAAGTTTAAATTTTGTCAGAAATTTCCGGGTCGTCATAGTGATCTAGCCTGAGACGTATATACACTGGGTCGTTGATTGATTCAAGATAATATATATCGATTTATTTCTGTACATCTAACTGTGGACAACTAGTTGTAGGTTACTAACGAGGACAGCTGACTTAATAAACTTAAAACATTAAAAAGTATTAAAAATGTTGTAAATATATTTTGAACATACTTTGATATATATGTACATATTTGTTATAGGTTCGTGAATCGACCCGTGGCCAAGTCTTATTTTCCGACGAAGTTGAAAATCTGTGAAAGTGGGTTATAGTCCCATTTTTACTATCTAATATTTTTGGGATGAGAATACATGCAGTTTTGAAAATGATTTACAAAATAGACACAAGTATTGAAACTACATTCTATGTTGAATCGTTATACCGGATATCGCCCTTGTTAAACTTGGTAGCCTAAGAATTGGTGTTTATTATAATTGCCACCAATTGACGCGAATCCTAAAGATAGATCTATGGCTTTTGACACGCCCCAATCAGAGAATTTGAACTGCTTTAGTACTTTGATATTTATATATGGGGATATTCTAGATGCATTTGTTAATGTCGGTTACCAGGTGTTCAACCATATGAATGATTTTTATGCAGATTGCATGTTATTGAAAGATGAAATCTTGTGGTCTATTATTACAATTTGATATATAGGTTAAACCTATAACTCACCAACATTTTTGTTGACGTTTAAAGCATGTTTATTCTCAGGTGATTATTAAGAGCTTCCGCTGTTACATGCTAATTTATGGACAAGAGTTGGAGTCAGCATGCTTGTATAATATTGTTTAAAAACTGCATTCAAAGACATATATATTATTGTAAACCATTATGTAATGGTCGTGTGAAAATGATATATTTTAGATTATCATTATTTGATAATCGTCGTAATATTTTAAAAGTTATGGTTTGTTTTAAAAATCGAATGCAGTCTTTGAAAAACGTCCCATGTAGAGGTCAAAACCTCGCAACGAAATCAATTAATATGGAACGTTTATAATCGATATGAACGGGACATTTCAGTTGGTATCAGAGCGTTGGTCTTAGAGAACCAAAAAATTGCAGTAGTGTGTCTTACCGAGTTTGTTAGGATGCATTAGTGAGTCTGGACTTCGACCGTGTTTTCTTTAAAAACGATTGCTTAACACTTTTTGTTGGAAACTATATATTATTAACATGTAAATATTATGTGATATATTAATCTCTTAACGTATTTGATATTGTGTGATAGATGTGTAACATCCCGCCTTTTTCCATTTACTTTTCCGTTATACTAATATAAAGTCCGTTATATGTTTATAACATCTCCCGTTGATACGCGTTTTAAATTATCTCGTTTAGGTAATTCCCGCACCCGAACGAAAGTTGAGGGACTAAACTTGACAAGGGATCAAACCCTTGACTAGGTCAAAGGGTCAAACCCCTTTCAACCATTCATTTTCATCTCCATCTCTCTCTTTCTCTCTAGCAAGAACACACACACCCAAAAACCATATTCATTCAATCATCATCTAAATTCGATCTAGGAGGCTTACAACAAAATAAACTACATATTTGTGATCCTCTCTTCATCCTCTTCATTTTGGTACCAACTTCATCTCATTTGGGTAACTTTCTAAAATCACTAGATTTTGTGTTCTTGATGTTTTTAACTTATAAAAGTGTTAATTAGTGTCTATGGCTCAAGTCTAACATGAATATATGATTTATATGCGCGATCTCGTTGTTTTAGTGTAACTAGCATGAACTTGAATTTTGGTGTGTTGTTCTTGAATTTTGGATGATCATATGTTGTTAGATGTTAAAAGTTGATGTTTTAATTGTGTTACTAGCATCACTAGCTTCAATTTGATGTGTAGGTTGCCTTAGAAAACTTCATGAACTTGATTATTGATTTTGGTGAATTTGGGTTAGGGTTTGATGAACTTGAAATGGACTTTTGATGCATTGAATACCATGGATTATTATTGGTAAGTGTCTAGTTGGATTGTATGCTTGATTACCTTTGAAACGGCATATCATTCATGTAAATTGGTTGCCCGAATCATTGAATTGCATTTATGAACTTGTATGCGGTTAATGTTAAGCATCAGATGCGGTTTTGGTTGTTGTTAGTGATGAATTGCTTGATGAAATGTGTTTAGTTGTTTTCCTTGTCAAATTACCTTTCCAACGATATATAGTATGCATTTTGGATGTTTTCGGTTCATAAAATATGTTAATTTGAGTTTTGGTTCGTGACTTGGACCATTTTTCTGCAAACTGCATGTTTCCCAGGTATTGCGCGCCGCGCATATACCCGCGCGCCGCGCAGAATTTGAAATCCCAAATGTTTGCCTTCGTGGTTAAGTTCTGACCAGGATTTACACTTGGGTGCGCGCCGCGCAACCCATTGCGCGCCGCGCATATGCCCAGCTCATTTTTGTTTTTATTTTTCCTTTCACAAAATGTTTCCCGCTTAACCGTAACTCCGATTAACATGAAACTTGGCCATTCTGCTCATAAATGATTTCTCATCATGGGAAAATTGTCGGTTACCCGACCCGACCCCGTTGACCTTGACTTTGACCAAGTTTGACTTTTAGTCAAACTTAACTAAACGATTATACAATCGTTCTAACATACTTAACTACTTGTATCGTGCATGAAACTTGACAAATTGATTCACATGCTATATAAATCGAGTCGTAACGAGCCATAGGACTAATTGAACATCTTTGACCTATCGTGTTTACCGTTATTGATACAAACCTATTGTTTAGGTCAAGACTAGCATTGTTCTTTGCACACGTTTACTTGTTGAAGTACTTTACTACTCGTGCACTCAAGGTGAGATCATAGTCCCACTTTTACTCTTTTTGAACTTACATTTGGGATGAGAAAACATAAACATTTCTTTACTAAGTGAACACAAGTACAGGAAAAACAAACATTCTACATACGAGTTTAGAACAAAATCCTCAATTCGATTATCATTAGTTACACTTGCCGGGTGTAAGCGAGAACTTATGTTGTATGGATCCATATGGGTTTGACAAACCCTCATTCAAACGGTTCGCTACCGTTTACGAATGAAATATATTTTCGACAAACAGTGTATGTTCTAGCACTAAGTGATGGGGTTCAATGGAAGGAAATGTTAAGCATTGATAATTGGGTGCTCGTGAAACAAACTTTTGGAATGTATTACTATTATTTCATTGATGCAAATCTTGTGGTTCACTTGTACTTACTTACTTAAACCTATGATTTCACCAACGTTTTCGTTGACAGATTTCTATGTTTTTCTCAGGTCCTTGAACGATACATGATACATGCTTCCGCTCATTATTTTGATACTTGCATTGGATGTCGAGTATACATGCATACATGGAGCGTCTTTTGGATACTTTTAAATTGTGTCGCATAAGTTTCATTTGTACTTAAAACTTGGTATCGTAACTTGTGGTGGAACTATTCTTGTAAAACTTGAACAACCTTTACATTTGAAATGAATGCGACATATCTTTTGGTCAAACGTTGTTTTAAAGACTTATGACCACGTAACGGGACCTAAGTAGACGGCGCCGTCAATGACGATTTGGTCGGGTCGCTACAGATGGTATCAGAGCATTGGTTGTAGGGATTTAGAGTTCATTGGTGTCAACCTCGAGTCATAGGGTACATTGATGAGTCTAGACTACAACCGGCATATAGACTTGAAGTAGGAATTACTTGACTACTTGTGCATTTATACTCGAACACTTCTACTCATATCTACTCTTAGTTCATCTTAATCTCACGTTGTTTAATTTGATTGACACGCCACCTTGACTTTATAGAATAATGTCGAATGCACATATGAATCAGGGTAATATAATTTTCGGGATTATATTGCGGTGACTCATATGAACGTTCCGACATTATGGCATAAAGAATTTAAGGCGAGTCGAGGAAAAACTTCTCTTTATCTTTATTCTATATCACGGTTAGTATTATTGAGAATACTAATCAATGATATTCTTGTGTCTTGAAGGAACAATGGCTCCTCGTCGTGTACGCCGCAATGAAACTCCCGAACAAGCTCTCGAACGGATGATAGCTACCGCCGTAGATGCGGCCATGGCCGGTCACTCATCCAACAACAATAATAATAACAACCACAATAACAACAACAACAACAACAACAACAACAACAATGGAGCCGGAAACTCAAACGAGGGATGCTCCTATAAAGCTTTCATGGGGTGCAAACCTCACACTTTTGATGGAACCGGGGGACCGGTCGTGCTCACCCGATGGTTTGAGCAAACGGAAGCCGTCTTTAGCATAAGCGGTTGTCGGGACCAAGACAAGGTCAAATACTCCACTCACACTTTCTCCGGAATTGCTCTAACATGGTGGAACACCTATGTTCAATCGGTGGGTACCGATGAAGCTCATGCCCTCTCTTGGGCTGATCTAAAGGAAAAGATGATTGTTGAATATTTTCCGCGCGAAGAAACCCGAAAGCTTGAGGAAGAACTAAGAGCTTTGAAAGCGGTCGGAAACGATCTTAAAGCTTATAATCAACGCTTCGCCGAACTATCCTTGATGTGTCCTAATCTTGTTAACCCCGAATCTCAAAGGATTGAGCTCTACATGCTCGGTCTTCCAAAAAGCATCAAACAAGGGGTGATGTCATCCAAACCCACTACTCATCAAGCCGCTATGAACATGGCTCGCCAACTAATTGAAACGGTTGACGAAATCGTAGTTCCGGCACCTAAGGCCGAGGATAAATCGGGCGGCAACAAAAGAAAGTGGGAACCCTCCCAATCAAGCAACAACAACTTTGCTAAGAAGCCTTACACCTCCGACGGCAAGAAAGGTTATGCCGGGAACCTACCTCTTTGCAACAAATGCAACAAACATCACTTTGGTGAATGTGGCAAGTTAATTTGCCACCGGTGCCAAGGAGTTGGTCATAAGGCCAACGATTGTAAAAGTGCCACTCCCGTTGCTCGAAAGTGGCCCAATGCACCAAAGACGGGCACTTGTTACGAATGTGGTCAAACGGGTCATTATAGAAATGCATGCCCAAAGAAGAAAGATAACCCCAACACGCGCGGCCGAGCTTTCAACATCAACACCGAGGAAGCCCGGGATGACACTGAACTAGTCACGGGTACGTTTCTTCTCAACAATTCTTATGTCTCTTGCTTATTCGATTCGGGTGCCGATAAATGCTTTGTATCCAAGACTTTGACTCATTCTTTTAGCACTCCACCTCTTCCATTAGATACCACTTATACCATTGAAGTGGCTAACGGAAAACTATTAAGTGCCGACACATATTACCGGGGGTGTACGTTAAACATTTTGGGTAGGGAATTTGAAATTGACTTGATACCCATGGAACTAGGAAGCTTTGATGTAATAATCGGTATGAATTGGTTAGTCAAAATGAAATCTCACATTCTTTGTGATCTTAACGCAATCCGAATTCCTATCGAGAATGGTGAACCTTTGATTGTTTATGGCGATAAGAGTTGCACCAGACTCAACCTCGTTTCGTGCCTTAAAGTTAGAAAACTACTCCGTAAGGGTTGTTTTGCGATCCTTGCCCACGTTAAGAAAGTCGAGTCCGATGAGAAGCACATCGATGATGTGCCAATTGTTAGTGACTATTCCGATGTATTTCCCGACGAATTGCCGGGTCTTCCGCCTCATCGACCGGTTGAATTCCAAATTGATCTTATTCCGGGAGCCGCACCCGTAGCACGTGCACCATATAGACTCGCTCCATCTGAAATGCAAGAATTGCAAAGTCAAATCCAAGAACTACTTGATCGTGGTTTTATCCAACCTAGCCATTCACCTTGGGGCGCTCCGATTTTGTTTGTTAAAAAGAAAGACGGATCCCTACGAATGTGCATTGATTATCGTGAACTAAATAAATTGACGGTTAAGAACCGATATCCTCTTCCTCGCATCGATGACCTCTTTGATCAACTACAAGGGTCTTGTGTATATTCAAAAATCGATCTCCGCTCGGGTTATCATCAATTGAGGGTTAAGGGGGAAGATGTCTCCAAAACCGCTTTCCGAACTCGTTATGGTAGTTATGAATTCCTTGTCATGCCATTTGGTCTCACTAACGCACCGGCGGTGTTCATGGATCTTATGAACCGCGTGTGCAAACCGTATCTCGATAAATTCGTTATTGTGTTCATCGATGACATATTGATCTATTCTAAAAATGAAGAAGAGCACGAACAGCATCTCCGACTTGTGCTTGAACTTTTAAGACAAGAACAACTCTATGCCAAATTCTCCAAGTGTGAATTTTGGTTAAAGGAAGTTCAATTTCTTGGTCATGTTGTAAGTGACCAAGGTATTAAAGTCGATCCAACGAAAATCGAAGCCATTAGCAAATGGGAGACTCCTACTACTCCTACTCACATTCGTCAATTTTTGGGTCTCGCCGGGTACTATCGTAGATTCATCGAAAATTTCTCTTTGGTTGCACGTCCTCTAACCGCATTGACTCACAAGGGAAAGAAATTCATTTGGGCGACCGAACATGAATCCGCGTTCCAAATCTTGAAAACGAAGCTAACCACCGCTCCTATCTTGTCACTTCCCGAAGGCAATGATGACTTTGTTGTATATTGCGATGCCTCAAAACATGGTTTTGGGTGTGTATTGATGCAACGAACGAAAGTCATTGCTTATGCTTCTCGACAACTCAAAATTCATGAACGAAACTATACGACACATGATCTCGAACTCGGAGCCGTTGTCTTTGCACTTAAAATGTGGAGACACTATCTTTATGGAACCAAGAGTACTATCTTTACCGACCACAAAAGTCTCCAACACATTTTCGATCAAAAGCAACTAAACATGAGACAACGAAGGTGGATTGAAACCTTAAACGATTACGATTGCGAGCTTCGTTACCATCCCGGGAAGGCAAATGTAGTAGCCGATGCCTTAAGTCGAAAAGAAAGAGTGGTGCCTCTTCGTGTCCGAGCCTTAAACATCACCATTCACACCAACCTTAATAGCCAAATTCGGGTAGCCCAAGATGAGGCTCTCAAGGATGAAAACATCTCTCTCGAACACTTGAACGTCCTCACCTCTCGATTCGAAGTTAAAGAAACCGGACTCCGATATTTCGCCGGAAGAATTTGTGTGCCTAGTTATGGGGATCTACGAAGCCTTATTTTAGATGAAGCCCATAAGTCACGATACTCGATTCACCCCGGTGCCAATAAGATGTACCACGACCTTAAACAACTATATTGGTGGCCGAACATCAAAAGGGACGTAGCTACTTATGTTTCCAAGTGTTTGACATGTTCCAAAGTCAAAGCCGAACACCAAAGACCGTCCGGACTACTTCGACAACCCGAGATCCCGCAATGGAAGTGGGAAAGGATAACGATGGATTTTATCACCAAACTACCAAAAACGACGGGCGGTTATGATACCATTTGGGTTATTGTTGACCGTCTCACCAAATCCGCACACTTCCTGGCCATGAAAGAAACGGACAAAATGGAGAAACTTGCACAACTTTACATTAAGGAGATCGTAGCCCGACACGGTGTACCTTTATCGATTATCTCCGACCGAGATGGCCGTTTCGTTTCTAGATTTTGGCGTACATTGCAAGAAGCGTTGGGAACACGTTTAGACATGAGCACCGCATATCATCCTCAAACCGATGGACAAAGCGAACGTACAATTCAAACCTTAGAGGACATGTTACGAGCTTGCGTGGTTGATTTCGGAAAAGCTTGGGACAAGCACTTACCTCTCGCCGAGTTCTCTTACAACAATAGTTATCACGCGAGTATTAAAGCCGCACCTTTTGAAGCGCTATATGGCCGCAAATGTCGTTCACCTCTTTGTTGGGCCGAGGTAGGCGACGTGCAAATCACCGGACCCGAACTCATTCACGAAACCACCGAGAAAATCGTTCAAATCCGAGATAGGCTTAGGACGGCCCGAAGTCGTCAAAAGAGCTATACCGACAAACGACGCAACGATCTTGAATTTCAAGTCGGTGACCGAGTAATGTTAAAAGTCGCACCTTGGAAGGGTGTAATCCGTTTTGGGAAACGCGGGAAGCTAAATCCGCGGTATATTGGTCCTTTCGAAATCTTGGAGCGTATTGGAACCGTTGCTTATCGTTTAGATCTTCCGCCTCAATTGAACTCCGTTCATCCTACCTTCCATGTATCTAACTTGAAAAAGTGTCTTGCCGAACCCGATATCGTCATCCCTCTCGAAGAACTTACTATTGATGACAAACTTCATTTTGTGGAGGAACCGTCAAGACATTGAAACAAAGCCGAATCCCGATTGTCAAGGTTCGTTGGAAGGCCAAAAGAGGACCCGAGTTTACTTGGGAAAGACAAGATCAAATGCAAAGGAAGTATCCTCATCTATTCGTGAATTCGGAAACGCAAGATCTCGAGGAAGAAACAACGACTACTACGCCTACTTAAATTTCGGGACGAAATTTCTTTTAAGGAGTAGGTAATGTAACATCCCGCCTTTTTCCATTTACTTTTCCGTTATACTAATATAAAGTCCGTTATATGTTTATAACATCTCCCGTTGATACGCGTTTTAAATTATCTCGTTTAGGTAATTCCCGCACCCGAACGAAAGTTGAGGGACTAAACTTGACAAGGGATCAAACCCTTGACTAGGTCAAAGGGTCAAACCCCTTTCAACCATTCATTTTCATCTCCATCTCTCTCTTTCTCTCTAGCAAGAACACACACACCCAAAAACCATATTCATTCAATCATCATCTAAATTCGATCTAGGAGGCTTACAACAAAATAAACTACATATTTGTGATCCTCTCTTCATCCTCTTCATTTTGGTACCAACTTCATCTCATTTGGGTAACTTTCTAAAATCACTAGATTTTGTGTTCTTGATGTTTTTAACTTATAAAAGTGTTAATTAGTGTCTATGGCTCAAGTCTAACATGAATATATGATTTATATGCGCGATCTCGTTGTTTTAGTGTAACTAGCATGAACTTGAATTTTGGTGTGTTGTTCTTGAATTTTGGATGATCATATGTTGTTAGATGTTAAAAGTTGATGTTTTAATTGTGTTACTAGCATCACTAGCTTCAATTTGATGTGTAGGTTGCCTTAGAAAACTTCATGAACTTGATTATTGATTTTGGTGAATTTGGGTTAGGGTTTGATGAACTTGAAATGGACTTTTGATGCATTGAATACCATGGATTATTATTGGTAAGTGTCTAGTTGGATTGTATGCTTGATTACCTTCGAAACGGCATATCATTCATGTAAATTGGTTGCCCGAATCATTGAATTGCATTTATGAACTTGTATGCGGTTAATGTTAAGCATCAGATGCGGTTTTGGTTGTTGTTAGTGATGAATTGCTTGATGAAATGTGTTTAGTTGTTTTCCTTGTCAAATTACCTTTCCAACGATATATAGTATGCATTTTGGATGTTTTCGGTTCATAAAATATGTTAATTTGAGTTTTGGTTCGTGACTTGGACCATTTTTCTGCAAACTGCATGTTTCCCAGGTATTGCGCGCCGCGCATATACCCGCGCGCCGCGCAGAATTTGAAATCCCAAATGTTTGCCTTCGTGGTTAAGTTCTGACCAGGATTTACACTTGGGTGCGCGCCGCGCAACCCATTGCGCGCCGCGCATATGCCCAGCTCATTTTTGTTTTTATTTTTCCTTTCACAAAATGTTTCCCGCTTAACCGTAACTCCGATTAACATGAAACTTGGCCATTCTGCTCATAAATGATTTCTCATCATGGGAAAATTGTCGGTTACCCGACCCGACCCCGTTGACCTTGACTTTGACCAAGTTTGACTTTTAGTCAAACTTAACTAAACGATTATACAATCGTTCTAACATACTTAACTACTTGTATCGTGCATGAAACTTGACAAATTGATTCACATGCTATATAAATCGAGTCGTAACGAGCCATAGGACTAATTGAACATCTTTGACCTATCGTGTTTACCGTTATTGATACAAACCTATTGTTTAGGTCAAGACTAGCATTGTTCTTTGCACACGTTTACTTGTTGAAGTACTTTACTACTCGTGCACTCAAGGTGAGATCATAGTCCCACTTTTACTCTTTTTGAACTTACATTTGGGATGAGAAAACATAAACATTTCTTTACTAAGTGAACACAAGTACAGGAAAAACAAACATTCTACATACGAGTTTAGAACAAAATCCTCAATTCGATTATCATTAGTTACACTTGCCGGGTGTAAGCGAGAACTTATGTTGTATGGATCCATATGGGTTTGACAAACCCTCATTCAAACGGTTCGCTACCGTTTACGAATGAAATATATTTTCGAGAAACAGTGTATGTTCTAGCACTAAGTGATGGGGTTCAATGGAAGGAAATGTTAAGCATTGATAATTGGGTGCTCGTGAAACAAACTTTTGGAATGTATTACTATTATTTCATTGATGCAAATCTTGTGGTTCACTTGTACTTACTTACTTAAACCTATGATTTCACCAACGTTTTCGTTGACAGATTTCTATGTTTTTCTCAGGTCCTTGAACGATACATGATACATGCTTCCGCTCATTATTTTGATACTTGCATTGGATGTCGAGTATACATGCATACATGGAGCGTCTTTTGGATACTTTTAAATTGTGTCGCATAAGTTTCATTTGTACTTAAAACTTGGTATCGTAACTTGTGGTGGAACTATTCTTGTAAAACTTGAACAACCTTTACATTTGAAATGAATGCGACATATCTTTTGGTCAAACGTTGTTTTAAAGACTTATGACCACGTAACGGGACCTAAGTAGACGGCGCCGTCAATGACGATTTGGTCGGGTCGCTACAAGATATCTACCTCTAGTACAAATTCCATCGACTCACCTAATAATAATGAAGAGTCGAATATATTTTGGGAAGATTCACAAATTCCCGAGGAAGAACCGGAAGAGGAAGAACCAGAAGAGGAAGAACCGGATTAGGAGAAACCGGAAGAGGAGGAACCGAAAGAGGAGGAACTGGAAGAAGAAGAGGTTTTGGAGAATGAAATATTAATACCTACAGTAAAACGATTAAATAAAAGAAGATCATCAACCAATGGTCCAAAATTAAAAATGGTCAATGGTGTTTCCGCCGAAGAAAGCAAAATATTGGGAAGATTACCAATTTTCCGATGAATCGGATCCCGATGAGGACTCCGATGATGTTATAGAAATTACCACGACCCAATTTAATAAAGCAAAAGAAAATAATAAGGAAAAAGGTATAAAAATAGAGAAACCTGATTCCAACCCCGATGAACTTTATATGTATCGGCAACATTCATATTTCCTAAATTGTAACAATAACACGGGAACCTCTAAACCACCATGTTTTTCTAAACCATTATGGAAAATGACGGCTCGTATTAGAGGAACACCATATATCCCTAGAAAATTAGGAAAACGAACCAAGTCCGAAGAAGAAGAAACCAGTGATTCAGAGTAGAGGGTTGTAATCATGTTGTGTATTATATGTATTGTAGTGTGCTTGTACTTTTATGTTCTATGTAAAAATTGCTTGTATTGTTTGTTAATTATCTTTTACGAATCTAATCCTTGTCTATTTTACAGCATAAAAACAAAATGGACGTTAAGGGTAGACAACCGAATATTTTAGAAGACCTACCAGAGGATATGATTGAAGAAATCTTGTCTAGAGTCGGTCAGAATTCATCAGCACATTTAGTTATGGCAAAATTAACTTGTCAAACATTTGAAAGACTTTCCAGAAATGCCTTAGTTTATAAAAGGCTTTCCTTTGATAGGTGGGGTATATCACATTCGGGAGACCGTAAGTTACGCCGTGTTTTCTTTAAAGCATTAAATGCGGGGAACCCAAATGCAATTTTACACTACGGGTTAAGAACCTATTTTGACTCAACATATCCCAACATAGGATTTCGTGAGTTAGAAAGAGCTTCTAACATGCAACATAAAGAAGGATGTTATGCTTACGGGTTAGTGATGTTCGCTTCTTACCAAAGTGAGAAAAAGAACATTGGATTACAACTTTTAAATAAAACTTCTCACAAGTGACGGATTCAGTAGTTGGGGTGAGAAACAAGGTTTTTAGATTATTACGGGGCTGTTGGACATTACAAAATCCTCGTCCTTTTGACGACATTACAACATGCTGCCTAGCCAATGGTCATAACGGTTACTTTCCACAAGACCAAGGATGGGAAGTCATCTTAGTAAAACCAGAATGCATGACTTGTTTCTGGACTTATGAATTACGTGTCTTTATTGCCTTTGCTGAACGACTTGCGTATTAATTAGAATTACCTTTATAGCTGCTGAGTAGCAAAGTTATTATGTGTTATATTTCATCCTATATGTATAATAAGTGGTATTGTATGTTTGTAAAATATTGTATAAAAGTTTGAACGCGAAATATTATTGTAATAAGTTTTTCATATAGAATCGTAGTAGTTGAATTGTATAATAGCTACGAAGTATGAACTTAACGGGTAGGTACTACCCGAATTAAAACTATAAAATGCTAATATGAAGAAAAAGCTTTTATAAATAAGTTCATATTATGCTAAGAAATACTATTGACTACTCTCAAATTCTATATGATTAACTCAATTCTTTTGGCTATTTTTGAAGGAAATGGCACCGACGACTCGTCAGAACTTGAACATGAGTGAGGAAGACTTACGTGTTTTCCTTGCTGCGAACATAGCCGCAGTGCAGGCTGCAATGCAAAATAACAATAATAACTCTGGTTCTAGCAGTGGAACTAATTCCACAAGAAATCATGTAGGATGCTCCTACAAAGAATTCACTGCCTGCAAACCTTTGGAATTCGATGGAACCGAGGGTCCAATCAGATTAAAACAGCGGACTGAAAAGGTTGAATCGGTGTTTGCCATAAGTAAATGTACTGAAGAAGACAAAGTAAAGTATGCTACGCATACCTACATAGGTACTGCGTTAACATGGTGGAACACCTACCTCGAGCAGGTGTGACAAGATGTTGCTTACCCACTACAGTGGTCAGCATTCAATCATTTGATGAACGAGCAGTACCGTCCCAGAAACGAGGTCAATAAGCTCAAGGTAGAGCTTAGAGGGTTACAATTACAAGGATTTGATATTACCACGTACGAACGACGATTCACAGAGTTGTGCCTACTATGTCCGAGAGCATTCGAAGATGAAGAAGAGAAAATCGACGCATTTGTAAAAGGGTTACCAGAAAGGATTCAAGAAGATGTGAGTTCACACGAGCCCGCCTCCATACAAAAAGCAAGTCGAATGGCTAATAAACTCATAAATCAGATTGAGGGAAGAATTAAAGAGCAGGCGGCCGAAGAAGCCAACACGAAACTAGTCAAGAGGAAGTGAGAAGAAAATAGTGACAAGAGTCACCAATAAAACAACAGTAACTATCGCTTCAACAACCAACACAGCAATCACAACTACAATCTCCCCATTTTTAGCAAAAACAAACGCAACAACAACTATCCTAACAACAACAACAACCACAATAACCGTCCTAATAACAATAACAATTGCAACAACAACCAAATCAATAACAACAATGGCAACAACAATCAGAACAATAAATGTCTAAGGTATGGAGGGTATCATCCAGATAAGTTCTGTGTAGTAGTGTGTACCAAGTGTAATAGAACCGGACATAGTGTAACGAAGTGTGATGTCTATGGACCAAAGACATATAAAAATAACAGAACAAATAATTCCATTATTTGTTACGGATGTGGAAAGCCGGACCATTTCAGCAAAGCATGCCCTAATCAAGGGAATAATAAAGGGCAAGGCCGTGGACGAGTCTTCAACTTTAATTCAGCAGAAGTGCAGGAAGACCCGGAGCTTGTTACGGGTACGTTTCTTATTGACGATAAATCTTCTTATGTTTTATTTGATTCGGGTGTGGATAAAAGCTATATAAGTAGAGATTTTTGTGCCAAATTAAATTGTCCATTAATGCCTTTGGATAATAAATTTTTACTCGAATTAGCAAACGGTAAACTAATTACAGCAGATAAAGTATGTCGGGATAGAGAAATTAAACTGGTTGACGAAACATTTAAAATTGATTTAATACCAGTCGAGTTATGGAGTTTTGATGTAATAATTGGCATGGACTGGTTGAAAAAGGTGAGAGCAGAAGTCGTTTGTTACAAAAATGCGATTCGCATTGTGCGTAAAAAAGGAAATTCTTTAATGGTGTACGGAGAAAAGAATAACGCAAAATTAAATCTTATTAGTAGTATGAAGGCGCAAAAACTAATAAGAAAAGGTTGTTACGTCATTCTAGCACACATCGAGGAAGTTAAACCTGAAGAAAAGAACATCAGTGACGTTCCCGTCGCAAAAGAATTTCCCGATGTATTTTCGAAATAATTACCGGGATTACCCCCACATCGATACATTGAAATTCAAATAGACCTTGTACCGGGAGCTGCACCAATAGCTCGTGCTCCATACTGACTCGCACCCAGTGAAATGAAGGAACTTTAGAGCCAATTACAAGAACTTTTAGAGCATGGTTTCATTCAACCAAGCACATCACCGTGGGGAGCTCCTGTTTTGTTTGTCAAGAAGAAGGATGGTACATTTAGGTTATGTATCGACTAACGAGAGTTGAACAAACTTACCATCAAGAACCGCTACCCACTACCGAGAATCAACGATTTATTTGATCAACTACAAGGCTCGTCGGTTTATTCAAAGATTGATTTACGTTCTGGGTATCATCAAATGCGGGTGAAGGAGGATGATATTCCAAAGACTGCTTTTAGGACGCGTTACGGAGTTTATGGTTATGCCGTTTGGGTTGACTAATGCACCAGCTATGTTCATGGACCTCAAGAACCGAGTGTGTGGACCATACCTTGACAAGTTTGTCATTGTTTTCATCGATGACATACTTATTTACTCAAAGAATGACGAAGAGCACGAAGAACATTTGAGAAAAGTGCTAGAGTTGTTAAGGAAAGAAAAACTGTAGGCTAAGTTTTCAAAATGTGCATTTTGATTGGAAGAAGTTCAATTCCTCGGTCATATAGTGAACAAAGAAGGTATTCAGGTGGATCTAGCAAAGATTGAAACCGTTGAAAAGTGGAAAACCCCGAAAACTCCGAAGCATATACGCCAATTATTAGGACTAGCTGGTTACTACAGAAGGTTCATCCAAGATTTTTCTAGAATAGCAAAACCCTTGACTGCATTAACTTATAAAGGGAGGAAATTTGAATGGAAGGATGAACAAGAGAAAGCGTTTCAATTGTTGAAGAAAAAGTTAACTACGGTACCTATATTGTCATTACCTGAAGGGAATGATGATTTTGTGATATATTGTTACACCTCAAAGCAAGGTCTCGGTTGTGTATTAATGCAAGGAATGAAAGTAATTGCTTATGCGTCTAGACAATTGGAGATTCACGAGCAGAATTATACGACGCATGATTTGGAATTAGGCGCAGTTGTTTTTGCATTAAAGACTTGGAGGCACTATTTATATGGGGTCAAAAGTATTATATATACCGACCACAAAAGTCTTCAACACATATTTAATCAGAAACAACTGAACATGAGGCAGCGCAGGTGGATTGAATTGTTGAATGATTACAACTTTGAAATTCGTTACCACCTGAGGAAGGCAAATGTGGTAGCCGACGCCTTGAGCAGAAAGGACAGAGAACCCATTCGAGTAAAAGCTATGAATATAATGATTCACAATAACCTTACTACTCAAATAAAGGAGGTGCAACAAGGAGTTTTAAAAGAGGGAAATTTAAAGGATGAAATACACAAAGGATCGGAGAAGCATCTTAATATTCAGGAAGACAGAACCCGGTATAGGGCTGAAAGGATTTGGGTACCAAAATTTGGAGATATGAGGGAAATGGTACTTAGAGAAGCTCATAAAACCAGATACTCAATACATCCTGGAACGGGGAAGACGTACAAGGATCTCAAGAAACATTTTTGGTGGCCGGGTATGAAAGCCGATGTTGCTAAATACATAGGAGAGTGTTTGACATGTTCTAAGGTCAAAGCGGAGCATCAGAAACCATCAGGTCTACTTCAACAACCTGAAATCCCGGAATGGAAATGGGAAAACATTACCATGGATTTCATCACTAAATTGCCAAGGACTGCAAGTGGTTTTGATACTATTTAGGTAATAGTTGATCATCTCACCAAATCAGCACACTTCCTGCAAATAAGAGAAGATGACAAGATGGAGAAGTTAGCACGACTGTATTTGAAAGAAGTCGTCTCCGGACATGGAATACCAATCTTTATTATCTCTGATAGGGATGGCAGATTTATTTCAAGATTCTGGCAGACATTACAGCAAGCATTAGGAACTCGTCTAGACATGAGTACTGCCTATCATCCACAAACTAATGGGCAGAGCGAAAGGACGATACAAACACTTGAAGACATGCTACGAGCATGTGTAATTGATTTCGGAAACAGTTGGGATCGACACCTTTCGTTAGCAGAATTTTCCTACAACAACAGCTAACATTCAAGCATTGAGATGGTGCCGTTTGAAGCACTTTATGGTAGAAAGTGCAGGTCTCCGATTTGTTGGAGTGAAGTGGGGGATAGACGGATTATGTGACGCCCCGTACTAAATCATCATGTACGGACCATCAACAACAGGATCATTACAAGGTTAAGTACTATATGCGTTTTCAAAATAGAGTTTTCATTCATAAATAAAAGTGATGTCATAACATACATCAATTGTTTTACAAATCAAAAGTATGCTTCGCTAAGTAGAAGCATTAAATAAGTGTACGTGACCATAATGGTCGTTACATATCATAAGTTCATAAGTAAAAAGTTTGAATGCAACATAAGTAGTCATGCGATAACAACTCTAGGCAGCGGGTTCTACAGCACGACTAGTAAGATAGCGGAAGCGACTTCAAGCACCTGAGAAAATACATGCTTAAAAAGGTCAACACAAAGGTTGGTGAGCTATAGTTTAAGTATAACAGTAATGTAAGTAGGCCACGAGATTTCAGTGCTACAACGAGCGTTTCAAAAGTATGTAAAAGTATATGCTTAACCGTGGGCACCCGGTAACTAACTTAACGTTTAAAGTACCCCCTTAAAGTGCACTTGGCAAGTGCGTATAACCTCGAAGTATTAAACACTCGTTAAATGCTAGCGCTACTAGCCCGAGTGGGGATGTCAAACCCTATGGATCCATATCTAAGATTCGCGTTCACGGTTCAAAAACCAATGATTAAACGTTACCGAGCTAAAGGGAATGTTTCTGCCGTTATATAACCCACACATATATAAAGTTTAAGTACTCGTGCCTAGTATGTAAAACATAAAATCCGCATGTATTCTCAGTTCCCAAAATAAGTTAAAGTAAAAAGGGAATGCTATAACTCACAATGATTAGTAGTAACGGTAAGGTAGTAGTCGGAAAGTGGTGTGCAAGTAACGGTCCAAACGTCCTCAACCTAAGTCAAATAGCACTAAGTCAATAAGTCGTCTCAAAAGGTTTACAAGTACGTAATTAAGGTCATAAGGGTCATCATCAATCATCATTAAACAAAAGGTAACAAGTAAGACTCGTTTATGAAAGTCGTTTAAAACAAAGGCTGACTTCGGTCAGTCACCACGGCCTCTACCCTTACTGAATTAAGGTGAGACCAGTGGTCATGGCTCCGTCTATGAGTCCCTTAAGTGTGGTAAAATTTACAGAAGCAAACTCGTCTTGGTTTGACCGTGGCGACGGTCTAAGTGCGAGTAGGTCAGAAATTTCTGCACAACGTTAAAGGACATGGTAACGATCGGAGGGCCATAAATCCTAAACCGTAACTCGGATTAAGACGAGTCCTATATGAAAAGTTATCTACTCGAAAAGTTATATCTAAAAATCAAGGTTAGAACAGCCCAGGTCTACTGGTCTGTTCCAGAAGTATCAGGTCAGTAGGTTTTGGACAGAACAGTGGGTTTTGGAGAGTTCCGGTTGTCTCGGTGCTTGATGTGCATCACGGTTCTCATCCTTGATGCGTATAGCTTCAAGTGTACAACTCGTTGATGTGTTAACATCATTTAGACCAAGGTTTGTCCATCATAACTCAAGTGCAAGTGTTGTAGGTGTTTGATGAACCAAGGTTACATGTAAGTTTATGAACAAGTTCATGAACACTAAGAAAGATCACAACCAAGTGTTGGATCCATGATACTTGCACCAAAGTGTAAGCTCTTGTTGGTTTCATGTCCTTGTTCAAATGTGTAGTAAGCAACTAACAATAAGAAATAAAGAAATGAATGATAAGCCTAAACCAACCATGAAGGTGGTATTCTAGTAACATACAACAAACAAGAACACAAGTAACAAAAATTAAAGATTATAAACTTTAAATCTTTGAAATAAATAAAGTAGAAAGCTAATCTAAACAAGAAGATGATTCATAGTTGCTCTTACTTTTAAAGATTCAACCAAGTTGATCTTTAAGTGAAGTAACTTCAAAGTTACTTCAAGAACTACAAGTAAAGAGTTTATACAACTATGAACTTTAATTCTTTGAAACAAAATATGTAGAACATAACTAGGGAGATTATGTTCTTGAATGTTCTTGTTATAACAAGATAAAGGTGAAGAAATCAAACTAGTAAGTTTGTTCTTGAAAGTTAGAAAGTAAGTAACATATAACTAGTAACTTCATGTATTCAAACATTAAGTAAGAACAAGTAAACAAACAACAATTGATGATGATGATTAATGTTTATGAAATCAGTTTTTACCAACAAAGAAAAGAAGAAAAGAAGTTGTTTCAAACACTTACAAGTATGAGAGAAAAAGAGAAGAAAGTTTGAGGGAATATGCAAGTAATGTGTGTGTGTTTTGAGAGAAGACTTCAAGTGAGTATGTAGTGTAAAAAGAAAATCAAATCACCACTATATGGTCTATATGGATTCGGCATTCAGCTGAAAGGGAGGGGGGGAAGGTTAAGTTTAATGGTTATTTGAATGAAAAGCTTGCAAAAGTTGGGTAAAAGGGTGGTGTACATGGGGATAACAAGTAATTTGATTCCAAATGCACAAACTAACTAGTTACTTATGAAAGTAATACTTACAAGTATGCAAGAGTGGGCTTAATGTCCATTAAAAGAAGTAGGGTGGGCTTGGAAGCCCAAGTCATGAGTCCATTTCATTAATTAAAGCCCAAGTTCAATAAATCTCTAGTTAAACCAAATAAAGCCCAAGTAACTAACTAAAGGCCTTAGTTAATTAAAATGATTAATAAAATTAATCATGAATGTAAATAATATCTTAAAATATTATTCGTGCAAGTTCCGGGTGTCACAAAGACGTTTCGGGCATTTAAAGTTCAAGTACGGGCAATTAAAGCAACATGTAAATGTAATAACATACATTTGTTTAATCAAGCGTATTAATAATAATAATTATTAATAAATAACGTTGGTAAAACCAGGGTCGTTACATTACCCACCTGTTAAAGAAAATTTCGTCCCGAAATTTAAGCTGAGGTAGATGGAGGAGTCGGGAAAAGGTGAGGATACTTTCGCATCATTTGATCCTCTCGCTCCCAAGTAAACTCAGGTCCTCGTTTGGCATTCCATCGTACTCGTACAATCGGAATCTTGTTGCGTTTCAAAGTTTTGATCTCACGATCCATAATCTCAACAGGTTCCTCCACAAAGTGGAGTTTGTCGTCAATAGTAAGTTCTTCCAAAGGTATGATGAGTTCGGGTGCAGCAAGACACTTCTTCAAGTTTGACACATGGAAGGTAGGATGAACTGAGCTCAATTGTGCTGGTAGATCCAAACGGTAAGCAACTGGTCCAACACATTCCAAGATCTCGAAAGGACCAATGTATCGTGGGTTCAACTTTCCACGTTTTCCAAAACGGATCACACCTTTCTAAGGTGCAACCTTCAACATTACACGATCACCAACATTAAATTCAAAGTCTTTCCGTTTAAGATCGGCATAGCTCTTTTGGCGATCACGGGCAGTCTTAAGTCTAGCTTGGATCTGAGCAATCTTCTCCGTGGTTTCGTGAACTACCTCGGGTCCGGTGATTTGCTTTTCGCCTACTTCGGCCCAACAAATAGGAGATCGGCACTTACGACCATACAATGCTTCAAAAGGTGCAGCATTAATGCTAGAGTGATAACTGTTATTGTACGAGAATTCGGCGAGTGGCAAATGCCTTTCCCAGGCCTTTCCAAAATCAATGACACATGCACGCAGCATGTCCTCCAAGGTCTGAATCGTTCGTTCACTTTGCCCGTCAGTCTGAGGATGATAAGCAGTACTCATGTCAAGACGAGTTCCCATGGCTTCTTGCAAAGAACGCCAAAATCTGGAAGCAAAACGGGGATCGCGATCGGAGATGATTGATAAAGGTACACCATGACGAGATACAACCTCTTTGATGTACAGCTGAGCAAGTCTTTCCATTGTATCAGTTTCCTTCATCGCTAGGAAGTGTGCAGATTTGGTAAGGCGGTCAACAATAACCCAAATAGTATCGCATCCGCCCACCGTCTTCGGCAGCTTAGTAATGAAATCCATTGTGATCCTTTCCCACTTCCATTGTGGGATTTCCGGCTGTTGAAGTAACCCAGAAGGTCTCTGATGCTCGGCTTTAACCTTCGAGCAAGTCAAACACTTACCAACATAAGTCGCAACGTCCTTCTTAAGATTCGGCCACCAATACTGTTCTTTAAGGTCGTGGTACATCTTACCTGCACCGGGGTGAATCGAATATCTTGATTTGTGTGCTTCATCAAGTATCAGGTTTCGTAGATCTCCATAATAAGGTACCCAAATTCTTCCGGCATAACATCGGAGTCCAGACTCTCTAACCTCGAATCGAGAGACAAGTATGTTCAAATGCTCGTGAGATATGTTCTCCTCCTTGAGAGCCTCAACTTGGGCTACTCTGATCTGGTTGTTGAGGTTCGAATGGATGGTGATGTTCAGAGCCCTAACACGGAGAGGTGCCGTCCTCTCCTTTCGGCTTAAAGCGTCAGCTACAACATTGGCCTTGCCAGGGTGATAACGGAGTTCACAATCGTAGTCGTTGAGCGTCTCGATCCATCGACGCTGTCTCATATTCAATTGCTTCTGATCGAAGATGTGCTGGAGACTCTTGTGATCGGTGAAGATAGTGCTCTTAGTTCCATACAAATAATGTCTCCACAATTTGAGTGCAAAGACAACGGCTCCAAGTTCAAGATCATGTGTAGTGTAGTTCCGCTCGTGAATCTTCAATTGGCGGGAGGCATAGGCAATAACCTTTGATCGTTGCATCAGTACACAACCAAAACCACTCTTCGATGCATCGCAATAAACAACAAAGTCGTCACTGCCTTCAGGAAGTGATAGGATAGGTGCGGAGGTTAACTTCTTCTTCAAAGTTTGGAATGCTGATTCGTGTGTGGGTTCCCAAATGAACTTCTTGCCCTTGTGAGTCAGTGCGGTCAAAGGACGTGCAATCAGAGAAAATCCTTCGATAAACCTTCGATAATAACCGGCGAGACCTAGAAATTGGCGAATATGCGTTGGAGTAGTGGGGGTCTCCCACTTGCTGATGGCTTCAATCTTGGCGGGATCAACTTTGATACCCTGGTCGCTCACAACATGACCCAAAAACTGTACTTCCTTCAACCAAAATTCGCACTTGGAGAATTTGGCGTAAAGTTGCTCTTGTCTTAAGAGTTCAAGCACTAGCCGAAGGTGTTGCTCATGTTCTTCTTCGCTCTTAGAGTAGATGAGGATATCATCTATGAAGACGATAACAAACTTATCCAAGTAAGGCTTGCAGACACGATTCATGAGATCCATGAACACGGCAGGGGCATTTGTCAAACCGAATGGCATCACGAGGAACTCATAATGACCATAACGGGTCCTGAATGCAGTTTTCATCACGTCACTTTCCTTCACCCTCAGCTGGTGATATCCGGATCGCAAATCGATCTTTGAATAAACGCTCGATCCTTGTAGTTGATCAAAAAGATCATCAATTCGTGGAAGAGGATATCGATTCTTGATAGTCAATTTGTTGAGTTCACGGTAGTCGATACACATACGGAAGGATCCATCCTTCTTCTTTACAAACAACACAGGTGCGCCCCAAGGCGAGAAGCTTGGTTGGATAAACCCTCGATCTAATAGTTCTTGTACTTGACTCTGTAATTCTTGCATCTCGGAAGGTGCGAGTCTATAAGGTGCGCGAGCTACAGGTGCAGCTCCTGGCACTAAATCAATCTGAAATTCTACGGCTCTCGGCGGTGGTAATCCAGGCAATTCCTCTGGGAAGACATCAGAAAATTCGTTCACAATTCGAACGTCGTTCACGTTCTTCACCTCAGTTTCTACCGCTTTCACATGTGCTAGGACAGCAAAGCGTCCCTTCTTCATAATCTTTTGCGCTTTCACGCAACTAATGAGATTCAACTTCGAGGTACATCTCTCTCCATAGATAACCAGTGGTTCACCATCTCCTTGTGGTATGCGAAGTGCTTTATCTCCACAGATAACATCGGCCTTTATCTTGCTCAACCAATCCATACCGACGATCGCGTCAAAACTTCCCAGTTTGATAGGTATCAAATCAATTTCGAAATCTGCACCAGCTATGTTGATAATAGCTCCACGACTAATATGGTCAACCTTTTCAAGTTTTCCATTGGCGACCTCGACAAGCATACTTTCCTTCAAAGGAACTAACGACCAATCTAACTTATCACAAAAATGTCTACACACATAGCTCCTATCGGCACCAGTATCAAATAGGACAGAAGCTAAAAGATTGTTGATCTTGAATATACCTGTCACCAAGTCGGGGTTGTCGCGAGCGTCCCTTGCATTAACATTGAAGGCTCTAGCACGTGGTGGTCCGCCATCCTTACGCTTGTTAGGACACTCATTTCTGAAATGGCCCGTCTTTCCACATTCATAACACTTCTTAGGCCCATTGTTGTTGTGGTTTGGCTTCACATTCAAAGTGGTAACCTTGCAATCCTTGCCAACATGTCCAGATCGTTGGCACTTCTCACAGATAACATTGCAATACCCAGTGTGGTGCTTGTAGCACCTATTGCATTGTGGTAGGGTTCCTTTGTAGTTCGGATTGGTGCGGTTGTTGTTGTTGGGGTTGGTGTTGTTGTTGTGCATGTTGTTGTTCTGCCTAAACCCTTCATGTCGCTTTGCCGGGTTTTGATCATAGTTCCTACCCCTGTTGTTGTTGTGGTTGTTGTCCCATTTCCTCTTTTCACCGCTAACAGTTTCAAACTTAGCCTTCTCCAGCTCGTCAAGGATGATTTGATTCAAGAGAGTATGCGCCATGCGCATTGCTTCGGGAACACTTGGTGGCTTGGATGAGGTAACATTACCCTTGATGGACTTAGGAAGTCCCGAGAAGTATTTCTCCAAACGCTTAAATTCGGGGGTGACCATGGTTGGACACATAAGAGCCAATTCCAAAAACCTACGGTTGTAGCTGTTAAGGTCGTTCCCTACGGTCTTCAATTGCATAAATTCGATTTCCATCTTTTGAATCTCGGTTCTCGGACAGTATTCCTCGATCATAGCACATTTAAATTCTTCCCAAGGCGTAGCATACGCCTCATCAATTCCTTTCGCTTGGGCCATGGTATTCCACCATGTGAGCGCGCCATCAGACAGCGTGCAAGATGCAAATTTCGTTTTGTTAGCCTCAGAACAATTGCTAACCCTGAATACCGATTCCAACTTTTCGAACCATCTGGTGAGACCGACGGGTCCCTCAGTGCCACTGAAGTAGTGTGGCTTGCAGTTTTGGAATTCCTTGTAAGTACACCCATCTCGGACGATAGGTGGATTGACAGGCGGTGGTGGTGGAACTTGGGGTGGTCTTTCGGCTAGTGCAGCAGCGACTCGCTCGTTAATCATTTCCTCAATTTGTGCCGCGGTGGGGATAGATCTCCCGTTGACCATGATGTTCTATACAAACATTTTGACTCAAGTCAAAATCCATTATGCAAATAATAATAATATAGTATATAACAACCAACATGAAAACAGCACAACACATGTTGATTAAGTAATGCAGGCATATATAAGTACCACAAAACCATGATATGATAACGTAAATAGAACACTTGCGCACAAAGAAACAACACAAATTCCATTCATTAATGATAATAAGTTCATACATTACAATAAGTTCGTACATTACATAAGTGAAATATGAAATTACAAAAAGAGATTACAATACAGAATCTAGTACAAAGTCCTACGGCGATGGTGGGTACAAGATGTCTAAAACATGAGTCATCTGCTCCTCGAGCTCGGTAACTCGAGTCTGGAGAATCTCAATCTCCCGCCTCATTTCCTCATTAGAGGAAGATGGTGGGGCAGGTGGTGCTGGCGGTGCAGGTGGAGCCGGTGGTGCTGAAGTGGATGGTCCGGCTCTGGGTGGAGACGGTAATATCAGTGGGTCGGCGGGGTACGGCACCAGCCGTTTACGAGCAGTGATCCTACGACGCCGACCATAAGCGTCAGTGACAGTACGACCAGGAATTATGCCAGCGAAGCGATACCGCTTCTTCGGCGGGGTAGAAGGTGCCTGAATCGGTCGGTCAGCGGGATCCTCCTCATCACTGGAGTCGTCAGATGAGGTGTCGTCTGAAGAAGCATCGGTGGAAGAACCGTCGTCTGAATCATGCGGTGGTGGCGCGGGTGGCTCAACGTATCCGAAAGCGGCCAGCATCTGTCGGTGTCGGCCTGGCGTAATCACGGCTAAGCGGCCGTCGGCAGTGCGTCGGCAAGGTGTGCGCCAGTGATTACGGAAGGGTCCTTCCCCGAACTCCGCGGGGATCTCCATGCCACCAATGCGAGCCAGTTGCCTCAGGGGTCTGGAAGAAGACGCCGGGATAGGCACACTAGAGCTAGCTCCAGAACTAGAGGCGCCGGGGTCGCCAGTGGGTGTCGGGGCCGGAATGTCGGCAGCAGCAGCAGCAGCAGCAGCAACAGGTGCAGCAGTGGGTGGAACAACGGGGCCTGAGCCGCTCGGGATGTCAGTAGGTGGAACGTCCGACATCTGAACAAGGAAAAATAAATTTTCCATGTCAGTATGTCATAAAGCAAGCAAATAATAGGCCAACAGTTTAAATCATGTATAACAATAAGTAGCATGGCAATATCAGTAATCGTACGAAACTAGCATGCAATCGAAAGCAAGTAATAGCATGCAGTAGTGAAATCACGTAGTAGCATACGGCATATAGCAGTAACAGTAAGCAGCAGCATGTAGTAAGTTCAGCGGAAACAAGTAAACTAACAAGTTGTAGATTAGCCCTATTAGTGAATCCTACTCGGGTCGGTCTTAGACTCACTAATGCATCCTAATTCCCTACAACCAATGCTCTGATACCAAATGTGACGCCCCGTACTAAATCATCATGTACGGACCATCAACAACAGGATCATTACAAGGTTAAGTACTATATGCGTTTTCAAAATAGAGTTTTCATTCATAAATAAAAGTGATGTCATAACATACATCAATTGTTTTACAAATCAAAAGTATGCTTCGCTAAGTAGAAGCATTAAATAAGTGTACGTGACCATAATGGTCGTTACATATCATAAGTTCATAAGTAAAAAGTTTGAATGCAACATAAGTAGTCATGCGATAACAACTCTAGGCAGCGGGTTCTACAGCACGACTAGTAAGATAGCGGAAGCGACTTCAAGCACCTGAGAAAATACATGCTTAAAAAGGTCAACACAAAGGTTGGTGAGCTATAGTTTAAGTATAACAGTAATGTAAGTAGGCCACGAGATTTCAGTGCTACAACGAGCGTTTCAAAAGTATGTAAAAGTATATGCTTAACCGTGGGCACCCGGTAACTAACTTAACGTTTAAAGTACCCCCTTAAAGTGCACTTGGCAAGTGCGTATAACCTCGAAGTATTAAACACTCGTTAAATGCTAGCGCTACTAGCCCGAGTGGGGATGTCAAACCCTATGGATCCATATCTAAGATTCGCGTTCACGGTTCAAAAACCAATGATTAAACGTTACCGAGCTAAAGGGAATGTTTCTGCCGTTATATAACCCACACATATATAAAGTTTAAGTACTCGTGCCTAGTATGTAAAACATAAAATCCGCATGTATTCTCAGTTCCCAAAATAAGTTAAAGTAAAAAGGGAATGCTATAACTCACAATGATTAGTAGTAACGGTAAGGTAGTAGTCGGAAAGTGGTGTGCAAGTAACGGTCCAAACGTCCTCAACCTAAGTCAAATAGCACTAAGTCAATAAGTCGTCTCAAAAGGTTTACAAGTACGTAATTAAGGTCATAAGGGTCATCATCAATCATCATTAAACAAAAGGTAACAAGTAAGACTCGTTTATGAAAGTCGTTTAAAACAAAGGCTGACTTCGGTCAGTCACCACGGCCTCTACCCTTACTGAATTAAGGTGAGACCAGTGGTCATGGCTCCGTCTATGAGTCCCTTAAGTGTGGTAAAATTTACAGAAGCAAACTCGTCTTGGTTTGACCGTGGCGACGGTCTAAGTGCGAGTAGGTCAGAAATTTCTGCACAACGTTAAAGGACATGGTAACGATCGGAGGGCCATAAATCCTAAACCGTAACTCGGATTAAGACGAGTCCTATATGAAAAGTTATCTACTCGAAAAGTTCTATCTAAAAATCAAGGTTAGAACAGCCCAGGTCTACTGGTCTGTTCCAGAAGTATCAGGTCAGTAGGTTTTGGACAGAACAGTGGGTTTTGGAGAGTTCCGGTTGTCTCGGTGCTTGATGTGCATCACGGTTCTCATCCTTGATGCGTATAGCTTCAAGTGTACAACTCGTTGATGTGTTAACATCATTTAGACCAAGGTTTGTCCATCATAACTCAAGTGCAAGTGTTGTAGGTGTTTGATGAACCAAGGTTACATGTAAGTTTATGAACAAGTTCATGAACACTAAGAAAGATCACAACCAAGTGTTGGATCCATGATACTTGCACCAAAGTGTAAGCTCTTGTTGGTTTCATGTCCTTGTTCAAATGTGTAGTAAGCAACTAACAATAAGAAATAAAGAAATGAATGATAAGCCTAAACCAACCATGAAGGTGGTATTCTAGTAACATACAACAAACAAGAACACAAGTAACAAAAATTAAAGATTATAAACTTTAAATCTTTGAAATAAATAAAGTAGAAAGCTAATCTAAACAAGAAGATGATTCATAGTTGCTCTTACTTTTAAAGATTCAACCAAGTTGATCTTTAAGTGAAGTAACTTCAAAGTTACTTCAAGAACTACAAGTAAAGAGTTTATACAACTATGAACTTTAATTCTTTGAAACAAAATATGTAGAACATAACTAGGGAGATTATGTTCTTGAATGTTCTTGTTATAACAAGATAAAGGTGAAGAAATCAAACTAGTAAGTTTGTTCTTGAAAGTTAGAAAGTAAGTAACATATAACTAGTAACTTCATGTATTCAAACATTAAGTAAGAACAAGTAAACAAACAACAATTGATGATGATGATTAATGTTTATGAAATCAGTTTTTACCAACAAAGAAAAGAAGAAAAGAAGTTGTTTCAAACACTTACAAGTATGAGAGAAAAAGAGAAGAAAGTTTGAGGGAATATGCAAGTAATGTGTGTGTGTTTTGAGAGAAGACTTCAAGTGAGTATGTAGTGTAAAAAGAAAATCAAATCACCACTATATGGTCTATATGGATTCGGCATTCAGCTGAAAGGGAGGGGGGGAAGGTTAAGTTTAATGGTTATTTGAATGAAAAGCTTGCAAAAGTTGGGTAAAAGGGTGGTGTACATGGGGATAACAAGTAATTTGATTCCAAATGCACAAACTAACTAGTTACTTATGAAAGTAATACTTACAAGTATGCAAGAGTGGGCTTAATGTCCATTAAAAGAAGTAGGGTGGGCTTGGAAGCCCAAGTCATGAGTCCATTTCATTAATTAAAGCCCAAGTTCAATAAATCTCTAGTTAAACCAAATAAAGCCCAAGTAACTAACTAAAGGCCTTAGTTAATTAAAATGATTAATAAAATTAATCATGAATGTAAATAATATCTTAAAATATTATTCGTGCAAGTTCCGGGTGTCACAAAGACGTTTCGGGCATTTAAAGTTCAAGTACGGGCAATTAAAGCAACATGTAAATGTAATAACATACATTTGTTTAATCAAGCGTATTAATAATAATAATTATTAATAAATAACGTTGGTAAAACCAGGGTCGTTACATTACCCACCTGTTAAAGAAAATTTCATCCCGAAATTTAAGCTGAGGTAGATGGAGGAGTCGGGAAAAGGTGAGGATACTTTCGCATCATTTGATCCTCTCGCTCCCAAGTAAACTCAGGTCCTCGTTTGGCATTCCATCGTACTCGTACAATCGGAATCTTGTTGCGTTTCAAAGTTTTGATCTCACGATCCATAATCTCAACAGGTTCCTCCACAAAGTGGAGTTTGTCGTCAATAGTAAGTTCTTCCAAAGGTATGATGAGTTCGGGTGCAGCAAGACACTTCTTCAAGTTTGACACATGGAAGGTAGGATGAACTGAGCTCAATTGTGCTGGTAGATCCAAACGGTAAGCAACTGGTCCAACACGTTCCAAGATCTCGAAAGGACCAATGTATCGTGGGTTCAACTTTCCACGTTTTCCAAAACGGATCACACCTTTCCAAGGTGCAACCTTCAACATTACACGATCACCAACATTAAATTCAAAGTCTTTCCGTTTAAGATCGGCATAGCTCTTTTGGCGATCACGGGCAGTCTTAAGTCTAGCTTGGATCTGAGCAATCTTCTCCGTGGTTTCGTGAACTACCTCGGGTCCGGTGATTTGCTTTTCGCCTACTTCGGCCCAACAAATAGGAGATCGGCACTTACGACCATACAATGCTTCAAAAGGTGCAGCATTAATGCTAGAGTGATAACTGTTATTGTACGAGAATTCGGCGAGTGGCAAATGCCTTTCCCAGGCCTTTCCAAAATCAATGACACATGCACGCAGCATGTCCTCCAAGGTCTGAATCGTTCGTTCACTTTGCCCGTCATTCACTTTTATTTATGAATGAAAACTCTATTTTGAAAACGCATATAGTACTTAACCTTGTAATGATCCTGTTGTTGATGGTCCGTACATGATGATTTAGTACGGGGCGTCACAGATTACGGGTCCAGAGATAATACAAGAAACTACCGAGAAGATCATCCAAATTCAACAATGGTTGAAAACCGCCCAAAGTCGACAAAAGAGCTACGCTTACATTAAAAGAAAAGATATAGAATTTGAAATTGGAGAGATGGTAATGCTTAAAGTTGCACCTTGGAAAGGCGTTGTTCGAATTGGTAAACAAGGGAAATTAAATCCAAGGTATATTGGACCATTCAAGATTATTGATCGTATCGGACCAGTAGCTTACCTACTTGAGTTACCTTAACAACTCGCGGCTGTACATAACACTTTCCACATCTTGAATTTGAAGAAATGTTTTACTAAAGAAGATCTCACTATTCCTCTAGACGAAATCCAAATCAATGAAAAACTTCAATTCATCGAAGAACCCGTCGAAATAATGGATCATGAGGTTAAAAGACTTAAGCAAAATAAAATACCAATTGTTAAGGTTCGATGAAACGCTCGTAGAGGACCTGAGTTCACCTGGGAATGTGAAGATCAGATGAAGAAGAAATACCCGCACCTATTTCCAGAAGATGCGTCAACACTTCCAACAGCTTGAAATTTCGGGACGAAATTTATTTAACGGGTAGGTACTGTAGTGACCCGAACTTTTCCATGATTATTCCATGATTATATATTAAATGAAAACTATATTTACATGATTAAATGTTTCTAACATGTTAAGCAATCAAACTTGTTAAGACTTGATTATTTGAAATGAGTTTCATGTAGACAATTGACCACCCAAGTTGACCAGCGATTCACGAACGTTAAAACTTGTAAAAACGACATGATGATATATATATATGGTTAAAATGAGATTATGATAAGTAAGTATCTCAATAATTATATTAACAATGTGTGATATACATAAAAAATGAGAATATTGAATTATGAAGCTTGAAACGATATACATAACGATTATCGTTATAACAATGTCTTACTAAATACATATGTATTGTATTAAGATATTGATATACTATATTTAACATGATAAAATGATAATTAAGTATATCATTGATTGTATTAACAATGAACTATACAACTAAGATGAGACTACTAACTTAAGAATTTCGAAAACGAGACATATATGTAATGATTATCGTTGTAACGACATTTTAAAGTATATATATCATATCAAGATATATTCATTGTTGGTGATTTGTGTCACCAATATGATTTAAGTGTAATGGGATTAATTTGTTAACCCAAAATAACCTTGATAAATATCGAACAAGTTGGGGAAAGTGTGGAGTGCACAATTGTTTGAACTTATCTTATTTATGACAGGGGTTCGGGGGCAGCGCCCCTGATAGTGGGGTCCAAGAGGTGGCAACCCCTGGCAGGGTCCAAGGGGCAGAGCCCCTGGCTGGGGTCGAGTACTTCTACTTAGCAAATGTGTTATTAAAAATGTGTTAAAAAAATTTGATTTTAAGATTTCAACAACATTAAATAAGATCATTAACTAAAACACATATCAAAGTACTTCTACTTAGCAAAAATACTTGCAATTTCATTCTCATTCATTTTCATCAACAACTTTACTCGTATGCACCCGTATTCGTACTCGTACAATACACAGCTTCTAGATGTATTTAATATTGGTATATACCAATACGAAACCATCATGATCAGCCATAATTGATTGGAATTTGGAGTCTTTCATGTAGGGTTTATCTTTTGACTAATTGTAAGTATTATTGCAACTAAATTCCAAGCTTAAAAGTTAATCAAATTTGACTACATATACACGCATATTCACGTCCATAATTCTATCACCATAACCCATTTGATTTCAATCTTAATCTTAATTTTCTTTCTACCTAAACACTTTTATTCAAGAACACATCTATATTTAGCAACATTTCTTCATCTACATCAAATTCTACTTCAAAATCTAATCTATAATCGTCATAAGAAAAATCATTCAAGAATCATTTCAAGTTTACTAGATTACTACCAAGCTTTCTAATCCAATCCAAGTAGTCATCCAAGATCAAGAAACCTTTGTTATTTATAGTAGGTTATCTTTCTTATTCAAGGTAATACTCATATCCAAACTTTGATTCGATTTCTATAACTATAAACTATCTTGATTCGAGTAATAATCTTACTTGAAATTATTTTCGTGTCATGATTCTGCTTCAAGAACTTCCAAGCCATCAAAGATCCATTCAAGTTCAAGATTATTTTTGTCATTTCCAGTAGGTTTATCTACTATACTTGAGGTAGTAATGATGTTCGTAACATCATTCGAATCATATATAAATAACTATCTTATTCGAAGATTTGAAAACGTAATCACTAGAACATAGTTTAGTTAATTCTAAACTTGTTCACAAACAAAGTTTATCCTTCTAACTTGAATTTTAAAATCAAATAAACACATGTTCTATATCTATATGATATGCTAACTTAATGATTTAAAACCTGAAAACACGAAAAACACCGTAAAACTAGATATACACCGTCGTAGTAACACCGCGGGCTGTTTTGGGTTAGTTAATTAAAAACTATGATAAACTTTGATTTAAAAGTTGTTCTTCTGGGAAAATGATTTTTCTTATGAACATGAAACTATATCCAAAAATCATGGTTAAACTCAAAGTGGAAGTATGTTTTCCAAAATGGTCATCTAGACGTCGTTCTTTCGACTGAAATGACTACCTTTACAAAAATGACTTGTAACCTGTATTTCCGACTATAAACTTATAATTTTTCTGTTTAGATTCATAAACTTAAGTTCAATATGAAACCATAGTAACTTGAATCACTCAAAACGGATTTAAAATGAAGAAGTTATGGGTAAAACAAGATTGAATAATTTTGCTTGTTGTAGCTACGTGAAATTTGTAACAAATCTATACAAATCATATCCTAGCTAACTTATATTGTATTATACATGTATTCTAATATACTATGTAATCTTGGGATACCATATACACGTATGCAAATGTTTTGACATATCATATCGACCCATGTATATATATTATTTGGAACAACCATAGACACTCTATATGCAGTAATATTTGAGTTAGCTATACAGGGTTGAGGTTGATTCTAAAAATATATATACTTTGAGTTGTGATCTAGCCTGAGACGTGTATACACTGGGTCGTGGATTGATTTAAGATAATATATATCGATTTATTTCTGTACATCTAACGGTGGACAACTAGTTGTAGGTTACTAACGAGGACAACTGACTTAATAAACTTAAAACATTAAAAAGTATTAAAAATGTTGTAAATATATTTTGAACATACTTTGATATATATGTATATATTTGTTATAGGTTAGTGAATCGACCCGTGGCCAAGTCTTATTTTCCGACGAAGTGAAAATCTGTGAAAGTGAGTTATAGTCCCATTTTTACTATCTAATATTTTTGGGATGAGAATACATGCAGTTTTGAAAATGATTTACAAAATAGACACAAGTATTGAAACTACATTCTATGTTGAATCGTTATACCGGATATCGCCCTTGCTGAACTTGGTAGCCTAAGAATTGGTGTTTATTATAATTGCCACCAATTGACGCGAATCCTAAAGATAGATCTATGGGCTTTGACATGCCCCAATCAGAGAATTTGAACTGCTTTAGTACTTTGATATTTATATATGGGGATATTCTAGATGCATTTGTTAATGTCGGTTACCAGGTGTTCAACCATATGATTGATTTTTATGCTGATTGCATGTTATTGAAAGATGAAATCTTGTGGTCTATTATTACAATTTGATATATAGGTTAAACCTATAACTAACCAACATTTTTGTTGACGTTTAAAGCATGTTTATTCTCAGGTGATTATTAAGAGCTTCCGCTGTTGCATGTTAATTTATGGACAAGAGTTGGAGTCAGCATGCTTGTATAATATTGTTTAAAAACTGCATTCGAAGACATATATATTGTTGTGTAATATTATTGTAAACCATTATGTAATGGTCGTGTGAAAATGCTATATTTTAGATTATCATTATTTGATAATCGTCGTAAAATTTTAAAGGTTATGGTTTGTTTTAAAAATCGAATGCAGTCTTTGAAAAACGTCTCATATAGAGGTCAAAACCTCGCAACCAAATCAATTAATATGGAACGTTTATAATCGATATGAACGGGACATTTCACGTATTCAGTAGGAAATAATTGTAACAAGTAGTTGAATCATATACGCTTCCTACCACAAGAAAAAATTCAAGTGAATCCTACTATCTTTTTGCAAAAACAAATATCTGTAGATGATACCTCATTTACTTGTATAAAATGCAACGGTGGCCCAAGTGGAGTTGTCTACCAAATTTCTGTAAAACTGCGACGGTAGCCCAAAAGGCATGCCTAACCTATTTATACATCCACGAAGGATTCCCAAGAGGAATACCCATTTACTTGAAGAAAATGCAACGGTGGCCCAAGAGGCACGCCTAAGCTGTCTACCAAATTATTGTAAAACTGCGACGGTAGTCCAAGAGGCACGCCTAAGCTATTTACACATCCATGAAGGATTCCCAAGAGAAATACCTCATTTACTTGTAGAAAATGCAACGATGGCCCAAGAGACACGCCTAAGCTATCTAACAAAATAATTCTAAAACTGCGACGGTAGTCTAAGAGGCACGCCTAAGCTATTTACACATTTATAAAGGATTTTCAAGAGGAATACCTCATTGACCTGTAGAAAATGTTACGGTAGCCCAAGAGGCACGCCTAAACTGTATATCAAGCTATTGAAAAAATGTGATGTTGGCCCAAAGGAACATCCAAGATAAATTACATCTCTGCCAAGGACACTCGAAGAGATATCCTTACAAGTTGTAACAAACAAAGATCGAAACCAGAGCTATACATAGCTCTATGAAGTGTTTTATGATGAACACAGTAAAAGAATGTAAAGGGATAACAGACTCCTATAAAGGAGTGTAATACGCTTTACGATTTAGTTAGTTATTCTCAAAAATAACTAACAAACTTATAAGCATGCAATAAAGCTACTAGAATTAAGCAAGCATGAAATTAAGAATGGCACGTAAGCCCACAAAATGTAGGTGTCTAAAGGCACCTAGGCCATTGATCACAGGCATACATGCCACAACTAGAACAGTGTACAGAAGCACAACCAACACATTACAAAAAGATTCAAAAGAAAATCTACGAGACTGTTAGAGAAACACGCAAGCAACATCAAAGGCTATTCATCACCTTGCTTAGTAACAAGTTGGAGAAGTTCGACAGGCTTGGCATACGAATGAGCAGCAACAGTGGCAACATAATCAAGTTCATCATTCACAATCTTGGCACATGCAGCGTCAAGAAGGGCAGACCCCTGAACTGTATACTACGGATAATCGCTTAACTGAACTTTGCCTTGCTTTGCCAAGTCCTCCAATAGCTGGATCTTTCCTGTTACTTACCGGCCAATAACACCTCACCAAGATACATGCTTAGCTCCTTACTACGCAGCAACTACTTGCAAACATGGGAAATGGCCTGGGTTATAACATTTAATTATCATATTTCAAACCATAAAATTTCTTCATTTGCTCCTCCACGGCCAAAGCAGCATCCTTTGCTTCCTGGCGAAGAACCTCATTCTCTATCTCAAAGCTAGCAATCCATTCATTATCAAGCTTTGCTTCCCCTGCAACCTCACAATCTCACTCCTGGAAGATTTCACATCCTCCTCCCTGTGATGACCCGGGAATTTCCAACCAAATTTAAACTTAATCTTTATTTGATTTCGACACGATAAGCAAAGTCTGTAATGTTGAGTCTCAAAAACTTTGAACTGTTTTATATATTCAATTGACTTTTGACCATTCTCGACGATTCACGAACAACTATATATAAATAGATACATTTACATTAATTTGAAAATATTATTTGAAATAATATATGAGTTAATTATTGGAAATAAATATGTAAAATAATATGCGATATAATGAAAACTATTATTACAAATGTATATATATATACATGTATATAAATATGTATATAAATATGTATATAAATATTACTTGTAAATATATAAAATAATATTAAATCTATTTGTTTAAAAAAAATATATAATATATATTTATGTGATAAAACTTGTTATTTAAAACTGATTATATCTAGAGAGAGAGAGTAATTGGAAAATGATTGATTTCGAGTTTAATTAGTAAACATCGGTAACACCCGGTTGATGTTTTGTTAGTTTTAATATAGATATTGTACGTGTTCACGAAGGATTGAAATAAAAGTTGAACGGTAAATCAATTACGAGGATTTTAGATTGGTTAAAAGTATTTTTACCTTTTTAAGTTTAAATATTCGTACTCCGTACATATAAATTGGAACAGAAAATAAATAATTATTGAACCTTTTTGATCAGGTTTCAAACTGTTAATGAGTGAAAAAATTAATTATATTTAACCTAAAAGTTTGGGATTTTTAGGAACACTTTTATATTCTTACTGTTTAGCAATGGACACGATATAATATCCGCTTTAAACTGTCGGCAACCTAATAGTTATTTGTGCCTGTGTAGATTGAATTTATGATATGTGATTACTGTGTTTTTGTTAATTAGTCAATAACTCTTTTACATATATACTATTATATACACATACACTAACATAATCATATAATTCATAAAATAAATAGAAGTATGATCATACTCTCCACACCGCCACCTCCATGATCTACCACCGTAGTCACCACCAACGGTCACTGTGCAAACACCAAACTATCACCATGAACCACCCTTTATTCGAAACCACACTTCCATCACCACTAGATAACCGCCACCCTCTTTCTCCTCCAAACCACCTAACCTCACACATCCATCGACACCACCTCTGGCAATCTTGTCCGACCACTTCCATCACTTCTCGTCACCACAACAACCACCATCGGAACTTATCTAATCACAAACACCATAATTAATTCTTGTTTTTCTATTTGAGATCACCAACGAACCACATCACCTATATCCACTACCACCTAGCTACCATGTTTAACAATTTAAAGGTTCTACTTCCTTTCGAACATGTGCTCAAACAATCAATGAAACCCACCTTCTTCCACTATTTTTTTATTTACGTAACAACACCCAGAAAGACCACCAACCATTTTCATTTATTATTTTTTTTAGTTTAAACGAACAACTTGAAACCACTATCACACGAACCACTTACACTGCACCTGCTCGTTTTATGTTTTCTTTTAAACTGATGTTGCTACTAATCCGGTGGTAATGAGGAATGAAGATGCTTATGGTGACTAACTGACAAGAACAAATGATGATACACAGGTACAACGATGATAAGATGTCAATACATAACGTGATAATGATCCTGTTGATATTTCACGACTGCTGCTACAGTGTTCTTTTTTTCTGCTTTAAACCGAACCCAAATCGATTGCCGCTGATATATTGTTGTTTTCCAATTGACTATAGTTGTTGCTATAGTGTTACTATGTTGTGTTGATGTAACGAAGATGATTAAAATGATCGTGGTGAGATGATCGTAAATGATGTAGGATGATGATGTGTTTATGATATACTGTAATATGATGAACATTATGTGATGATGTTGAAAATGGTAAGATGATGATGGTGATGAGGTACGATATGATTAAGATGTTATGATAATTTGAGAATGATGATGTTATGATGCGAGTGAGATGATGATTATCATGAAGATGATATGAAAATGGCGAGCTTCGATAATGAAAATGACGATGATGAAAAATGGAGAAGAAGATGAATAGTTTTGGGTTTGTAAGTGAAGAAGAAGAAAGAAACAGGAAATATGAGTTAAGTAGATTAAAGTTAGAATTATTTCAATAACAACATAACAGATCGATGGTTAAGCAGGTTTGTGCTGAACGAGAGGTCTTAAGTTCAAAACTAGGCCACTGCAAAATATTTTTTTTTATTTACAAGGGAAGCTTGGGCTGGAACCTTATGTAGGCTGCCCTGTTGGGCCAAATTAATTGATGGGTCGTGTACCATTTCGTGTTTGGGCCGGACAAATAATAAACGGCTTAAATAGTTTAGCTGGGAGTATAAACAAAAAAATGAAAATGGTGGGATGGTTAGTGGTGTATTCGGATGAGCGAGAGGTCACGAGTTCGAGTTCGGGCAAAGTCATTATTATTTTTAAGGCTTATTTTATAAGGTAGCATTCTTATTATACTTATTATTATTATTATTATTATTATTATTATCATTATTATTGTTAATATAATTTCTATAAAAATTACCATTATTATTACTATTATTATTATTTTTAAAATGATTATTAGTTATTGTTATTATTATCATTATAAAAATATTACAACTTTTTACTTAGTATTATTATTATTATTATTATTATTATTATTATTATTATTATTATTATTATTATTATTATTATTATTATTATTATTATTATTATTATATTATTATTATTATTATTATTATTATTATTATTATTATCATTATTATCATTATCATTATTAGAATTAATATCAATATTATTAGTGTTATCATTATTATTAGCATTAACATTATTATTATCACTTTTATCATTATAATTATATAGTATCATTATTATTATTATAATTATTAATTTCACAATCACATTATTCATATAAAAATATATTTAAAATACATAACCTAACTATATTAATATTTTATATATAAAATGAATATATTTAATAATGAAATATAAAAGTTATTAATTACATCACTAATAATAATATATGTATTTGTTTAAATATCATTATATGAGTTAATGTATATATAAATGATATAGGTTCGTGAATCCGAGGCCAACCCTGCTTTGTTCTGTTGTTCAATATAGTCGTATGTATTTTTACTACAAAATACATTAGGTGAGTTTCATTACTCTTTTTTTTTAAATGCTTTCGCAATATATATTTTTGGGACTGAGAATACATGCGCTGTTTTTATAACTGTTTTACGAAATATACACAAGTAATTGAAACTACATTATATGGTTGAATGATCAAAATCGAATATGCCCCTTTTTATTAAGTCTGGTAATCTAAGAATTAGGGAACAGACACCCTAGTTGACGCGAACTCTAAAGATAGATCTATCGGGCCCAACAAGCCCCATCCAAAGTACCGGATGCTTTAGTACTTCGAAATTTATATCATGTTCGAAGGAGGATCCCGGAATGATGGGGATATTCTTATATGTATATTGTGAATGTCGATTGCCAGGTGTTCAATCCATATGAATGATTATTTTTGTGTCTATGTATGGGACGTATGTTTATGAGAAATGGAAATATGAAATCTTGTGGTCTATTAAAATTATGAAATGATTATTTGATGATAAACTAATAAACTCACCAACATTTTGGTTGACATTTGAAAGCATGTTTATTCTCAGGTACGAAAGAAATCTTCCGCTGTGCATTTGCTTATTTTAGAGATATTACTTGGAGTCATTCATGACATATTTCAAAAGACGTTGCATTCAAGTCGTCGAGTTCATCAAGATTATTATTGAGTCAATTTATAGTTAGATATATTAAGAAATGGTATGCAAGCCGTCAACTTTCGATGTAATGAAATATTGTCTTTTCAAAAACGAATGCAATGTTTGTAAAATGTATCATATAGAGGTCAAGTACCTCGCGATGTAATCAACTATTGTGAATCGTTTATAATCGATACGGACTTCGTCCGGATGGATTAGGACGGGTCCTTTCACTCTCAAGAAGTATTCATTAGCAGCCGATTTTGCAAATTTTTCACTGATTCCTTAGCTGAAACATTTGCCTTCTTAAGAGCAACCACCTATTTCTCCAAGAACCCCACATCTTGAGTACTTCATTTCAGATGAGAGAGAGCAAGATGATCATAGATCACATAATGATAACAATGGGCAGTAGACACATCAACAAGCTTGGAAGTATCTGCGAAAGAAATATTATACTTAGGAGGGACCATCTCATACAATACATCATAGTAGGAAGATAATGAAGGAATGGCAGGAGGAGATCTTATGAATAAAAATAATGCATAAGAACAAAATAAATGTGGCTCAAAGACACAGATGAAAACGTAAAATATGCTACCAGGGGGAATGTTATCACCAGATCCTTCGAATGGAGCATCATCCTCTGTATCTTCGTCTTCAAGAGCAAATTTAGCATTGTTTAAGGGAGAACCTGAAATCATCTCCTTTCTCTTCTTTACAGCCTTTTGACATCTTGATGCCTGACAGGAATGCTCCTAGAGACATCAGGTTCGACATCAACATTGATAGGTTCATGTTCTGAAGCTACCCTTGCATTAGCTTCGACCCTGTGAGCACTTGGCTCAACTGTCTTCTTAAGGTTGCTTTCAACCTCCATAAAACCAGAACAAGAAGGAGAATCAACATCCTTGATCACAGTTCCTGCCCGAGCAGCTTCTGTCATCTGTTTCACCCCCAAAGACTTAATAACATTTCTCAAAGCCATCTCTGCGAAAAAGACAACAGCATATGAGATGCAGCGAAATTCAAAAACAGAAAACCTAAACCTAAGGCAACCAAAACCTACCCATTTCCCCATAAAAAACACAGGATTTGCTTTGCCTAGCTTTATCCCATAAAGGTGTCATTCGAGCTTAAACAAAATCGAGTCAGGAAGAGTAGAAGGAATGATAGGATGACGACAAATCCTGCTAAAAAGAGGATCAATCTTTGTAGCTTGAGGGGTAGGATCATTATACTGTTTGGGAACAGTATCCCAGTTGATATTAACAACATTATGGAACTTATCTGGAAAGAACAATGCTTTTTTGACATAAACAAAAGAGCTCTTCAAATTTTGAACATTAGGAATCGAAGAGGCAAAGCACATTGGGGTTAGACAGGAATCCCCCTTTTCTTTTGATGCTTAAAAATCGTTACCCACTCAGCGACGTCACCAGTTTGATAAAAACAATGAAATAGGTCAACAGTAGGCTAACCACTGTATGCTTTACACATATACTCAAAAGCCAGAATCTTTTTATTGCAAAACGATATATGATAGAAACATAAACTTTGAAATACTCTAGCACGCTCAGAAAAAAGGATTAAATTGGGATTCTAACATTACATTCAGTAAAGGCCTGGGTGTACATACCGACATAATCGGCCAGAAGTTCCAACATCAATTTCCTAGATTCCGGCACAATCATGTCATCGACGGCTAACCCTAGGGTTTGACAAAGACGAGTACACTGCTCAAGGGTCACAGTGCTTGCAGGAGATGCAAAGCTACTTTTGCCATGACGAAAACAAAAAAAACTAAATAAGAATAATACCTTGTAAAAACAATGATGGCGACTGGATCTTGATCGAAAGAGAAAATAGGAGAAATCAAGAACAAAGATGCAATTGAAATAGACCTAAACCATGTTTTAATTGCCTGCAGAGGGAAATGTCCCATCAAATTCAAAGAAGCCTTGGTAACCGTATCGACATATTACTTTTTAACCCTATCGTGAAAAACAAATAAAAGGAAAATGGCAAGGGCACAAAAATTCGACAAATGACTTCGTAAATTTAAACTGGGGGGCTTGATAGAGTACCCCATGATCTAGCAAACAACTGAAGCTAGACCACGAAGAGATCACGATTACCAATGATCGAAGACATAGAAAAAGGTCACGAGACCACATATGTTGAAGAGATATTAAGAGCGGGATATCTTCAAATTCAATTACTACTGTCCAAAAGATAAAAAGAGAATACACCAAAGTCATGATCCTAGTCTTCTGATTTATTAGGACGTTATATCTGTTAAACGAAGCTATAATACCGAAGACACCTGGTCACAAAGGTAGTACACATACCAATGGACAAGGACATGAGCAAGAGTCACAAGACTACGTAAGGTAAAGAAGAGAAGTAAGCGGGTTGACCTGTTTAATAGAACTAGCGTCCAAGTGACCAAAGAGGAATGCATTGGACTAACTTTTTTTTACCACAGGAACCTTAGTCGACTAAAGGACAAGTCCATCTTGTCTTTTTAAATAATGCCTTGGAGATTGATCCATTCATGGAAGACTGAAAAAAAACCTTAGAAGAGTCCTCTATAAGAAGAGCATGATCTCTGGATAAGGGTATCCACTCTCAAGTCACATTACAACACACACATACAACTCGCACTGAGTTACCTTCGTATCTTGGTGGCGTAAAGTAAGATACCTTCGTACTACCTTTCGGGAATCGTCAACTAGCATACAATCCACTTCATACCCCTAATTCCACATACGTTGTGATAAGATCTACTTAGCCTTGTTCCTTGAATAAGGTTCCCCAGAAAGTGTGTAAACAATAGACAAAAACAATAATATTATTTGTTTTTTATATTATTATATAAAAGGTACAAAATTCAAACTATACTTTTACAGAACGACCAATAGAGGACTGAGGAAATATACTTATAAAAAAACCAAGACATTTTTACTGAAAGGTAAACATCAATGGCTTTGATAGAATTTCACAATTACCTACAAATATTAGTGTTGTTTAGTAGTCTGTGGGAAGCACGTCCAAGTAGTTGAGACTTTATTGTTTGAAGTTTTTTTTGGTTGTTTAAAACTTTATTTGTAGCTGGAACCGGTTTGATATCTTTTTAATTTTGGTTGAAGATTTATTTATAGGTGAATATGTTGTACGATTGTTATCGTGTTTCACATTTAATTAAATTTCACTTCTTTTACAAGCCGATGAATTATGTATTCTACTTTGAAAGAATTCTAAATATATTCACTATAGACAAAGATCGTTGGCATTACTCGCACTTCACAACTCCACAAAAGATTAAAGTTCTTTTATCACCAATGAGAAGTTGTACCTATATAACATTTATATAATTGTTTTTAGCAGATTTTTTTAATTTAAATTACATTTTGTGTTTCAACCGTGTTACTTTTTGATTGCTTTACTATTACAGCTTATATATATATATATATATATATATATATATATATATATATATATATATATATATATATATATATATATATATATATATATATATATATATATATATGTATATATATATATATATATATATATATATAAATTGTGGTAAATGGTGTCAAATTCTGATTGGCTAATATCTTGCGTTAACAGTAACTTCCATTAGTCCCCAATTCCATCTCCTACCCGACCCATTTTCTTATAAACCCTATTTTCTCTTATTTGGTTGCATCTGTCTATCGTACCTATCTTAAAAAAAGGCTTTCGACTTCTCGGTCTACCAATTGACTAATCAAAAATTAGCTTCCCTTTGTGACGATTTGGAATGTTCATTGTTACATCAGAGGTACCTACTTCGTTCAGATTTTTGTTTTATTAAATAAATTTACAATTATATGTTAGCTCCTAGGTTTGTAACAATCGGGGGTAATGCAAAAATTGGCAACACGATGAAAGACAACGTTAAGCTTAAAACTTATTGGCCTTCAAGAACTTATACACTGTTTGTACTTAATTAATCTAATTGTTGTTACTTTTTCCCCCAATCGACATTATTTGGAAACAATATCTACATCAACTGTTCATATTCCTAAATAGATGTTATAATTTACATAATAATTTATCTGCTTCTTTTAATTGATGAAAAGTTTCATGTTATTATAACATATAAGGATTATATTCTGCAAGTATATATCAATAGGAATCGGGAACATTGTAATTTTTTGACTTCATTGGCAGTAATCGGAGACCAAATAGATCAAGCTACTGTGTCCAGTAACTGATAAAATGTCAAACAATGATTCTCTCAGGTATGTAATATAGATGTAATTTTTCCCATATATAAACTACTATATATATAAAAATATATAAGTGTCACTTTTGTTATGTTAGTGACGACGACCCCCATATTTCCGTGGATATATTCTACGGTGGGAAAGTTACTTTGGGCTGTAGGTGGTATATAAATGGAAGAAAAATATCATTCAAAGTATGTGAGTCGGCGATTTTCTTCCTCGATTGGTTACATGAACTTATTACGGAAGAAATAACAACTGAATATTCTTCAGTTATGTACTTTGATGTACATGAAGTCAAGTTGAAGTGTATTGATAGCGACGGCGAATTTGAGCCTGTCAAAGGGAGGGCTGCTCGAAATGGCTCCAAGCTTAGGTTGTATTTATTACATGAAGATAACTTCAATGATGATGATGCCTATCGCTTTTAATGATCTCAGGTTATGCTTATGGTTAATAAATAATCGTTCTTTATGATGTAAATAGGTAGCTGTTTGTTAGCATGTGAATGAAATCGATAAACTATGTATTGTATAATATTTGTAAACGCTAGATGCCATGTACTATGTATTGTATAATATTTGTAAACGCTAGATGCCATGTAATAAAGTATATGTTAGTGTATATAAGTTAGTAATATTAGAAATATTTGGTTTGCATAAATAGTTTACAAATATGTCCTTTTACAACCTCAAATTAGACTGCAACGAAGCATTAATTATTAAAACATTAGTAAATGATGAAACAAGTTGTATCACATGTATATATGACAACATTATCAATTGAAAAACCTAACATGGCAATTCATTCGACACAAACAAAAATTATTTTTAACCATAAAATATTTATGCAAATTATATAATAAACAAAACATACAGAATTGATATAAATATAAAATAAAAAGGGCCAAAATATCTTCCTAATACTAGAAATTTCTAAGGCAAAGGAAAATAAATATTAAAATGAGTTCCACATCTTCTTTCTTTATATTTAGCAGAGTATTTATTTTGTTGTTATTCAAAAAAGTATTGCTTTAACCTTTTCTTCTTTGATATTGACTTCTACATAATAGGTATCTTATATTTTCATGCTTATTAATTTTACATGTTTAATTTCTTTTAATTACAACTTTAACTTCTCTTGATTACAACAGTATATGATTTATCTCATGTTTAGTAATTTAACATGTTCAAGTTCTTAACATTACAACATTAGATGATTTAGTCCCATCCTACAGTTCCTTTTTTTTCCCCTCTCTTTGGTGCCTTGCTTTTTTTGGCTATAATTACTGATCTTACAGCACTGGTTTTTTTTTACTTCGTTGATGTTTATTTTCTTTTAATTACAACATCAACTTCTTTTGATTACAATAGTAACGTTACATGATTGGTTTTTTTTTTAATTTTTTTTTTAGTGTTTCCTGTATTTTGGCAAAATAGATATAACTAATAAAACCATGGGTCTTCTTCCTTAACTAAGATGTTATTGGCAACTGTTGACACATGTATGACTGACGATAACTTATCCAAGGATATTCTTCCTTTTTTAAGTTCTTCGGAAAGACGTAAAGTGTGCCGTACAAAACGTTCAGCTGATGTATCTTCCTCGGACAATATCATCACAAACATTGAAGTTCCTTCTAATGCCATGAATATATTTTCACAAAAATCAGATTCATCTATGTCAGCTAAAAGACGTTCATTGCGACGCCAAAATATATCATCATATCCTTCTTACACTTTACGCATAAATGAATCTTCTATGTTTAGTAACCTACAAGGATGTTCGCAATCGATACACCAAATTTCTTACTATTAATTTTTATTTTTTTCCCCCCCTCATAAATGTAGGTCATCCAGGTAATGAACAATATGCAAATAGTACCCAGCCAATCAAGTCCGCCAATCTTTACTAATATAATATACTCTACTAATATTTATGATGGTATATTTCTGTGTAACTATATATGTCATCCGTCATTTTTAATCTCGATTTATTATATGTATAATTATATGCTCTTTATTTTATGTCAGGGATGACTCCATTCTATCGGGATTTCGGTCGTTGTGATAACGTTTATATTCATTGTGGTGCATTTTTTTAGCTTGAAGAAACACTAACGCATACATTCTCAGATCATCGCATTCATTACCATAAATGTTGTGGTGACGGTGGCGTGGTTATTCCTTTACCTAAAGATCCACCCATTTTGATGAAAGGTTTGTTACAAGATGGCCACTTTATTATGAATATTCGTGCATATAATCAAATGTTCAGTATGACATCTCTTAGAGCACACATTGATGAAACCATTAACAATCGAAGTGGCCCTTATGTTTTTAAAATATCTGGTCAAATATATCACTAGATAGGTTCACTTTGTCCAGAGGATGGAGAGCTGCCTAAATTTTTACAACTTTATATATATGATACAGAACATGAGGTAACTAATAGGATGGCTCATTTTGGTGGACATGAAGGCGAAAAGTTATCAGCTGATATAGTTGTAAAATTGATGGAAATGCTTGACACACACAATGAATTAGTGAAATTTTTTATAACTGCAAGAGATAAATTATTAGACAATGACGTTCCACCATTTCGTATCAGATTATTTAGCAATTCCGGCTTGCGCAATATGATCTACCAACATCACAGTCGATCGGTGCTATAGTATTTGATAATGGGCCAAAAAGCTTTGGTGATTATGATATTATAATTGAGCAAAGAGGTCGATTTCTTCAAAGGGTAAACAAACTTCATCCACACTACATGTCTCTTCAATATCCACTGGCGTTTGTCTATGGTGAACAAGGTTTCGATCCGTCAATGACTCTAATAGATCGCTCTACAAATAATAGAAGAAAAAGGAAAAAAGTTACCATGAATATGTACTATAGTTATCAACTACATAGTAGAATAGGCGTTTATGATTTATTGCTTAGAACAGGAAGGTTGTTTTAGCAATATGTGGTTATAGCATACTGTAGTATAGAATTAAGTAGAATAGATTATATAAGAAAAAAGCAGCAAGATATAGGAAATGATTACTTAGCTGGTATATATGATGGTATTAACAGAGGCGATCAAAATGGATTAGATATTGGTTCTAGATTGATACTACCTGCATCATTTACAGGTGGTCCAAGATATATGTATAGCGATTATTTGGTTGCGCTTGCTATATCTCAAACTCACGGAAATCCAAAATTTTTCATCACGTTCACCTGCAATTCCAAATGGCTAGAAATCCAGTCTTTTTTGTCTCCTTTTCCACATTTAATGCCAACTGATCGGCCTAATATTGTTGTTCGAATATTTCAGCAGAAGCTTAAACAATTTCTTTCCTTTATTAAAGAAGATGAACCTTTTGGTCACGTAAAAGCAGGTATTTTTTTAATATATTATTTGTTACACATGTGGAAATTCTAAAATATATTGACTAATTTATTAATCATTAATGTAATATATTTTGGAACCAATATTAAACTATAATATCAAGAAAATATTTAACTCTTATTATTTGTAATATACATTTATTTGCTTCTTATTACATCTAAACGTCAACTTATTTATACGCAGTTATTTATACAGTTCAGTTTCAAAAAAGAGGCCTTCCTCATTGCCATACACTAATATGGACCGATTTACCATTGGCAAATGTTTCTCCAAATGATATTGACAGGTATATATCTGCCGAAATACCTGATCCGCAAATTGATCCTTGGGGTTATAAAGTTGTATCAGACTTAATGATTCATGGTCCATGTGGTCTAGACAAACCGGATGCGCCATGTATGAAAGAATCCAACTCCTCTGTAACCGAACTAAAATGTTCTAAAAAATTTCCAAAACCTTTTAATCCAGAAACTTTTTTTGATAAAGAAGGATATGTTCATTATCGAAAGCATAATACTGGTATAAATGTCAATATATCTGGAACTATTCTTGACAACAGCTATGTAGTCCCATATAATCGTCAATTATGCCTACTCTTCAACACCCATATTAATATTGAATTTTGTGGGTGGACAATGCTTATCAAGTATTTGTTGAAATACATATCAAAGGGCACAGATCGAGTTATTGCCCAAATAAGTAAACATATTTCTGAATCTTCTTCAGCTTCAACTTCTTCCAGACCAATGATGGATGAAATTAAGAATTTTATTGACGCAAGATTTATATGTCCTTTTGAAGCATGTTGGCGCATATTTAACTTCCCTATTCACAATAGGGAACCCGCGGTCTTAACACTTGCAGTACACTTAGAAAACTTCTAATCAATAACTTTTCGCGCAAGAGAATCATTGAAATCAATAGCTAATAATCCTGGAAAGAAGAAAACTACTTTAACAGGTTAACATATAATAAAGATTCATCAGAAGGTCACCACCTTACTTACAAAGAATTTCCTTCACATTTTGTTTGGTATGCCTCCGACAAATTTTGGAGCCATAGACGCAGATCTAATGATACAGTTATTGGAAGGTTGTCATATGTGCATCCTGCAACTGGAGAGCTATTCTAGTTAAGAATGTTATTATGTCATCAATGCGGTTGTACTTCATTCCTCGATATTAAAACTGTAAATGGCAGAATATGTGGAAGCTATAGAACTGCATGTGAAATGTTAGGTTTGCTAGGTAATGATCGTGAATGGGATATTGTCCTTGAAGAAGCTATTGTTTCAGGTAAATCTTCACAAATACGTAATCTATTTTCAAAAATACTTATGTATTGTGATGTCACAAACCCTGCAAAGCTTTTTAAAACCCACTGGAAATCAATGTCCGATGACATTCCACTCAAAATAGCTTCCAATTTGGGAATTGAAAAATTGCACATAAATGATCCTGAACTGCAGTCGTATGTTTTGTACGAATTAGAAATCCTATTAATTCCTTTTTCAAAATCAGTTACCTACTTCGGTCTACCATTAATTCTAAGAGAATTACTAGCAGACCTATAAAATAGGCTAATCATGGAAGAAAAAAATTATGATCGCGATGTGTTAAATGCTGACTTGAAAAACCTGCTTACCAAAATGAATGTCAAACAAAGAGAAATTTACGATTTGGTACTACATGCTTCTGATAATAATTTACAAGAATTATTATTCATATACGGACATGGAGGAACAGGTAAAACATTTCTTTTGAAATCAATCATCACATCTATCAGATCACAAGGAAAAAATTTTCTTGCAGTCGCCTTCTCCGGCATAGCTTCTATACTCTTACCTTCAGGCCAAACAGCACATTCCCGCTTTAAAATTCCTATTGTCTTAACTGACGAGTCTATGTGTAATATAAAGAACAAAACGCATCTCAGTTCCTTACTGTTACGAACTAGCCTGATTATATGGGACGAAGCGCCTATGAATGACCGACGTTGTTTTAAAACACTAGACCGAACTTTACGTGATATAATGAATAAAAATGAGACTCCATTTAGAGGAAAGCTGATAATTTTTGGAGGCGATTTCAGACAAACGTTACCCGTAAAAAGAAATGCATCAAAAGAAGAAAAAATCAACAGCTCCATTGTTAACTCATATTTATGGTGCTACTTTAAGGTATATTTTTTAACAGAAAATATGCGATTAAACAAACCTGGATTGAATGACGAAGAGAAAAAAAAATACAGGCATTTTCATCTTGGATATTAGACATAGGAAATGGAAATCTAGGCATCCCAGATGAAGAGGATCCTTCAAGCACATCCTGGATAAATATTCCCCCCGAATATTGTATCAAAGACAACAAAAATGGAATGTCTAATCTTATATCATTCATATACGATGATGTTCTATTACAAAATCTAATTGCATCACTCTTACAACAACAAGTGATTGTATGTCCTAAAAATAGTGATGCAGATGAGATTAATGATTCTATCTTATGTATGGTTAGACGTGAGCAGACAACCTACCTTAGTTCAGATTTGGCAACTCTACGAGCTAATGATGGAGGTGAAGCTGAATTACTATACCCCATCGATTACCTAAATAACTTAAATTATCCATCTTTACCTTCTAATATAGTTCAGCTAAAAGTTGGAGCTCCAGTATGAAATGTCCCGTTCTTATTGATTAAAAACGTTCCATATTAATTGATTTCGTTGCGAGGTTTTGACCTCTATATGAGACGTTTTTCAAAGACTGCATTCATTTTAAAACAAACCATAACCTTTATTTCATCAATAAAGGTTTAAAAAGCTTTACGTAGATTACAAATAATGATAATCTAAATTATCCTGTTTACACACGACCATTACATAATGGTTTACAATACAAATATGTTACAACAAAATAAGTTTCTTGAATGCAGTTTTTACACAATATCATACAAGCATGGACTCCAAATCTCGTCCTTATTTAAGTATGCGACAGCGGAAGCTCTTAATAATCACCTGAGAATAAACATGCTTAAAACGTCAACAAAAATGTTGGTGAGTTATAGGTTTAACCTATATATATCAAATCATAATAATAGACCACAAGATTTCATATTTCAATACACATCCCATACATAGAGATAAAAATCATTCATATGGTGAACACCTGGTAACTGACATTAACAAGATGCATATATAAGAATATCCCCATCATTCCGGGACACCCTTCGGATATGATATAAATTTCGAAGTACTAAAGCATCCGGTACTTTGGATGGGGTTTGTTAGGCCCAATAGATCTATCTTTAGGATTCGCGTCAATTAGGGTGTCTGTTCCCTAATTCTTAGATTACCAGACTTAATAAAAAGGGGCATATTCGATTTTGATAATTCAACCATAGAATGTAGTTTCACGTACTTGTGTCTATTTTGTAAATCATTTATAAAACCTGCATGTATTCTCATCCCAAAAATATTAGATTTTAAAAGTGGGACTATAACTCACTTTCACAGATTTTTACTTCGTCGGGAAGTAAGACTTGGCCACTGGTTGATTCACGAACCTATAACAATATATACATATATATCAAAGTATGTTCAAAATATATTTACAACACTTTTAATATATTTTGATATTTTAAGTTTATTAAGTCAGCTGTCCTCGTTAGTAACCTACAACTAGTTGTCCACAGTTAGATGTACAGAAATAAATCGATAAATATTATCTTGAATCAATCCACAACCCAGTGTATACGTATCTCAGTATTGATCACAACTCAAACTATATATATTTTGGAATCAACCTCAACCCTGTATAGCTAACTCCAACATTCACATATAGAGTGTCTATGGTTGTTCCGAAATATATATAGATGTGTCGACATGATAGGTCGAAACATTGTATACGTGTCTATGGTATCTCAAGATTACATAATATACAATACAAGTTGATTAAGTTATGGTTGGAATAGATTTGTTACCAATTTTCACGTAGCTAAAATGAGAAAAATTATCCAATCTTGTTTTACCCATAACTTCTTCATTTTAAATCCGTTTTGAGTGAATCAAATTGCTATGGTTTCATATTGAACTCTATTTTATGAATCTAAAAAGAAAAAGTATAGGTTTATAGTCGGAAAAATAAGTTACAAGTCGTTTTTGTAAAGGTAGTCATTTCAGTCGAAAGAACGACGTCTAGATGACCATTTTAGAAAACATACTTCCACTTTGAGTTTAACCATAATTTTTGGATATAGTTTCATGTTCATAATAAAAATAATTTTCTCAGAATAACAACTTTTAAATCAAAGTTTATCATAGTTTTTAATTAACTAACCCAAAACAGCCCGCGGTGTTACTATGACGGCGTAAATCCGGTTTTACGGTGTTTTTCGTGTTTCCAGGTTTTAAATCATTAAGTTAGCATATCATATAGATATAGAACATGTGTTTAGTTGATTTTAAAATTCAATTTAGAAGGATTAACTTTTGTTTGCGAACAAGTTTAGAATTAACTAAACTATGTTCTAGTGATTACAAGTTTAAACCTTCGAATAAGATAGCTTTATATGTATGAATCGAATGATGTTATGAACATCATTACTACCTTAAGTTCCTTGGATAAATCTACTGGAAAAATGAAAAATGGATCTAGCTTCAACGGATCCTTGGATGGCTCGAAGTTCTTGAAGCAGAATCATGACACGAAAACAAGTTCAAGTAAGATCATCACTTGAAATAAGATTGTTATAGTTATAGAAATTGAACCAAAGTTTGAATATGATTATTACCTTGTATTAGAATGATAACCTACTGTAAGAAACAAAGATTTCTTGAGGTTGGATGATCACCTTACAAGATTGGAAGTGACCTAGCAAACTTGAAAGTATTCTTGATTTTATGTAACTAGAACTTGTAAAATATATGAAGAACACTTAGAACTCGAAGATAGAACTTGAGAGAGATCAATTAGATGAAGAAAATTGAAGAATGAAAGTGTTTGTAGGTGTTTTTTGTCATTGGTGTATGGATTAGATATAAAGAATATGTAATTTTGTTTTCATGTAAATAAGTCATGAATGATTACTCATATTTTTGTAATTTTATGAGATATTTCATGCTAGTTGCCAAATGATGGTTCCCACATGTGTTAATCTCATCTTTGTTACTCCTACTTGCCTTCATTCGAGTACATTGTCAGTTTATAAGTATTATACTTTTACTACATGTTTCAAGTATACTTACATAACATGCTAAATAATTTTTCATTTTTTATTTTAATTTTCTGCTACCAGCTGCAGCGTTGGAAGTTGGCCCAAATTCCCTAATGTTTTGTTAACAGCAGTTGCAGTGTCACACTATGTCATGGATAATGATCGTTTAACGCTCTTTTTGTTGTAGCATTCAAAAACTTGGAAAAAGTTCCTTCATACAAAGTATTTGATTGTAGCATCATGTATGATGTATCTACTTATTTAAGAATTTTTTGAATACTGAGTGGGATATAATTAGTGCATAAGTTATTTTATGTTTTTTGAATCTTAAGATTTGATAAAATTATATCCAAATAATATTTTCAGGCCCCAAGACATGAAATATGGTGCATGTTGCTTAAGGAATGCTTGCATTGTATTCAGGTAATTTGCCAACGCATATCATACTTTTAGATATAGAATATCTATTTTGTTAGTTAAATATGACTTATTAGTTTATGTATACAATTGCAAATGATAGAAACCTCAATGTGGTAATATTAATTTCGTCATTCTAGAAGTGGGCCAAATTCGACTTTTTAACTATATGTTGTAGCATAGTTAGCAAAAAATAGAGTGATATATTTTGGGAATACCCAACTGTAGTTTACTACATTTTTATTACATTTAATGACTAGAGCTTATATTTTGTATTTTTCTTTCCTTTCATGATATCACGTTACAAATGGTAGAAATTTTTGTAAACATGCTTTTAACATTGTGTTTCGTGTGTTTTTTAACTTATAATTGCAGGCGTTATCTGTCCACCATTAGCTCAAGCCTCAATTCATAATGAAAGAGTGTGCAATGATGATCCTCGGCCTGCAACTTTTGTCTCTTACAGTTTAATGACATCATATTATAATTTTTAGTGTACAAAACTAATATCTTATGTAAGAAATGAAAACAAGTTCACCGTAACGCGTGGACGACCAAAGACACTCCAATATAATATCTGTTATATAATTTTTACACCTTTAGTAACTTATAAAATGTAATATTTATGGATTTTATTAGTTCACCCAGTCTTTGGATTTGATATTTGTTATGACGTTGATTTTCATTTACATGGGATCAATATTTGTTACTATTTTTACTTCATTCTTAACGTTCAACTATGGATAACATGCATAAGTACATATTAGACTCCTTTTGAAAAACATTAAACAAATTTTCAACAGTAGAGGTTCTTCTTTGTTCAATGAAATATATTAACAAGCACTTGTAATACATTAAAATATGCTTGAATATAGCTGTTACACAGCCACCAAGCAGCTCTCCCTTTTCAATTATCATATTCTCTTATCTCTAATGACCTTAATTTTCTCAACACATTAGGCCATATAGTTGTAATTTTCTCTTCAACAACAACTTTGTTCTATACCTACTAGATAGATACTCTAGGCAAAATAAATATTGTAAAAATATAATTGTTGTCATGATTGGGTTTAAAATTCATATCATATTTCATCTTTTTCATTGTATCAATTAGTATATAACTGTACATACACATATTTGTATTACCACACCTAAACATTACAAAGTAAAAACACAAACTAAATATATTAAGATAAAAGCCCAACCCAAAAAAAAAAAAAAAAAAAACCAGCCCACCAAAAAATTTAAGACTTTCGAAATCCATCTGCAGGTGGTTATTACCGTTATTCTTCTTCTATAATTAGTTTCTACACACTTCTACGTCAACAACCACTCATCTTCTCCTACTTTAAAAGGAAAAAAAAACAACCCAGAAAAAGCAAAAACACGAATCACTAAAGGATACCTGGTAAGTTTTGACTTCAATTTTGCCTATTATATAAAACAAAAAATTTGCTTCTAAAACTATCATTATCATTGATATAAACCTCTGTTATTGTTTATGTTTTGTTTACAGCTGAGTGAATCTTACTTACTATTGCAAACATTATACAGGTATAACTCGAAGTTCATATTCTTTATAATAATTTTATATTATATATGTATGACTCGAAATTATTTAAGTTTGCTAATATTAATAGTAATTAATTTGATAAATCATTTTATATGTTCTTTTTAAATTCGTATCACTTGCTATTGTATTTATAGTTTTGTAATGGTGATGTTACGTTAGATACATACAAATGATAATTGTGAAAATTGGGTTAATTGTTTTGCTATGAATATGTAGTATCTATGCAACCATTTTCTCACTATTAATTAAATTTAACTAATATGACTGGTCAATTTTGGATTAAAGGAAAAGGGAAATGACTATATGGTGTGACTACATAGCTATACACTATATTTCATTAGTCCATCACACTTTATAAATTGCTTCTTATATTTTGATGTTAAATTGGCTATTTTCATCTTCCTCACTGTAAAATTGATTCATTGTATCAATAAAAATAAATGCTTGCAGAAAACAAAGTGTCCGAAATTTTGTCGTTATTGCACTCTAAATCTTGCCGTTTAAACACAAACGTCGTCGTGTCTACTATTTTTCAGTCAACTAAAGTAGACCACATAACTATTTTGTGCCAAGATCTAAAAAAGTAACCTACAGCTTACTTGGCAAAATTAGTATTTAAATGTAGTCTGTTCACATGGTGAAGGTTCGATTCCACTCTATATCAAATTTTGATTATGCGACTTTAGCCCACCTCCTTATGTGCCTTTATTTAATATAGTTATTTACCGTGTTACTTACGTATATATCAACTGCCAACTTACTACTAGAAACTGTCAGTCCAAGATGGTTGAGATAACACCAATCACAGAACTTGAACCAGATGATACAAGTAAAATTATAGAGGTCAAAGTAAACAGAAAATGGATAGCTACAAAGAAAGACGAAGGGGCGCCAGTTGCACTCTGTAGTATACTCATCGATGCTGAGGTAATTTTAGCATTTTTGCATTCATAAAAGGTATATTAAAAAAAAATTACAATATAACTAATTATGAACAAATTCATCAGGGAAATGGATTAGAAGCAAATATTAGCATCACTGATTCAGCTATATTTGACAAATACATACAAATAAACAAGGCGTATAGAATTTCAAAATTTATCTGCGAAAAAACAGAGGATTGGCAGCGAATACTTCCAACAAAGGTCACACTAACAATTGGAAAATGCGCCGATTTTCAACCAATCCCAGCCGATCCATTTCCACAACACTGTTTTCACTTCGTTTCATACCATGAAATTTGTAGGCGAATAAAGGAAAAAACTCCTATATTAACTGGTACGTAAAACATATATCAATAATATTTACAAACCAGTAGGACACTAAACAACAAAAATATACTACAACAGATTACATCGGATATGTTCACAACATCGGAAACATACAGCGACCTAACAATCAAAACAGCCCCAATTATTTCAGATTAATTGACATTATCGATCTCGAGTAAGTTTATTCTCTCATTTAAATGTATATATATATATATATATATATATATATATATATATATATATATATATATATATATATATATATATATATATATATATATATATATTTCACATTTGTTGCCTACCATAATTTGTTACACCGTAGCTTTTTACTACTATAAGAATAATTATTTGTTTGCTTATAGAACTCCACAATGTATCATAACTATGATTTCATACTCTGACAATAATTACTTAATACTTTGCAGCAACAACCATCTTTAACTTATCCTTTGGAATGACCGTGCAACATCCTTTGATGTCAACAAAAATGAAAGTCACACGAAACCTGTCCTTATTGCCGTTAGCTCATGCTGGCCAAATATATTCACAGGCACATGCATAGTTCAGCTAAAACCAACTCAAGCTACATACTATTACTTCAATCCTAACATTCCAGAATACGAAGAATTAGTCAACAAGTACACCAAAATTACCAAAAACTTTTCGTCAATCGATTATTATAATTAACAACATTTATATTTATAATAGATACAGACAACTATTTAGTCAGAGGCCAATGTTATTAGTTGACAAAAAAAGGAAGGAAAATCCCCTTGAAGAACAAAAACGCAACAGGATAACTCTGCAGGAACTGCATACCTATGACCTTCAACACAACACGGTAAATAACTATCTTAAATTCTAAATACATCAACAACAGCCTTTAAAAAAAATATTAAAAAAATTAATAATTAAAAAAACACAGGTCCTGCAAAACAATAGATACACTTGTGAGGCAAAAATACAGTACATAGAGCCCAACAGATCATGGTTTTATGCAAGTTGTGACAAAGAAAATTGCAACAAAAAAGTTGGAGGGAAAATACATGAGCTCCTCTGTCCAAGCCATGAAACACCACAGGAACCCAATTTAAGGTATCTAAATATTACACTATCCCTAAATATGTAACTACTACTTTAACTTACTAAAAATTAACTTCGTAGTACCTTCTTATCTACAGCTACTGTCTGAGAATCATCATAACAGATGACACAGCAACAGCAAGGCTAGCCCTCTTATGCGACAAAGCCGAAAAACTAATAGGAATCAGTTGTAAAAAAATGATCCTGGAAATGGGCTACGACGACAAAAACATACTTCCAGATCCAATCAAAGCCAAGAAGGAACAACTTACATCTTCCAATTCCACTACCAAACACCTACTGAATATATGGTCGACGACATCTTCCACACAACCCACAACACCAGTTACACACCACCAACCACTGAAATTACACCGCGTACAGACATAGATACACCATCCCATGCCGCACCCAAAGCTAAGAAATCTTTGTTCAACACCTCAGGTAATATTCATAGATATATTTACAAAAAATGTATACTATATTATCACATTAAAAAAATGACAAGAATCATTATAGCGCAGGGCAACAACATCCTACAACTAAGAGGCACAAACACGGTTGACAACAACACACCAAAACTCTACAACACATCCTTATGCTACCTATTAACTACTACATATGTAATCTTTTGTACATCCTTAATGATGCGATTTTATAATTAAACACATCCTTATGCTACCTATTAACAACTACATATGTAATCTTTTGCACATCCTTAATTACCTACATGTAACATTCCGCATCCTTAACAATGTGAATGTATATTTGAAGATTTTTGGGCAAAATTTGAAGGTTTTGAGACAAAAGTTGAAGAATTTTGGGCAAAATCTGAAGGTTTTGAGGCAAAATATGTAGGTTTTCAGGCAAAAAAGAAAAAACAAATCCGCTGGAGGCAAAGTCGAAAAACCCTAAATTTTTACACTGAAAATTGCAATTCCACTGGGGCGGGTGCCCTACCCTGCCCCCAAATAGTTTCGCCCCTGGCCCTAACCCAACCCAACAAAACCGGGTTCCCAATGTGATGAAATGTCCAAATCCATTTGGACGAATACATCATTCATCGATTTTACAGTGAGGTACTGACCTCTACATGATACGTTTTGTAAACATTGCATTCTTTTGAAAAGGCATACCATAATTGAATATCAAATTCCAAGGTTTTTGATGCTTGATGATTTCTACATATAGACAATCACCGTAATTAATAGTTTACAATACTACATCCGTTGAAAATGCAGTCAAAATAAGATACATTGTGATAATTTTGTGAATGCAACGTTTTCTCGAATAAAGCATGTATGACTCCATGCACATAGCTTGTATCACATATAAGCAAACAGCGGAAGACTTCTAGGAACATGAGAATAAACATGCTTAAAAGTGTCAACACAAAGGTTGGTGAGTTCATAGTTTTAATGTTGCGCATAATCTGTATATAAAGGCGGATCACAAGATTTCAGTTGTTTCATCCAGAAACGTTTATCAAAATATTCTACACGATTAAGCACCCTGGTAACTAAACTTTAACGTTATAATAAGTACCCCTGTTTTAACATACATGCAACCAACATATACAATACACGCAATCCAACGTGTACTAAACTCAAATAGCATACGTCTATTTTATAGTTCAGGCTAGGGTTTCTATACCTGGAACAGACGGGGATGTCAAGCCCTATGGATCCATATATAACTACTCGCGCCCACCAGTTCTTATAACTGGCAGTTACTAGTTACCAAAGCTAAGGGATTTTTGGTTCAAACTCGGTGTAGAATTTAGTATGTACTTGTATCCATTGCGTTTAAAATAAAGTGCATGTATTCTCAGCCCAAAAATATAGATTGCAAAAGCAATTAAAAAGAGAGCAAATGAAACTCACCTTAGCAGCATATAAGGTCATTCACCGAAATGTGACCGAAACTCGGAATGCAAAATAACCGTAGATCTCAACCTAGAGAACATATGTTGGTTAATACATGTCTAACAATCTAGGTCGGGTCATAGTGTATCACAATCCTAATGCTCGAGACCGACATGCAAAGGTTAACAAAAGTCATCTCAAAATTCAACCTGACCCATTATGATCTTTAAATCTATACATGTTTATTAACATAGTATAAGTCTTGATAATTGAACGAATTTATAGTTTATCAAACTCAAAATATTATTTATTTCAGGAGCTATATTATATTTGAATTATCATGGCAATCGAACATGATTTTCATATAGTTGTCTAATACTTGAAAAATCATATTATAGTGTTTATAAAGCTTTAAAACATAATAAGACAGCCAACTTTGACAATTGTTCAACAAGACGATACGTGCCTTATATAGAAATTCCTTTACTCAATTAGTAATATTTGAAAATCCAATTTATCAATCTTATAAACAAGTTGTTTAAATATCAATTGCAGATTCAAAAGCAATTTCAATTAACGTTAACCATAATTCAGTTGACCATATCTTTTAATCCGTTTATCGAAATCACGCAATTTTTAAATGAAACGTTATTAATTTTTCGATAGCTTTCCAACGACATGCATAACATATACTTTATATCATTAGCATATGTATCAAATTCCTGATTCATCATAAACTATCTAACGACAAAATTAAAGCATACAAGCATACATAAACATATATACTTGAGCACTAGACCTGGATACACTATTAATATATAAAAGATAAGATATAAATGCTTACATATCAATATTGTGATTCAATATTGCAGGAAAGTACGTAGACGCAACAAAAATGATAAATGCTTGGTTGACCTTTGACTCATGATCATAAGCCCCAAGTAATACCCATAACCTCCATAGCTATAACCCATAATTTCCTTAGCTCTATCCCTCTCGAAAAGCTTGTTTTAAAATAACTCGCTCATGACTTCGTCGTAGTATTTTATGTACAATATTAATAATACTACTAATAGTGATAAGATTAATAATAATATTAATCTAAATAATAATAATAATAATAATAATAATAATAATAATAATAATAATAATAATAATAATAATAATAATAATAATAATAATAATAATAATAATAATAATAATAATAATAATAATAATAATAATAATAATAATAATAATAATAATAATTAATATAGAGACAGATCGAAGGAGTTTATATGTATCAACTGCAACCAGAATCGATCAATTTATAGGACCTGAACTCACCAGCCCTGCCATGCGATCGCATGGCTTGAAGGGGTAAATCCCATGCGATCGCATGGGTTCCTTTGACAGCTCACAATCGTTTAACGTTTTGCTTGTCAACATGATTAAATAAATATATAATTTATATAATTTATATTAATTAATTATATATTATATTATATTCTCGTGCTTAGTTAACTTGTAATTTTGGTTCCGATGTCTTGTACGTTTACGTTCGACTTATGTCCCGATTTCGTTTTTTTCGAACGTCCTTTCGTACACTTAAAAAACCTGTACTTTACGTTTCGTGACGTGTACATTTATCAATAATTAGACTTAATCAATGATAAACTATATTATCCGAAGTATAACTTAATCATTTGAGTGTTTTGGTCATTTGCTTCCTTAAATCAAAATCTCGTTATCAATTAAAATATAATTAATAATATCAAAACGTTTTATATCTAAGTTAATATTATATTTTATAACATTTGTAAAATATACACATACATTTTCATTTTGAAATAGTGTTTTACTGTAGCAAAATGATTTTTACTGTAGAAAATAGTGGTTTTTGAAAATACTGTAGCTTTTCGGGTACTGTAGCGATTCGAAAATACTGTAGCAAATTAGTGTTTTGATTATTCATCTTAAACGTTTTAGTTAACTTATCAAAATATCAATCGAATCAATAATCGAATGTTACTATCGTTTACTAAATAACTTTAAATTATATATATGTATATATCTTTATTTAATATACATAAATCAGTTTTTAAATACACATTGCAAGTTATTTATAATTAATTTTTAATATTCTAACTTATTGTATATATATATATATATATATATATATATACAAGTAAATGTTGGTGAATCGTCGGTCAATAGTCAAAGGTTAACTAAATATATAACATTAGTTCAAAAATTTTGAGAATCAATATTACAGACTTTGTTTATCTTGTCGAAATCATATAAAGATTAAGTTTTAAATTTGGTTGAAAATTTTCGGGTCGTCACAGTACCTACCCATTAAAGAAATTTCGTCCCGAAATTTGATTGGGATCGTCATGGCTGACAATAAGTATGTTTTCATGACTCATATGAGTTGAAAAGTAGAGTTTTATCATTATTGACTAATGTAGATAAAATAATTCGATTATGTGAAGCGTACGAGTGAAGTTGTCACAAAAGGTTGAGATAAAGATTTAACTTTTGACGTAGTCACGGTGAATTTCCGGATTTCAAGGAATCTAAAGATAATCCTTGAAATCTATAAAAGATTTGATTCTCCGATAATCAAGGAAATTATGATCCTCTTTGATTAATTGAGGTAATCTGCCTCGATTGCTATGTATGATATTTCGCTATAAATCAACCTCTTCCGTTCCATTATTTTCATTACTCCTACATCTTCTTCCTCATTTCATACCTCCCAATAGGTTGTGAAAATGTTAAATCCAGTCCTGATTCTTGATATTTTCCTGCTATCGTATCCTTCATTCTTCTTTTTCATCTGCCACCAGAGGAAGTTATTTTCTTCTACTATTACCTTGGGGTTATAATGTTTTTAATTCTTCCGTGTCTTTACATTGTAATACGTATTGATATACATGGTTTGTAATTTATGTGTTGTTGTCAGCCTTTATATTTTCCCTTATATTTAGGAGTTCCATGCTTTTGTTTTTCCTTCCCGACTTCAAGTCAAGCGAATAATGGTCCAGAATTCGTAGGTATGGAGTTTCGAATGATCATAATATACAAAGTAGAAAGGAAAGGTAATAGCACGATTTGATTTGTCAAATTACCAGAATATCCGAAAATGACCGAATCATCAAGAAAAATATTTTCTTGATAGTTTAAAGGTTAAATAGAATGAAAGAGTTATGTAAGATGGTTCATGATGAGGGTATGATCTGTGAACCTTTATCACGTTCCATTAGAAACTCATCTTGACTTACTGTAATATAATCACGTTAATCAAGTGTCATTATATTATACTAACTCATGCTTCAATTCCCAACACTACTTCAAAAACATTCATATTTTAAATTCGAATTTTTCAGATTTTAGAAACTACTACAGTTTCCTTTATGATGTAACACTGATAGCGCGAAGAGATAAATGATTTCAGATAAGAATGGTTATGAAAATATCTTCAGAAATATCGAGGATCTTTATAATGAAAGATACGATGATATTTTAGAATTTCTAATATCGAAAGATGATAAAAAAGATTTGTTCGTAAAGATTTAGAGTCAGGAGCAAGGTATTCGTTAATGACTTCAGCAGATACTGAATCATTTGGATTCTTTGAAGGCAGGTTTAGTCTTTGTGATTTGTCCACAGCCTCCTTCATCGTTTTCTCAATCCGTTTTCCAGCTCCAAACCTTTTATTTTTCTGAGCTTTGCCAACACATTATTTTTTTTATCATCAAACTTTTGACTGTTAAGGTCGTTTACAGTTTTTGCTGCTTCATCAGCATTTTTCCAAAATTCGGAGAACTAGTTCGCAGTTTAGGGTGTTTTTCAGAAACTTCACATTCGAAGTGTGTAAGTCTCGGAGATAGACGTTATATGTACATATATAACTGTTGGCGTAGAATTGCTGGAAAATTCGAGAATAATGATTGAAGCTTTTTGGTATGACAATTACCGTTACAAGATGCAGATGAGTACATGATAGGGTTTCAATAAATATAATGATTTTTTGGAAAAATCAAAGATCAACAAAATTTTGGTAAGTTTCCTGCTAATGTGGTGGGACATAAACGGTTCCCCGGTAATGATGACGAAAAGAGGAAACGTATATATCACAGTTATAATAAGGCTTATTCGGATGAAAAGTCGAAGTTGATTTGCTGAATAAGAATCGAAGAATGTAACATATTAATTGTGAATTTATATATCTTTCGGGTATTACCTACCCGTTAAAAGTTTCACAAGTAATATTTGGTACCAGAGAATTTTATTACAGTCTTTATGAAAATATATGTATGTATATTTTCTTCAGATATAATACAAATTTAATGAGTTAATATCATATTAAGCTCATTTGATTTTTGGCTGGATTTAGAAATGAATAATCTCTAAAACAATAAAGATTACATAATATTCGCGGAGTATTTTACTAATGTAATCAATACTTTTATTATTTATTCTTTTTGGCATTCCTTGGTGACGGATGTTGATGCTCGTGGAATTCTTATGAACTTTGTAGAGTACGAATAATATTTTCTTAGAAAGTTTCGGGTACATCGAAGATGAAAGTGTAAAATCAAACATATAATTGAATAATACACTTGGTTTATTATGAAACGGAATTCATTGAGTTTAAACAGAGATTGTGGTTAATGATGGTTAAGTCGTTAATCGATGGATTATAGCATAGTAGTAATATGAATTTAGTTGAGTAGTATTTACCCTTTTTCAATTCATACATAATAGCATAGTACGAAAAGATTTATGATGGTTTTAAAATTTATATATATAAGATATACATATAAATTCTTCAGAGGAATTGAGTTAATACTTCATAACTCATTGATATAATATACGCGTTGTTGATTTGTGATGATGTTGGTAATTATGGAATTGGCGGAACTTGTAGTGCTACAGGTTTTGCCGGTGTTGGTGATACTGACGGTACTGTTGATGCTACTGGTAAAAAAAGTCTAGCTTGTAAATCGTGCACCATTCTAGTCAGGGTTTCTACTCTTCCTTCTATCATTTTGGTCCACTCATCTGATTTATAGTTACGGCTGGAATAGATAATCTCTAAGACTTTAGAGATTACATAATCGCCGCAGAATATTTCTCCAATTAAGTTATGAATCAATACTTCATCGGTTATTGTTGTTGGTATTCCTTGGTATCTATGGTGAGTATGACGTTGATGCTCGAGGTACAGATTTTGATGTTGAGGTGTGGGATACGGATGTTGTTTTTGGTGGAGGTAATGATACTGTTGGTGTTGATGATGGTGGTACTGTTGATGCCGGTGATGCTGCTGGTGCTTGTAACCTTTGCACCATATTCTCTAAAGTCACTACCCGAGCGTGAAGCTCGTTGACTTCTTCTATTACACCGTGGTGATTGTCAGTTCGGACGAGCGGACGAATAAGATCTAGAATTTGAGATAGTATATAATCATGACGAGATACTCTGGAAATGAGAGAGAAAATGGTATTATGAACAGGTTCGCCGGTAAGTGCTTCAGGTTCCTCGCCAAGAGAGGAATGTGGTGGATGAAAGGGATCACCTTCTTCTTGTCTCCAATGATGAAGTAGAGTACGAACCCATCCCCAATTTATCCAGAATAGATGATGGCTAATTGGTTGATCCATTCCGGTCACACTGCTTTCGGAGCTCGGGTGGAAATCCATATCGGAATAGTTGTCAGAATCTAAGGGACTTGAACTAGATACGTGATCCATCTTGTATAATCAGAGAATTGATTTTTGATATGAAATAGATTATAGGACTTAGATTGGTATTCTTCAACACATAATTTACATATGTATATATAATACCAAAATCCCATAAATTACGGAGAAATTTTTGGAAGATGTCAGGAAAAGTTTACATTAACAGATACGCTAAGATATGAATTAGCAGATACGCTAAGATATGATTTTTTGTCTATACACTATTTATGCAATAAATGTAGGAAAACGTGTCCAGACTTAAGAATGATAGGCATGTAATTTTCGACAAGAAATGATAAGCAAAACTCGGTAAAAACAGATACGGTCATAGTCCAGACTCACTAATGCATCCTAACAATTACCAGTTAAACACACTAATGCAAATTCTGGTTCCATATGACCTCGAGCTCTGATACCAACTATGATGATACGTCCAAATCCATTTAGACGAATACATCATTCATCGATTTCACAGTGAGGTACTAACATCTACATGATACGTTTTGTAAACATTGCATTCATTTGAAAAGGCATACCATAATTGAATATCAAATTCCAAGGTTTTTAATGCTTGATGATTTCTACATATAGACAATCACCGTAATTAATAGTTTACAATACTACATCTGTTGAGAATGCAGTCAAAATAAGATACATGTTGATGATTTTGTGAATGCAACGTTTTCTCGAATAAAGCATGTATGACTCCATGCACATAACTTGTATCACATATAAGAAAACAGCGGAAGACTTCTAGCAACCTGAGAATAAATATGCTTAAAAGTGTCAACACAAAGGTTGGTGAGTTCATAGTTTTAATGTTGCGCATAATCTGTATATAAAGGTGGATCACAAGATTTCAGTTGTTTCATCCAGAAACGTTTATCAAAATATTCTACAAGATTGAGCAACCTGGTAACTAAACTTTAACATTATAATAAGTACCCCTGTTTTAACATACATGCAACCAACATGTACAATACACGCAATCCAACGTGTACTAAACTCAAATAGCATACGTCTGTTTTATAGCTCAGGCTAGGGTTTCTATACCTGGAACAGACGGGGATGTCAAGCCCTATGGATCCATATATAACTACTCGCACCCACCAGTTCTTATAACCGGCAGTTACTAGTTACCAAAGCTAAGGAATTTTTGGTTCAAACTCGGTGTAGAATTTAGTATGTACTTGTATCCATTGCGTTTAAAATAAAGTGCATGTATTCTCAGCCCAAAAATATAGATTGCAAAAGCAATTAAAAAGGGAGCAAATGAAACTCACCTTAGCAGCACATAAGGTCATTCACCAAAATGTGACCGAAACTCGGAATGAAAAATAACCGTAGATCTCAACCTAGAGAACATATGTTGGTCAATACATGTCTAACAATCTAGGTCGGGTCATAGTGTATCACAATCCTAATGCTCGAGACCGACATGCAAAGGTTAACAAAAGTCATCTCAAAAGTCAACCTGACCCATTATGATCTTTAAATCTATACATGTTTATTAACATAGTATAAGTCTTGATAATTGAAAGAATTTATAGTTTATCAAACTCAAAATATTATTTATTTCAGGAGCTATATTATATTTGAATTATCATGGCAATCGAACATGATTTTCATATAGTTGTCTAATACTTGAAAAATCATATTATAGTGTTTATAAAGCTTTAAAACATAATAAGACAGCCAACTTTGACAATTGTTCAACAAGACGATACATGCCTTATATAGAAATTCCTTTACTCAATTAGTAATATTTGAAAATCCAATTTATCAATCTTATAAACAAGTTGTTTAAATATCAATTGCAGATTCAAAAGCAATTTCAATTAACGTTAACCATAATTCAGTTGACCATATCTTTTAATCCGTTTATCGAAATCACGCGATTTCTAAATGAAAAGTTATTAATTTTTCGATAGCTTTCCAACGACATGCATAACATATACTTTATATCAGTACCATATGTATCAAATTCATGATTCATCATAAACTATCTAATGACAAAATTAAAGCATACAAGCATACATAAACATATATACTCGAGCACTAGACCTGGATACACTATTAATATATAAAAGATAAGATATGAATGCTCACGTATCAATATTGTGATTCAATATTGCAGGAAAGTACGAAGACGCAACAGAAATGATAAATGCTAGGTTGACCTTTGACTCATGATCATAACCCCCAAGTAATACCCATAACCTCCATAGCTATAACCCATAATTTTCTTAGCTCTATCCCGCTCGAAAAGCTTGTTTTGAAATAACTCGCTCATGACTTCATCGTAGTATTTTATGTACAATATTAATAATACTACTAATAGTGATAAGATTAATAATAATATTAATCTTAATAATAATAATAATAATAATAATAATAATAATAATAATAATAATAATAATAATAATAATAATAATAATAATAATAATAATAATAATAATAATAATAATAATAATAATAATAATAATAATAATAATAATTAATAATATAGAGAGAGATCGAAGGAGTTTGTATGTATCAACTGCAGCCAGAATCGATCAATTTATAGGACCTGAACTCACCAGCCCTGCCATGCGATCGCATGGCTTGAAGGGGTAAATCCCATGCGATCGCATGGGTTCCTTTGACAGCTCATAATCGTTTAACGTTTTGCTTGTCGACATGATTAAATAAACATATAATATATATAATTTACATTAATTAATTATATATTATATTATATTCTCGTGCCTAGTTAACTTTTAATTTTGGTTCCGATGTCTTATACGTTTACGTTCGACTTATGTCCCAGTTCCGTTTTTTTCGAACGTCCTTTTGTACACTTAGAAAACCTGTACTTTACGTTTCGCGACGTGTACATTTATCAATTATTAGACTTAATCAATGATAAACTATATTACCCGAAGTATAACTTAATCATTTGAGTGTTTTGGTCATTTGCTTCCTTAAATCAACATCTCGTTATCAATTAAAATTTAATTAATAATATCAAAACGTTTTATATCTAAGTTAATATTATATTTTATAACATTTGTAAAATATACATACATTTTCATTTTGAAATAGTGTTTTACTGTAGCAAAATGAGTTTACTGTAGCAAATAGTGGTTTTCGAAAACACTGTAGCTTTTCGGGTACTATAGCAATTCGAAAATACTGTAGCAGATTAGTGTTTTGCTTGTTCATCTTAAACGTTTAGTTAACTATCTAAATATCAATCGAATCAATAATCGAATGTTACTATCGTTTACTAAATAACTTGAAATTATATATATGTATATATCTTTATTTAATATACATAAATCAGTTTTTAAATACACATTGCAAGTTATTTATAATTAATTTTTAATATTCCAACTTATTGTATTGTAACGACCCAACCCGTTAACCAACCAAAACTGCGTAATAAAAAAAAAATTTCGAAGCAGGCCTGCCCAGGCAGGGTGCGCGGTGCGCACAGGGCCTGGCAGCCCGCTGTCCAACTTGTTCCATTTTCGTAAAAAGATCTAACACTTCTCATCATTTTTAGACGTACTGCTTTGCACAACATATTAGTATAAGTAAAACTAGCACGAATCAATGATAAAACGAGTTTTACATCGCGGGGCCCACATATGCCCAAAATATCATTAAGTACGAAATACGAGTTTTGACCACAAAAAGTTTAATTGCCAAATGTCACTAGAGCATGGTGTTTGGGGTTAAACTACCCAATTCTTGGTCGAACTTCCAAAAAGCTATAACCCCTGAAAGCTACTAATCCGTGCGAATACCTTTGCCCTTATCCAAGCCGGATCCTAAAAAGGTAAACAATGAGAGGGTAAGCTAACGCTTAGTGAATGCAATAATTATACACATACATGTATAATATACCTACTTGCATACACTTACACAAATACCTCATACACGCTAGCAATTTACATAGCATACCATCGCAAGTATAACTCTAAACCCTTCAAGATCGCAAGCTAGCACCACAATAGCATACATATAACCCGAATAATATAATATGCTACACTACAACGCGTAATTATGGTTAACCAATAATACATGGGAATGGTACTTTAAATTTCCCATCGGTGTTCATAACAACCGTTAGTGTACAACGAAATATATCACTAACCCCCTAGGCGACACGGACAACGAAATATCCGTTCAAAGCAATCGTTAGTGTACAACAAAATATATCACTAACTCTTGGGCAATTTGGACAACGAAATATCCATCGTTAGTGTACAACGAAATATATCACTAACTCTTGGTGGTATAGACAAGATATACCCGGCCCCTTTCCCGCCCTACAAATAGATACATTATATACACACATGTATAATCATTCCACTCACCTTGTCGACTTGGCGAGATTTCCAATAACAACTTGTAACTTCAAAGCGAGTCACCTAACACAATTAATTCTCAATTAATTCACATAATAAGTTGGACTTTCCACCAACTAGCCTTACTAGTGCATTTATGACCCATTTGCACTAGAATCACTCATTAAGGGTCAAGACACCCAACTAATCACTAAAAGCTAGTGATTAAGGTTCCAAGACCTCTATCAACACATAACTAGGGTATTTTCATACACAATTTAGCCCGCTAGGTCAAACCTACCCATTTGACCCATTTCAAGTCAACCATGAACCCTAGAAACACTTTTAACTAGCAAAACAAGTGAGCTAGTAATTAACTAACCATTTTAGACTCATTAACACCATTTATTACTTTAAAACCCTAGGTTGGTTGTTCTTGAGTCCTCATGACTCAATCTTACCCCAAACCCCCAAAATCACCAATAATGGGTTTTATGTTCATCACTAACCCAAGCCCTAACCCTTAAACAAATCAAATTAAGGAAATCAAGATTAGAACTTACCACCAAAACTAAAACGTAGCTAGTGAGGAGATGAATAACTTTATGACTCGAGCTAAGACCCGAAACTAGCTCCTTCTTCCTTTACTTGAGCTTTCTCTCACTCAAATGGGTTTCTCTCACTAAAATTAAATTAGGAAGATGAAGGTGGTTGAAAATGGAGTTATGATACCCCAACTACTGATCTTGTGACCTTAACTCGTTCCACAAGTGAAATTACCACAAGGCCCTTCCAAATATCTAATTAGAAAAGGCAGAATCCGGCCACGCGCACCCTTAAGTGTGCGCTGAGCGCACTAAGGCCTGAACAGACTCTGATCACAGTTTAATTACAAAATTATTCCCACACTTTATGTACTATATTTACACTTCTGTATAATAAATATTAGGGTGTTACAACTCTCCCCCACTTGAATCGGAGCGCGTCCTCGCGATCCAAGCCGCATGACAAGAAGGAAGATATACCAACAAAAATCTGTAGGTTCTCACGTAAACTCGGAACCTTTACTACGATGCCATTGGACCTTAAAGGTCCTCACCTCTTTGTTATGCAACATTTTCACCTTTTCATCAAGTATAGCGATCGGCTCTTCAACATACGCTAGCTTGTTGTTTAGCTCAATCTCATCCAATGGCATCCATGACGAATCATCCGCAAGACACTTACGGAGATGGGAAACATGAAATGTATTATGGATCCCGCAAGCTCTTCTGGTAATTCCAAACGATACACAACTTTGCCAACATGAGCTAAAATCTTAAATGGCCCAATAAACCGAGGAGCTAACTTTCCCCATTTTCGAAACCGAATAATACCCCTCCACGGCGAAACCTTGAGCACCACCATGTCACCCTCTTTAAACTCGATCGGTCTACGTTTATCGACATAAGACTTTTGTCTATCTTGTGCTGCTTTTAAACGATCCCGAATCAGTTCAATTTTACTATTCATCTCCAATACCAAGTCGGCGCTCCCGACTTCCCTTTGACCCACTTCGCCCCAACAAATCGGGGTTCGACACCTTCTACTGTATAACATCTCATATGGTGGCATTCCAATACTAGAGTGACAAACTATTATTGTACGAGAATTCCACCAAAGGCAAGTGTTCATCCCAACTACCACAGAAATCAATAATACACACTCGCAACATATCCTCCAATGTTTGATTCGTAATTTCGGTTTGACCGTCCTTTTGAGGATGGTACGCCGTACTCATATTCACCCTCGTACCCATATCTTCATGAAACTTCTTCCAAAATCGAGAAGTAAAACGCGTGTCCCAATCCGAAATGATAGACGCGGGAACGCCATGTCTCGATATCACTTCTTTAATGAACATTTTCGCAAGTGCCTCCGACGTAATTGCTTCTTTAATAGGAAGAAACAGTGCACTTTTCGTCAATCTATCAACAATCACCCAAATAGTATCAAATTGGGTTCTTGCCGTTTTCGGCAACTTGGTAATAAAATCCATGGTAATATGCTCCCATTCCACATCCGAATTTCTAGCGGTTGAAACTTACCATACGGCTTTTGGTGTTCGGCATTAACTTGCAAACACGTGACGCATTGCTCAACATACTTAACAACGTTACGTTTCATGCCCAGCCACCAATAATCTTTTGTTCAAATCAAGATACATCTTCGTCGCACCCGGATGAATGGAATACTTAGACTTATGCACTTCATCAAGAAGCACCTTTCAGAATTCCCCCATCCTTGGTGTGACGACCCGAACATTTCTGACCAAATTTAAACTTTACTCTATATGATTTCGACATAATAAGCAAAGCCTGTTAAACCAAGTCTCAAAATTTTTAAACTATTCTTGTACATTCATTTAACTTTGACCATTCTCGATGATTCACGAACAATTGTTATAGATAAATAGGTATATGTATATATGAATGTATGTATATATAATAAATCGAAATAATAAGATATAACTGAAACATCATTATCATGTAAGTAAAATAATATGCAAGATAATGATGTTGTTATTATGTAAATCTAAATATAAACATATATGATTTCTATATATATTTATTATCTTATGTATATTGTGATGTATATTAAAATATATAAAGATTTAATACTCAATATAGATTATTATAATAATAATTATTAAAAATTACATAAACAGTGATATGTAATACTAATATATTAAATTACAAGTTAAAATATAATTGTTATATCAATACTATTACTTTCATTATTGTTGTTAATATTAAAATTAAGGTTAATATCGGTATTAGTAATGCTATTGTTTTCAATAATGGGTATGTAGATATAAAAATTGATACATGTAACATGTTATATCCTTATTATTACTAATACTATTATTAAATGTTATTACTACTTTCATTAATACTATTATCAATATTAGTATTATTAAAATTATTATTATTATTATCATTAAAGTTATAAACTTTTAATAACTAATATTATGATTATCAAAATGAAAGATATTAAATATAAGAATTATTACCAGAATGATTAAGATTATAATTTAGTTATGATATTAAATATTATTAGTAAAAATTATCATTTTTTATATCATTATTACAATTCATATATTTTTATTATTATTATTAATATTAATAGATTTAGTATTAAAATTTATTAAATATAAATTAAGCAAGGATAAATACAAAAGCTGTTTAATATCGCTTTCCATTCCTGTTGAATCCGTCTGTTTGATTGAAATCTTCAAACAAATTAGTCAGTGTATCAAACAAAATTTGTTAGCGATACCTATCGACTTTTTTTTTATTTTTATTATTTTCTTTTTATTTTTATGTAATTACAAACGAGACCCACAACCCTTCTATATAACCATCGAATTACTCTGAGATATTGATTAAGTTAACCAAATATCAATCCTTACTATCAAAATTGTATCAATTTGTAGCTGTTTAGGTCAATCGAATTAAACAGAATTAAGAAAGAAGCACGACATCTCTGTTCTTGTTTCCTTTTTTCTAAAAACTCGATTTCATAAAACATTTCAAAATGTATAAATGTAATGTTGTTAGTAATCCTCTAAACAATCTTTCTGGAAAATATGAGTTTCCAAATCCTCTTGTTCATTTCGAATTTTCGAGTCAAAGGTTTTGAATAAAAAGTCAACCGAGCATTCTAAGATCAAATTGAAGCTTTAAAAGTTGTTTCCATTGAAATTGAGGGTTCATAAAGTTTCTAGGAGAGTTTTTAAACCTTTTTCATGTTTTAATCTTTATCTAAAACTTACTTAATTTTTGAAATCGAATTTGAGTTTGATGTTTGGGTTGTTCTTCTTATTTTCGAACTGCAATTACATTTTTATTTATTCTGTTTTTTTATTTAAGTTAAACAACCCCTATGATTTGTTTTTATTACTAGTGTTAAAATAAACGAATTTTGGTAGTGAAATTATTCTCTGGTTGGTTTTCAACTGAAGAAGAAGAAGAATCAGGGAAATAGTTAAATAGGAGTTAAAGAAATAAAGGATTCGTATAATTTCAGAAAGATATAAATGGTTGGGTGGTTAAGGAGGGTTACAGTTGAACGGGAGGTCTTGGGTTCGAGTCCCGTTTGGGGTATTCTTTTTATGAAAGCTTTTTAGAAAGGGGTATACTCTCTAATCTTATTTTGTATAATTATTATTAATATTATTATTGTCATTAGTATTATTTTTATTAATACACTTATTATTATTTTTATTATTAATGATTGTTATTGTTAATAGTACAAGTCTTATAATTATTATTATTATTATCACTAAAATAAGTATTAGCTACCATTTATTATTATTATTATTATCATAATTATAAATATGATTATTATTATTATTATTGTTATGAAATTAGTTATAACTTTAAGTTATAGGAACTATAGATATAGAATACGAATTTAACATGATGTTTATTTTAAAATTTATTATTACTAACACTGTTATTATTATTATCATTATATTATCAAAGTAAAGTATCATTATATTTAAAATTTTCAAAGTTATTATTTTTATTAAAACTATCATTTTATCAAAAATTAGTAAAATTTTTATCTTTATCAGTAATAAATTAACACTGTTATTGTTATTAATATCACTATCATTAGTATTATCATTCTTATCATGTTAGTATTATTACGAATAGATATTTTTATACATTACAATAATATTAATATTACATATCACTATATTTTTGTTATTAAATAATATTAACTAAATTAAATGTAAAATATATCAATCAAAATACAAAGATATATACTTTTATATATAAACCTTAATATAAATTGGTATTATTAATATGTTATAATGAATATTAGTGATATAAAATATATAAATTAAATATATTAAACACATAATTTAACAAGTATGATTATTAATAATAATATATAAAAACTTATTCAAATACGATTATATGTTTTAATATATATATACAAATGATATAGGTTCATGAATCCGAGGCCAACCCTGCATTATTCAGTTGTTAAATATAGTCATATGTATTTTTACTACAAAATACATTAGGTGAGTTTCATTTTCCTTTTTACCCTTTATATTTTTGGGCTGAGATTACATGCACAATTTTTATAAATGTTTTACGAAATAGACACAAATAATTGAAACTACATTATATGAGTGAATGATCGAAGCCGAATATGCCCCTTTTTACTTGGTAACCTAAGAATTAGTAAACCAGTCTACTAATTGACACGAATCCTAAAGATAGATCTATTGGGCCTAACGAACCCTGATCATATACATAGCGTTGTATATGTATATTTTATTTGCTACAGGCCAAGAGCAGAATTACGCGGACCCTAAAACCAAGATATGCAATATTCGCTGAAAATAAAGTGCAGCAGTTATGTTTCCGCGTTAATAAGAGACTGCGGTTTCATCCGCTGAGTTTCCCCGGAAGGTTAGGTAATTCGCAGACCGCGGATATCTTGAATACTATAAATAGGGAGCTTGGCCTCTCATTTATGGGTTGTTGATTCTCTGCCATTTTGCCCAGGCCTTTGTAATTTCTACTTGTGATCTTGCCCAAGGGATTTTTACATCGCGCAAAGGTGAATTATGTTAATTAACAATCAAGACCGGGTTGGGGTGGTTGATCACTTGATAGTTAAAGTGAAAGATGATCATCGGGGCCCAAAATAATCATCAAACATTCCGTCCTCTATTATAATCTTATTGCACTCAATCCGTAATTAAGTAACATCGCTAATTAAGGATCGATCAATTGGCGCCATCCATGGGACACGTTTTACAAATTAAACTGAAAATTTTTTGTTTCGAGCCATCAAACAACTAATTCGGCGGGTTAATTTCAATCGTGTTTTTGTTGTGATCATTTACAGGTAATTTTTGAATACGCAATCAATTGATCTGCTTGACAGTTACGATGACAAATGCAAAGCAAACTGGCATTTATGCGAATGCTGATGAACTGCCCGGCGATTCGCAGAATGTCGTGATATTTCCATTGCAAACAAATGCTAGTATAACCGCGGGAAAATCGGTTCAAGAACCGATTGCTAAAACATTCACTGTAAACAACGCTAGTGATTCGCAGCCAAAAATTGCTGCTGAGAAAATGATTGCGCGCAGAACTTTGCTGCAAAATCGCGATGAAACAATTCCTGAAGGAAAGCGAATGAGGACTTTGGCTAGAAAATCTAGTCTGCGAACTAAAAAAATTGGTGGCACCGCCATTGAACATGCTAAGAAAGATGCTAAATGTAGTCGCGAGTCCCGCATACCGTGAACCTACCTATGGCCGTTAAATGATTCAGGATCACAGGTCGATCGCCTAGTTATTGAGCGAAACGATAGTGATAGTGATAATGCAGAAGAGCGCGTTAATTTGAATTCTACATATAACTCAAAAATGGCTAAGGGGCCAAAAGAGGAAAGCGAATTTTTTGATGATTCGGATAGTGTGGAAGAATTTGTTAAAGTTCCACATATTAAGCGAAAACGCCCACCAACACCTTTCACTCGTTATGGGGAATAAGGAGAAGCATATGATGCTGCCCGCAGAGAAAATGCTCAAAATTTTTTGGCGAATGCTTTCAGAAGCATTGCGCCAAAATCAATGCAACATAAGTTTGATCAGCCAAATTTTTTGCAAGACATGATTACCAAGTTTTGTGAGGAGAACACAGATACTCGTACAAAGAAGGCAACAGAAATCACTACTGCTGCGGACAAGTTTGCCCAGCATATTTCTGACTATCCAATTGTTTCTCCGCCAATCGTGCCGGTAACTCTGGGAGTTTATTCAGGTTTAACCGATCCCTTAGATTTTCTGCAACGCTTTGAAGGGGTGGTAAGCAACTATAATTGGGATGAACCAGTTGCGTGTAGAGTGTTCCCCATGGCTTTGCAAGGGTCAGCAAAGGAGTGGTTTCATAGTCTGCAATCTCGCAGTATTATTGGCTTTGTTGATCTTCGCGAAAAATTTTTGTTACAATTCCAGAATCTATTACCGCAGAAAAAGACACATATCGAATGTCACGATATTAAACAAGGTAACAAGGAAACCTTGAATGCGTTACTTACACGATACATCTACGAATGTCAAAAGATTCCAAGCCTGCATGAAGATCAAAAAATCTCTGGATTTTTGCCTGCTATTAATCCGCAGCGACATCCAACTCTGGTGCGAAGGCTGCGAAGAGATGTCCCGTACACTTTTTCTAAAGTTCAACAGGAAAGATATGATTATCTACGCGGTGGAGAGGATAGTACTATAACCCCTGCATGTGGGTGGGGTAGAGACAAAAGTTGGCGAGACGACAATGATTCTTTTCGTGATGGTAACAGTGACAATTATCGTGGATCAAGTTTTCCGCGGAAAAACAGCGGCGGTGCATACCCGCAAAATGACAGGTTTCAAGGGCAAAATGATAACCATGGGTATGGCCGTCGTGATCGCTATTCTACGCGAAAGTGGAACAATGAATCTTTCAATATCATTCAGATGCTAACAAAAACGCCTAAGGAAATTTTTGTATAAGAAAGAGTCGCTAAGTCTTTCCCTGATCCGCAGCCTTTGGGAGAGAATAGCAGGCGCGATCGGTCAAAGTTTTGTGTTTTCCATGATGATTATGGTCATGACACTAATCGCTGTAGAGATTTGGCGGAATTCATTGCAGAAGCATACGAGCAAGGCAAGCTGGACCATTTAATCGCACAGAATACTGCGAATGCGATTATAATGCCTACAAAATCTAACACCTCAAATGCATCAAATGCGGTTGAGCGAAAGCCTCCCACAGTGAGAAATCTGGGGGTAAATATGGTGAATAAGAAAGAAAATTAGCGCGGAATTCAAGTAATTAATGTGGTGGAAGTGCAGGGCAAACTGTCAGTACTTCAAATTTCTGAGCAGATTGTAAGTTGGAGGTACCCCTCCATTACTTTTCCTCCTGCAAGCTTAACCGAGGATGTTGATAAACCTGTGGTGGTTTCATGCCGCATTGCGAACACTGGTATAATGATAATGAAGGTACATGTGTCGATGTCATGTACGAACAATGTTTTAGCAAGTTGCCCGCGAACATTCAAGCTTTGATGAAACCTACTGCGGTTTCACTTGCTGGGTTCTCAGGAGAGTCATCCTGGCCTGTTGGCCAGTTGGAATTGCAAATGGATCTAGTTGATGACAGCGATGAGTCGCTAAGGCGCCAAGCTTTATTGAATCTGTACATAATGCGAAATCAACCGCGATTCAATATGACACTGGGGCGCACTGCTCTGTGCATGTTTGGCTCTATTCCTTCTACTATACATGGCATGGTTAAATTTTCTGCAAATAAAGGAATTGGCACGCTAATTACTGCGAAGATGGAGCCATTCTGCGCTATGATCATGGCAAATGCGAATATGGGTCTTGAAGGACATTCAGTTAATCCTGAATAAGTGCGAAATCTTAAAAGTTATAATGAGATGCTAAGGCAAACTTCATCAATGTATGATATAATATGCGAATATGATTGATGCGTTTATTTTTTAACCTTGTAATGCGAAACAATAATGAATGAGGCAAAGTTAATTTCAGTGTTGGTAGTTGTTTCTTTAACAAAGCGAATGCATTGTGTGTGGCCACACGTAGTGATAATTTCGCAGAATACAATTACTTATCTTTTATAACACTAAGTTAATGTTTGTTCTGCGGATACTTTAAGTAAGGTGGCATGGTTTTCGCTAAAAATGACCTACTTAAATGTTACTATAATGCAGAAATGCATTGCGAAATAATTTGTTAAAAACAAAGTGATGAAATTGCCCACTTGTGTTACTAATTGCGAAAGGATAAAATTTCCTAAGTATTTGATCTTTCCAATACTTAGATGCTTCACAATGCTAAATTTTCCTAAGGATCGATTTGTCGAACTTAGAAGATTCATAATGATTAAAAGATTGTTTCGTATAAAGTACGCTTTGTTATGTGGACAATAGCGAATGCGGAAATTACAAAGGGCAAGTCTGAATTATGAATATATGATAATGTAAAGTGCTATATAAATAAAAGAAGTTACAACTGCGAATGGTTAGTAATTAATATTAAGCGTGTAAACAACGCGGGTCGTTACAAAAAACGCAATTCAAGATTGCGAGAATACATTCAAAAGCTAGCTAAGTCAAATTTAAAGCTCTAATGCTTCAATATCTGCGAATGAAATGCCCTCGCGCTGACTAAGTTCCTCCAGGGCAGGTATGCTAACTTTCTCGCCCTCCTTCTTCGCTCTCTCGAGTGCTTCGCGAGCATCATCTGTGGCGCATATTTCTTTCGCCATGTCAGAAGGTAGAGGTTGAGAAAGATCGCCAAGCTTGCATAATAAATCATACCACTCACAGCGGGTAGCAAGTTTTGCTGCTTGGGCATACGCTTGAAATTTTTCAGTGACTGGATTGGAGTCCATCACTTTATCTGCGAAAGTTGGGAGATACTTGACCAGCTGTGCGAAATTTTGTTCCACAGTTTCCGCCCTCTTTTTGAGAATGACGTTCTCTTCCGCAGCCTTCTTTAACCGCGCCTCCGTCCTTTGCACTTTTCTCTCGCTAGAGTTGGCAATCTTCACAACATTATCATATTCATCAGACATTTCGGTGTAACGCTCCATACTGTCTACAGTAAGACAAATCGCGTTATAGCAATTATGCAATCGTTGCCTTGCAGCTTCAAGATATGATAAATTGTGGTATTGCTCTTTTGTATCCTTTGGGATAAATTTGTAAAGTTTGGGGTATAGTTGGTTAGCCAGTTCTGCTGCTGCGGTTTCTTCCGCATCATCTTCTCCTTCCTCTTCTCGATTAGATGCTTCTGCATCCGAAGGAAGTGATAAATTTTCGCGATCAGGCTCTTCAAGAACATCTGTAGGGATGCTCCCTCTGATGTTGTAGAGCGGGGTGGTTTCAGCGGATGACTCTGAAAGAACAACTATTACCAGATAAACAAATGTAGTGAATTTATGCGAAAATAACAAAGCGCATAATGAATGAATACTGCGAACTTAGCAATCACTTACTTGTTTCTTGTTCAGAAAGAGACCGTAGTCGTCTTTTGCGTGGAGTGGGGGCACCTTCCATAACTTTTCGTTTGCCGCGGTCCTCGCCACCAGTAATATAAGATGTATTGATGATTGGCTCATCAATAAGTATAATCTCACCGTCGCCATTTTTTAGGCAATGAGCAGGGCTGATCCTGCTGATATCGGCAGACCTCATGACAAGGTCAAGAGCAATCACTGCGAAAATATAAACATATAGTGTTATGTGAAGCAAGAATATACTGCGAAAAGTATGAAAAGTATTATGCAATAAGTTTAAGCGAAATACCATTTTTTTCCTGGTCAACCAAAAGCGCGTCATATTCGCTCCATGGCCATTAAATTGAAACTCTGCCGATGTACAGTGGTACATTCGAATAAGCTCGCAGAATTAGGCCTACGTTTTTGAGTGTCTTGAGAATATCATGCTCAAGATCATCAAGTACAGGTTTCTCATTGAGATTGGGATCAAGTTCTGTACACCATGTTTTTGGTGTGTTGCTGTCCACATTCGCGGTGTCGTTAATATAAAAGAACGAACCGTGCCAGTTGCCGATTGAGTCTTTCGGCGAAATCATTGTACCCAGTTTGCTGCGGAATGAAAACCATCCCACATCGTATAAAATCAGACTGTTACACGTGCGAAACACGTTTAGCAGCGGTTGTACGTTGGTGGCATTGTAGTACATCTCGAACAGCACAATTTTATTAACCGCATTCAGATGCAATTGTGCCACAGCAATCTTATAATACTCACATACACTGCGGAAGAATTGTGTCAGTGGAAATCGTAGGTTTCCTTGTGAGATGGCAGCCTCATAAACAGAAATCATCCCCTTAGGGGGAGTGTCAGCCCGTTGTTCAGCTGCGGGTGCGGTAAGAACAAATTGGGCAAGTGGCGGATACCACTCTTGTAGGGTTCGGAGTTTTGATTCCGTCATATAGGAAACATAACCCCCAGGAGTATGCATAGATGAAGACTACGCCATTTGTAATAAGGAAAATAAATCGGAAGTTGGAATTAAAGAAATTAAAGGTTGGATTCGTTAATTGCTTGGTACGATCGTGATTAGATGAATTTGATTGAAAATGAAATCGAGCGAGAAAGCGTAAAGTTTTTATGCAGATTATTCAGCTATTTATAATTGGAATTAAGGCGAGCAAGTGGAAAGGGTAATCATTACATTTAAACGGCTGAAATTACCGCAACGTGTAAACGGTAAATTTCTAACCGTTACAGCGTATTGATTTGACAGAATGGCGAAAGTTACCGTTGTAATTACGCGTTGGGCCTAATAAAAACAACGGTAATAAATGGACGGTAAAAATTATAAAATATTGCTTGTGAAATATTTTAATAAGCACTTCTTTATTTTTAGAGTTTATCATGATACATTTGCTTCGCGAAAATGTATCATAATAAACTGGGGCGACTTGATCATATACATAGCGTTGTATATGTATATTTTATTTGCTACAGGCCAAGAGCAGAATTACGCGGACTCTAAAGCCAAGATATGCAATATTCGCTGAAAATAAAGTGCAGCAGTTATGTTTCCGCGTTAATAAGAGACTGCGGTTTCATCCGCTGAGTTTCCGCGGAAGGTTAGGTAATTCGCAGACCGCAGATATCTTGAATACTATAAATAGGGAGCTTGGCCTCTCATTTATGGGTTGTTGATTCTCTGCAATTTTGCCCAGGCCTTTGTAATTTCCACTTGTGATCTTGCCCAAGGGATTTTTACATCGCGCAAAGGTGAATTATGTTAATTAAAAATTAAGACCGGGTCGGGGTGGTTGATCACTTGATAGTTAAAGTGAAAGACGATCATCGGGGCCCAAAATAATCATCAAACATTCCGTCCTCTATTATAATCTTATTGCACTCAATCCGTAATTAAGTAACGTCGCTAATTAAGGATTGATCAAACCCCATCCGTTGTAGCGGATGCTTTAGTACTTCGATGTTGTTTTATATCATGTCCAAAGGATTTCTCAGAATGATAGGGATATTCTTATATGCATCTTGTTAATGTCGGTTACCAGGTGTTCACCATATGAATGATATTTTTGTCTCTATGCATGGGACGTATATTTATGAGAACTGAAAATGAAAATCTTGTGGTCTATTAAAATGATGGAAATGATTATTTATGTTAAACTAATGAACTCACCAACCTTTTGGTTGACACTTTAAAGTATGTTTATTCTCAGGTACGAAAGAAATCTTCCGCTGTGCATTTGATCATTTTAGAGATATTACTTGGAGTCATTCATGACATATTTCAAAAGACGTTGCATTCGAGTCATTGAGTTCATCAAGATTATTATTAAGTCAATTATAGTTAGATATATTATGAAATGATATGCATGTCGTCAACTTTCGATGTAAAGCAAGTTTGTCTTTTAAAAATTAATGCAATGTTTGTAAAATGTATCATATAGAGGTCAAGTACCTCGCGAAGTAATCAACTATTATGAATCGTTTATAATCGATATGGACTTCATACAGATGGATTAGGACGGGTCAGTTTAGTTAGTATCAGAGCGGTGGTCGTAGCGAACCAGGTCTTGCATTAGTGTGTCTAACTAGGAGTTGTTAGGATGCATTAATGAGTCTGGACTTCGACCTAGTAGTTGTTAAGTTATATTAATGAGTCTGGACTTGAACCTGGTCTGCATGTCAAAAGTTTTGCTTATCATTTCTTGTCAAAATTACCTGCTTATCATCCTAGTCTAGACACATTTTACTGCATTGACTGCATGAATAGTGTATAGACAAAATTCATATCTTAGCGTATCTGTTACTGTAGACCTTGCCTGATATCTCTCGTAAATTTCTCCGTAATTTAAGGGATCCTGGTACTATATATATCTATGCATATTAAGCATTGAGAATACATCCAACTATCAATTACTGTCACTAAACTCTTCATACCAAAAATCTTTTCTGTGATCGCATAAGATGGCCTCTACGAATCGACCACGTTCCTCTAACTCCGAAGATAGCGTGACAGGAGCACACCAACCAATCAACTACCGTGATTACTGGATAAAATTGGGATGGGTTCGCGACATACTCATCCTATGGAAAAGGGAAGAAGGTACTCCATATCATGAACCGAATCTACCACCTAACCTTGGAGTACTCGACCCGCTCACAGGCGAACCTGTTCGCAACACCGTTTATACCCTTTTTGTAAGAATTTTTCCTCTTGAGGCTACCATTAATGGAACTAGAGAAGATATCCGACCTCTACCTCACACTGATAACCAACCAGGGTTAGTAGAAGAAGTTAAAGAACTCCGAGCTCGAGTGTTAACTTTAGAGAGCATGGTACGCAATTTGCAAGCACCAGCAGTATCACCAACACCAGTAACATCACCATCCTCAGTACCAACATCACTAGTACCACCAACAACAACATCCGCGTCACCAGCTTCGACATCTCATTCTGTACCTCGAATATAATCATCGTTCTGCATGACGTTCTACATCATTTATCTTCGTTTGACATAGCGATAATGTAATCTCTAATGTTTTAGAGATTATATATTTTTGTTCTAACGGTAAATCAAATGAGTTTAATATCATATTGACTCATTAAACCCATGATTACATCTGAAAAAAATATATAGGTATATATATTTTTTCATAAAGATTGTAATTAAAAATTCTTTCGTACAAACTGTTAATGGTGAAAATATTTTAACGGGTAGGTAATACCCGAGGAATATTTATATTTCACATTAATAAGTACACTGTACATTCTTTCAAATCTAATTCAACAATCATTTACTATTCTATTTACAACCACCGATATACGTATCCGTTCACCAAAGAATAACTATTTTCATTCAAATTCAATTTCATATTTGGATTTCGATCTATCAGAACCCAACAAGTGGCATAATGAAGAAAACATTGGACAAAAAAATAAAAAATAAAATTTGTTAGAAATAAATAAATTAACTATGAAGAATTTTGTTAAGAATTCACGCTAACTGTTCCTAGCTAACTTATTACATTTAATTATCGCAATTTATTATCGCAATTTTAATTCTCGAAATTTTATGTATCGTCATTTAATTTCTGTTATTTATTTTACGCACTTTAAATATCGGGACACGTATACAAGGTTTTGACATATCATATCGATGCATCTATATATATTATTTAGAATCACCATAGACACTCTATATGCAATAATGATCGAGTTCTCTATAAAAGGTTGAGGTTTATTCTACAATAATATATATAGTTTGAGTTGTGATCGAGTCTGAGACGTGTACACAGGTCACGATACGTATTAATTAATTCAAATATTATATATTAAACTATATATAAATTATTGGACTGTTAACTGTGGACTATCGACTGTAGACTAATAATATTGGACAATTAAAATGAATTAAAATATGGATTATAACATATGAAACTAAACAATTCTTCAAGTTTGCCACTTGATTTCATCTTAAACCTTATTTGTATTTCGACGATTACAATCCGCATTCATACCTTTCATGATTCTTGAAAACAACTCAATCGAGAGGATGAACCAACCGCACTTCATCTATGGAAGAAAAGATTGATGCATATATTTATGCACCTGAAAACACCCGGAACTTGAGCAAACGTTTAACACGTATTTTTGCTAGCTCCTTTGGCGTTGTTATTACCGAAAATAACTTTACAATCCCTTTCCAAATTAGCTAATTTTGTCACAGCTCCAACAAGTCAACTTCGATTTTTCGTTCTAAACAACCTTATTATAACATTGATATATATGCGTGCTCTTTTATTGTTACCAGGGAACTTTTTATATTCCACCATAATACCAGCAAACGTACCAGCAACCACATTGCTCCTTGGCTTAAATCTTTTCGATAAATCACTATTTATCTATTGAAGTCTTATCATGAACTCATCGGCATCTTGTAACGATAATTACCATACCAATTACCGAGAATTAGTAATCAGTATTTTGAATCTCGCAACGTTCCCACATCAACAGTTATATATATACATATAACATTTATCTCTTAGAATTATGATTTTTCCATTCTGAAATTCTGAGAAGCACTCAGTCTACAAATCAATACTTCAAAAAAAAAAATAAAAAAAAATAAAAAAAAGCTGAATACAGCAACAAAAACTGTACACGACCTTAACAGTCTAAGTTATAAAGATAAAGAATAAGTGTGTTGGCAAAGCTCAGAAAAGTTGGAACTGGAAAGCGGATTACGCGAAATTGTGAAGGAGACTGTGGACAAATTACAAGGACTAAACCTGTAGTTAACGAATTCAGATGATTCTGTATCTGATGAACTCTTCAGCGAATATATTGCTCCTTATTTATTTTAAATCCTTGTGAAAAGATTTTCTTCATTAACCTTCGATCTTAGAAGTTCCAAAATATCGTCATAAATATCTTCGATATTTCTGAAGATATTTTCATAACTATCCTTATCTGAAATTATTTATCTCTTCGTGCTATCAGTGTTACATCATATAAGAAACTGTTAGTTTCTATATTCTGTAAACTTTCGAGTTTAAACTATGAATGTTTGTGAAGTAGTGTTGGGAACTGAAGCATGAGTTAGTATAATATAATGACACTTGATCAACGTGATTATATTACAGTAAGTCATGCTGAGTTTCTAATGAAACATGATGATTCACAGATCATAACATCATCATGTGTCATGTTACATAACTTTTTCATTCTACATAACCTCCGAACATATCAAGAAGAATATATTCTTGATAGTTCTATCTTCTGTAATTTTGATAAATTTGAAAATCAAATCGTGCTATCACGTTCCACCCTGCTTAGAACATTATAATCATTCGAAACTCTATATCTACGAATTCTGGACCATTATTCGCTTGACTTGGAGTCGAGAAGAGAAAACAAGAGCATGGAGCTCCGAAAAATAAAGGAAAATATAAAGCCGATCACAAACACAGGAATTACAAACCGTGTATATCAATATTTATCGCAACATAAAGACATGGGAGAATTAAAAACATTATAACCCCAAGGGCGAAGTAGAAGAAAACAGATTCCTCCGGTGGTAATTGGAAAAGGAGAATGATTGTTGCGATAGTGAGTATAAGAACAAGAATCAGAACTGGATTAAGCATTTTCACAATCTTTTGAATTTAGGAATTGAGTATAGAAGTAGTGAAAACTAATGGAATGGAAAAGGAAAATTTATACTGGAAATATCAGACGTCGTAATCGGGACAGATCATCGCATTTAATTAAAGAGATCCTAATTTCCTTAAAACTCGAAGAATCAGATCTTATAAATTTCCAAAGATTTTCTCCTAAATTATTTGAATTTAGAAAATCCACCGTGACTACGTCAAAAGATAAATCTCTATCTCAATCTTTTGTGACAACTTCACTCGTACGCTTCACCTAATCGAATTGATTTATCTATATTAGTCAATAATGATAAAACTCTATTTATCGACTCATAATTGTCATGAAAACATTTTTATCGTTAGCCATGACGACCTCACTCAAATTTCGGGACGAAATTTCTTTAACGGGTAGGTACTGTGACGACCCGGACATTTCTGACCAAATTTAAACTTTACTCTATATGATTTCGACATAATAAGCAAAGCCTGTTAAACCAAGTCTCAAAATTTTTGAAATATTCTTGTACATTCATTTGACTTTGACCATTCTCGACGATTCACGAACAATTGTTTATAGATAAATAGTTATATGTATATATAAATGTATGTATATATAATAAATAGAAATAATAAGATATAACTGAAAGATCATTATCATGTAAGTAAAATAATATGCAAGATAATAATGTTGTTATTATGTAAATCTAAATATAAACATATATGATTTCTATATATATTTATTATCTTATGTATATTGTGATGTATATTAAAATATATGAAGATTTAATACTCAATATAGATTATTATAATAATAATTATTAAATATTACATAAACAGTGATATGTAATACTAATATATTAAATTACAAGTTAAAATATAATTGTTATATCAATACTATTACTTTCATTATTGTTGTTAATATTAAAATTAAGGTTAATATCGGTATTAGTAATGCTATTGTTTTCAATAATGGGTATGTAGATATAAAAATTGATACATGTAACACGTTATATCCTTATTATTACTAATACTATTATTAAATGTTATTACTACTTTCATTAATACTATTATCAATATTAGTATTATTAAAATTATTATTATTATTATCATTAAAGTTATAAACTTTTAATAACTTTAATATTATGATTATCCAAATAAAAGATATTAAATATAAGAATTATTACAAGAATGATTAAGATTATAATTTAGTTATGATATTAAATATTATTAGTAAAAATTATCATTTTTTATATCATTATTACAATTCACATATTTTTATTATTATTATTAATAATAATAGATTTAGTATTAAAATTTATTAAATATAAATTAAGCAAGGATAAATACAAAAGCTGTTTAATATCGCTTTCCATTCATGTTGAATCCGTCTGTTTGATTGAAATCTTCAAACAAATTAGTCAGTGTATCAGACAAAATTTGTTAGCGATACCTATCGACTTTTTTTTTATTTTTATTATTTTCTTTTTATTTTTCGGTAATTACAAACGAGACCCACAACCCTTCTATATAACCATCGAATTACTCTGAGATATTGATTAAGTTAACCAAATATCAATCCTCACTATCAAAATTGTATCAATTTGTAGCTGTTTAGGTCAATCGAATTAAACAGAATTAAGAAAGAAGCACGACATCTCTGTTCTTGTTTCCTTTTTTCCAAAAACTCGATTTCATAACACATTTCAAAATGTATAAATGTAATGTTGTTAGTAATCCTCAAAACAATCTTTCTGGAAAATATGAGTTTCCAAATCCTCTTGTTCATTTCGAATTTTTGAGTCAAAGGTTATGAATAAAAAGTCAACCGAGCATTCTAAGATCAAATTGAAGCTTTAAAAGTTATTTCCATTGAAATTGAGGGTTCATAAAGTTTCTAGGAGAGTTTTTAAACCTTTTTCATGTTTTAATCTTTATCTAAAACTTACTTAATTTTCGAAATCGAATTTGAGTTTGATGTTTGGGTTGTTCTTCTTATTTTCGAACTGTAATTACATTTTTATTTATTCTATTTTTTTTTATTTAAGTTAAACAACCCCTATGATTTGTTTTTATTACTAGTGTTAAAATAAACGAATTTTGGTAGTGAAATTATTCTCTGGTTGGTTTTCAACTGAAGAAGAAGAAGAATTAGGGAACAGTTAAATAGGAGTTAAAGAAATAAAGGATTCGTATAATTTCAGAAAGCTAGAAATGGTTGGGTGGTTAAGGAGGGTTACAGTTGAATGGGAGGTCTCGGGTTCGAGTCCCGTTTGGGGCATTCTTTTTATGAAAGCTTTTTAGAAAGGGGTATACTCTCTAATCTTATTTTGTATAATTATTATTACTATTATTATTGTCATTAGTATTATTTTTATTAATACACTTATTATTATTGTTATTATTAATGATTGTTATTGTTAATAGTACAAGTCTTATAATTATTATTATTAATATCACTAAATTAAGTATTAGCTACCATTTATTATTATTATTATCATAATTATAAATATGATTATTATTATTATTATTATTATTATTATTATTATTATTATTATTATTATTATTATTATTATTATTATTATTGTTATGAAATTAGTTATAACTTTAAGTTATAGGAACTATAGATATAGATTACGAATTTTACACAATGTTTATGATAAAATTTATTATTACTAACACTGTTATTATTATTATCATTATATTATCAAAGTAAAGTATCATTATATTTAAAATTTTTAAAGTTATTATTTTTATTAAAACTATCATTTTATCAAAAATTAGTAAAATTATTATCTTTATCAGTAATAAATTAACACTGTTATTGTTATTAATATCATTATCATTAGTATTATCATTCTTATCATTCTTATCATGTTAGTATTATTACGAATAGATATTTTTATACATTACAATAATATTAATATTACATATCACTATATTTTTGTTATTAAATAATATTAACTAAATTAAATGTAAAATATATCAATCAAAATATAAAGATATATATTTTTATATATAAATCTTAATATAAATTGGTATTATTAATATGTTATAATGAATATTAGTGATATAAAATATATAAATTAAATATATTAAACACATAATTTAACAAGTATGATTATTAATAATAATATATAAAAACTTATTCAAATACGATTATATGTTTTAATATATATATACAAATGATATAGGTTCGTGAATCCGAGGCCAACCCTGCATTATTCAGTTGTTAAATATAGTCATATGTATTTTTACTACAAAATACATTAGGTGAGTTTCATTTGCCTTTTTACCCTTTTTATTTTTGGGCCGAGATTACATGCGCAATTTTTATAAATGTTTTACGAAATAGACACAAGTAATTGAAACTACATTATATGGGTGAATGATCGAAGCCGAATATGCCCCTTTTTACTTGATAACCTAAGAATTAGTAAACCATTCTACTAATTGACACGAATCCTAAAGATAGATCTATTGGGCCTAACGAACCCCATCCGTTAAAGCGGATGCTTTAGTACTTCGATGTTGTTTTATATCATGTCCGAAGGATTTCCCAGAATGATAGGGGATATTCTTATATGCATCTTGTTAATGTCGGTTACCAGGTGTTCACCATATGAATGATATTTTTGTCTCTATGCATGGGACGTATATTTATGAGAACTGAAAATGAAAATCTTGTGGTCTATTAAAATGATGGAAATGATTATTTATGTTAAACTAATGAACTCACCAACCTTTTAGTTGACACTTTAAAGCATGTTTATTCTCAGGTACGAAAGAAATCTTTCGCTGTGCATTTGATCATTTTAGAGATATTACTTGGAGTCATTCATGACATATTTCAAAAGACGTTGCATTCGAGTCATTGAGTTCATCAAGATTATTATTAAGTCAATTATAGTTAGATATATTATGAAATGATATGCATGCAGTCAACTTTTGATGTAAAGTAAGTTTGTCTTTTAAAAACGAATGCAATGTTTGTAAAATGTATCATATAGAGGTCAAGTACCTCGCGATGTAATCAACTATTATGAATCGTTTATAATCGATATGGACTTCATCCGGATGGATTAGGACGGGTCATTTTACTTGGTATCCACACTCTTCCTTGAAAGGACAATAAACCTTGAGGGCCCAACGTAATAAACTCCATTTGCCCCATGATCCCCTCTTCACGTTTACTATGGACAAAATCTTTAATTTGAATCTCACCGATTTTTTCGAGAAAATCGTTAGTAATTATCATGCGCAACAATCCTAAATGAATCGCCGGATGTTGACTCTTTCGACTTAACGCATTCGCGACTACATTCGCCTTGCCTGGATGGTAAAGTATCTCACAATCATAATCCTTCATCACATCCATCCATCTACGTTGACGATAATTCAAATCCCGTTGATCAAAAAGATGTTTCAAACTCTTGTGATCCGAATAAATCGTACACTTTGAAATGTCCCGTTCATATTGATTATAAACGTTCCATATTAATTGATTTCGTTGCGAGGTTTTGACCTCTATATGAGACATTTTTCAAAGACTGCATTCATTTTTAAAACAACCATAACCTTTATTTTATCAATAAAGTTTTTAAAAACATTACGTAGATTATCAAATAATGATAATCTAAAATATACTGTTTACACACGACCATTACATAATGGTTTACAATAGAAATATATTACATCGAATATGTTTCTTGAATGCAGTTTTTACACAATATCATACAAACATGGACTCCAAATCTTGTCCTTATTTTAGTATGCAACAGCGAAAGCTCTTAGTATTCACCTGAGAATAAACATTCTTTAAACGTCAACAAAAATGTTGGTGAGTTATAGGTTTAACCTATATATATCAAATCGTAACAATAGACCACAAGATTTCATATTTCAATACACATCCCATACATAGAGATAAAAATCATTCATATGGTGAACACCTGGTAACCGACATTAACAAGATGCATATATAAGAATATCCCCATCATTCCGGGACACCCTTCGGATATGATATAAATTTCAAAGTACTAAAGCATCCGGTACTTTGGATGGGGTTTGTTAGGCCCAATAGATTTACTTTAGGATTCTCATCAATTAGGGTGTCTGTTCCCTAATTCTTAGATTACCAGACTTAATAAAAAGGGGCATATTCGATTTTGATAATTCAACCATAGAATGTAGTTTCACGTACTTGTGTCTATTTTGTAAATCAATTATAAAACCTGCATGTATTCTCATCTCAAAAATATTAGATTTTAAAAGTGGGACTATAACTCACTTTCACAGATATTTCCTTCCTCGGAAATAAGACTTGGCCACGGATCGATTCACGAACCTATACAAATATGTACATATATATCAAAGTATGATCAAAATATAATTATAACCATTTTTATTATATTTTAAAGATTTGAGTGTATTAAGTCAGTTGTCCTCGTTAGTAACCTACAACTAGTTGTCCACAGTTAGATGTACAGAAATAAATCGATATATATTATCTTGAATCAATCCATGACCCAGTGTATACACGTCTCAGGCTAGATCACAACTCAAAGTATATATTTTTTTGGAATCAACCTCAACCCTGTATAGCTAACTCCAACATTACTACATATAGAGTGTCTATGGTTGTTCCAAATAATATATATACATGGGTCGAAATAATATGTCAAAACATTTGCATACGTGTCTATGGTATTCCAAGATTACATAATATATTAGAATACATGGATAATACAATATAAGTTAGCTAGGATATGATTTGTATAGCTTTGTTAAACATTTCCCGTAGCTAAAAATATCAAAAATATCCAATCTTCTTTTACCCATAACTTCTTCATTTTAAATCCGTTTTGAGTGAATCAAATTGCTATGGTTTCATATTGAACTCTAATTTAAGAATCCAAATAGAAAAAGTATAGGTTTATAGTCGGAAATTTAAGTTACATGTCAATTACTAAAGAGGTAGTCATTTCTGTCGAAAGAACGACATCTTGATGACCATTTTGAAAAACATACTTTCACTTTGAGTTTAACCAAGATTTTTGTATATAGTTTCATGTTCATATGAAAAATAATTTTCCCAGAAGAACAACTTTTAAATCAAAGTTTATCATAGTTTTTAATTATCCAAACCAAAACAGCCCCCGGTTTCACTACGACGGCGTATATCCGATTTTATGGTGTTCATCGTGTTTCCAGGTTTTAAATCATTAATTTGCATATCATATAGATATAGAACATGTGTTTAGTTGATTTTAAAAGTCAAGTTAGAAGGATTAACTTTTGTTTGCGAACAAGTTTAGAATTAACTAAACTATGTTCTAGTGATTACAAGTTTAAACCTTCGAATAAGATAGCTTTATATGTATGAATCGAATGATTTTATGAACATCATTACTACCTCAAGTTTTCTGAATAAAACTACTAGAAATGATAAAAATGGATCTAGCTTCAAAGAATCCTTGGATGGCTTGAAAGTTCTTGAAGCAGAATCATGACACGAAAACAGTTCAAGTAAGATTTTCACACGAAATAAGATTGTTATAGTTGTAGAAATTGAATCAAAGTTTGTATATGAATATTACCTTGAGTTAGAAAGATAAAATACTATAAATAACAAAGGTTCCTTGATCTTAGATGATTACTTGGAATGGATTAGAAAGCTTGAAAGTATTCTTGATTTTTATGAAACTATACTTATGGAATTTATGAAGAATACTTAGAACTTGAAGATGGAACTTGAGAGAGATCAATTAGATGAATAAAATTGAAGAATGAAAGTTTTTGTAGGTATTTTTAGTCGTTGGTATATGGATTAGATATAAAGGATATGTAAATAAGTCATGAATGATTACTAATATTTTTGTAATTTTATGAGATATTTCATGCTAGTTGCCAAATGATGGTTCCCACATGTGTTAGGTGACTCACATGGGCTGCTAAGAGCTGATAATTGGAGTGTATATACCAATAATACATACATCTAAAAGTTGTGTATTGTACGATTACGAATACGGGTGCATACGAGTAGAATTGTTGATGAAACTGAACGAGGATGTAATTGTAAGCATTTTTGTTAAGTAGAAGTACTTTGATATGTGTCTTAAAGTCTTTCAAAAGTGTAAGAATACATATCAAAACACAACATGTATATAAATTCTAATGGAGTCGTTAAGTCTTCGTTAGTCGTTACATGTAAGTGTTGTTTTAAAACCTTTAAGTTAACGATCTCAATTAATGTTGTTAACCCAATATTTATTATATCAAATTAGATGTTAAATTATTATATTATCATGATATTATGATGTATGAATATCTATTAATATGATACATACATTAAAATATCATTACAACGATAATCGTTACATATAAGTCTCGTTTCGTAATTCTTGCGTTAGTAGTCTTGTTTTTACATATGTAGTTCATTGTTAACACACTTAATGATATATTTAAATATCATTTTATCATGCTAAATATAGTGTATCAATATCTTAATATGATACATATGTATTTAGTAGACGTTATCATAACGATAATCGTTATATATATCATTTCGAGTTTCTTAACTTAGTAAACTCATTTCTTATGTATATCACACATTGTTAATATACTTAGTGAGATACTTACTCATCATAATATCATGTTAACCATATATATATGTCTATATATACCACAACATGTAGTTTTCACAATTTTGTAACGTTCGTGAATCGCCGGTCAACTTGGGTGATCAATTGTCTATATGAAACTTATTTCATTAAATCAAGTCTTAACAAGTTTGATTGCTTAACAGGTTAGAAACATTTAGTCATGTAAATATCAATCTCAATTAATATATATAAATATGGAAAAGTTCGGGTCACTACAATACCTACCCGTTAAATAAATTTCGTCCTGAAATTTTAAGCTGTTGAAGGTGTTGACGAATCTTCTGGAAATAGATGCGGGTATTTCTTATTCATTTGATCTTCATGCTCCCAGGTGAACTCGGGTCCTCTACGAGCATTCCATCGAACCTTAACAATCGGTATCTTGTTTTGCTTAAGTCTCATAACCTCACGATCCATTATTTCGACGGGTTCTTCAATGAATTGAAGTTTTTCATTGATTTGGATTTCGTCCAATGGAATAGTGAGATCTTCTTTAGCAAAATATTTCTTCAAATTCGAGACGTAGAAAGTGTTATGCACAGTCGCGAGTTGTTGAGGTAGCTCCAGTTGGTAAGCTACTGGTCCGACACGATCTATAATCTTGAATGGTCCAATATACCTTGGATTTAGTTTCCCTCGTTTACCAAATCGAACAACGCCTTTCCAAGGTGAAACCTTAAGCATGACCATTTCTCCAATTTCAAACTCTATATCTTTTCTTTTACTGTTCGCGTAGCTCTTATGTCGACTCTGGGCGATTTTCAATCGTTATTGAATTTGGATGATTTTCTCAGTAGTTTCTTGTATTATCTCCGGACCCGTAATCTGTCTATCCCCCACTTCATTCCAACAAATCAGAGACCTGCACTTTCTACCATAAAGTGCCTCAAACGGAGCCATCTTAATACTAGAATGATAACTGTTGTTGTAGGAAATTTCTGCTAATGGTAGGTGTCGATCCCAACTGTTTCTGAAATTAATAACACATGCTCGTAGCATGTCTTCAAGCGTTTGTATCATCCTTTCGCTCTACCCATTAGTTTGTGGATGATAGGCAGTACTCATGTCTAGACGAGTCCCCAATGCTTGTTGCAATGTCTGCCAGAACCTTGAAACAAATCTACCATCCCTATCAGAGATAATAGAGACGGGTATTCCATGTCTGGAGACAACCTCCTTCAAATACAATCACGCCAACTTCTCCATTTTGTCATCTTCTCTCATTGGCAGGAAGTGTGCTGACTTGGTGAGACGATTAACTATTACCCAAATAGTATCATAACCACTTGCAGTCCTTGGCAATTTAGTAATGAAATCCATGGTAATGTTTTCCCATTTTCATTCCGGGATTTCAGGTTGTTGTAGTAGACCTGATGGTTTCTGATGTTCAGCTTTGACCTTAGAACACATCAAACATTCTCCTACATATTTAGCAATATCGGCTTTCATACCCGGCCACCAAAAGTGTTTCTTGAGATCTTTATACATCTTCCCCGCTTTAGGATGTATTGAATACCTGGTTTTATGTGCTTCTTTAAGTACCATTTCTCTCACATCTCCAAACCTTGGTACCCAAATTCTATCAGCCCTATATCGGGTTCTGTCTTCCCGAATATTAAGATGTTTCTCTGATCCTTTGGGTATCTCATTCTTCAACTTTCCTTCTTTTACAACCCCCTGTTGTGCCTCCTTTATTTGAGTAGTAAGGTTAGTAAGAATAATTATATTCATAGCTTTTACCCGTATAGGTTCTCTGTCCTTTCTACTCAAAGTGTCGGCTACCACATTCGCCTTCCCCGGATGGTATCGAATCTCAAAATCATAATCATTCAACAGTTCAATACACCTGCGTTGTCTCATATTCAGTTGCTTCTGATTAAATATATGTTGGAAACTTTTGTGGTCGGTATATATAATACTTTTGACCCCAAGTCTTTAATGCAAAAACAATAGCACCCAATTCCAAATCGTGAGTTGTATAATTTTGCTCATGAATCTTCAATTGTCTAGACGCATAAGCAATCACCTTCGTTCGTTGCATTAATACACAACCGAGACCTTGCTTTGATGCGTCACAATAAATCACAAAATCATCATTCCCTTCAGGCAATGACAATATAGGTGCCGTAGTTAGCTTTTTCTTCAATAACTGAAACGCCTTCTCTTGTTCATCCTTCCATTCAAATTTCTTCCCTTTATGCGTTAATGCAGTCAAGGGTTTTGCTATTTTGGAGAAATCTTGGATGAATCTTCTGTAGTAACCAGCCAATCCTAAAAATTGACGTATATGCTTCGGAGTTTTTGGGGTTTTCCACTTTTCAACGGTTTCGATCTTTGCTGGGTCCACCTGGATACCTTCTTTGTTCACTATGTGACCGAGGAATTGAACTTCTTCCAACCAAAATGCACACTTTGAAAACTTAGCGTACAGTTTTTATTTCCTCAATACTTCTAGCACTTTTCTCAAATATTCTTCGTGCTCTTGATCATTCTTTGAGTAAATAAGTATGTCATCGATGAAAACAATGACAAACTTGTCAAGATATGGCCCACACACTCGGTTCATAAGGTCCATGAACACAGCTGGTGCGTTAGTCAATCCAAACAGCATAACCATAAACTCGTAATGACCATAACGCGTCCTAAAAGCAGTTTTTGGAATATCATCCTCCTTTACTCGCATTTGATGATATCCAGAACGTAAATTGATTTTTGAATAAACCGACGAGCCTTGTAGTTAATCAAATAAGTCGTCAATTCTTGGCAGTGGATAATGGTTTTTGATGGTAAGTTTATTCAACTCTCTGTAGTCAATACACAACCTAAATGTACCATCCTTCTTCTTGACAAACAAAACAGGAGCTCCCCATGGTGATGTGCTTGGTCGAATGAAACCACGTTCTAATAGTTCTTGCAGTTGGCTTTGCAGTTCTTTCATCTCGCTGGGTGCGAGTCTGTAAGGAGCACGAGCTATTGGTGCAGCTCCTGGTACAAGATCTATTTGAAATTCAACAGATCGATGTGGAGGTAGTCCCGGTAATTCTTTCGGAAATACATCGGGAAATTCTTTTGCGACAGGAACATCATTGATGCTCTTTTCTTCAGTTTGTACTTTCTCGACGTGTGCTAGAACAGCATAGCAACCTTTTCTTATTAGTTTTTGTGCCTTCAAATTACTAATAAGATGTAGCTTCGTGTTGCCCTTTTCTCTGTACACCATTAAGGGTTCTCCTTCTTCTCGTACAATGCGAATTGCATTTTTGTAACATACGATCTCTGCTTTCATCTCCTTCAGCCAGTCCATGCCAACTATTACATCAAAACTCCCTAACTCTACTAGTATCAAATCAATCTTAAATATTTCGCTACCCAGTTAAATTTCTCGATTCCGGCATATATAATCTACTGAAATTAATTTACCGTTTGCTAATTCGAGTAAAAATTTACTATCCAACGACGTCAATGGACAACTTAATTTAGCACAAAAATCTATACTCATATAGCTTCTATCCGCACCAGGATTAAATAAAACGTAAGCAGATTTATTGTCAATAAGAAACGTACCCGTAACAAGCTCCGGGTCTTCCTGTGCCTCTGCCGCATTAATATTGAAAACTCTTCCGCGGCCTTGTCCATTCGTGTTCTCCTGGTTCGGGCAATTTCTAATAATGTGGCCCGGTTTTCCACATTTATAAAAAACTACATTGGCATAACTTGCTCCGACACTACTTGCTCCACCATTACTCGTTCCGACACCATTTTTTCCTTTCGTTCTGTTAACCCCTGATCCGTAGATCTCACACTTCACCGCGCTATGACCATTTCTTTTACACTTGTTGCAAAATTTGGTGCAGAACCCCGAGTGATACTTTTCACACCTTTGGCATAGCTGCTTCTGATTGTTGTTGTTGTTGCGGTTGTTATTGTTGTTGGGATGATTGTTGTAGTTGTTGTTATTATTGTTGTGCCATTTGTTGTAGTTGTGATTGATGTTGTGATTGTTGGAATAGTTGTTGTTGTTTTGGTGACTCTTATCACCGTTTTCCTCCCACTTTCTTTTGACTAGCTTCACGTTGGCCTCTTCGGCCGCATGTTCTTTAATTCTTCCCTCAATCTGGTTCACTAGTTTATGAGCCATTCTACATGCCTTTTGTATGGAGGTAGGCTCGTGTGAACTTATATCTTCTTGGATTCTCTCTGGTAACCCTTTCACAAACGCGTCGATCTTCTCTTCCTCCTCTTCGAATGCTCTCGGACACAATAGGCACAATTCTGTGAATCGTCTTTCGTACGAAGTAATATCGAATCCCTATGTTCGTAACCCTCTAAGTTCTGACTTGAGCTTATTGACCTCGGTTCTGGGACAGTACTTCTCATTCATCAAGTGCTTGAATGCTGACCACGGTAGCACGTAAGCAGCATCTTTTCCCACTTGCTCTAGATACGTATTCCACCATGTTAACGCAATACCTATAAAGTTATGCGTAGCGTACTTCACTTTGTCTCCTTCAGCACACTTACTTATGGCAAACACTAATTCAACTTTCTCGGTCCACCATTTCAATCCGATTGGTCCTTCGGTCCCATCAAATTCTGAAGGTTTACAGGCAGTGAATTCCTTGTAGGAGCATCCTACACGATTTCTTGAGCCGTTAGCTGTATTGCTAGATTCAGAGTTATTATTGGTATGTAGCGCGCCCTGTACTGTGGCTATGTTTGAAGCAAGAAAGGCACGAAATTCCTCTCCGCTCATATTCAAGGTGTGTCGAGTAGTCGGTGCCATTTCCTTCAAAATAGTCAAATGAAACAATTTAATCATACAGAATATTAAGAGTAGTCAATAGTATCTCGTAGCATAATATGAACTCATTTATAAAAGCTTTTTCTTCATATTAGCGTTTTATAAGTTTAAATTCGGGTACTACCTACCCGTTAAGTTCATACTTAGTAGCTAATATACAATTCAACTACCATAATTCCATATGAAAAACTGATTATAATAATATATCACATACAAATATTCTTCAAACTTACAACTTCACTATATTACATATAACATGAAATATAGTACACTATGATACAGGACAGTTTTGAAGATAAATTTAGTTAATACGCAAGTTGTTCAGCAAAGGAAATAAAGACACGTAATTCATAAGTCCAGAAACAAGTCATGCATTCTGGTTTTACTAAGACAACTTCCCATCCTTGGTCTTGTGGAAAATAACCGTTATGACCATTAGCTAGGCAGCATGTTGTAATATCGTCAAAAGGACGAGGGTTTCGTAATGTCCAACAGCCCCGTAATAATCTACAAACCTTGTTTCTCACCCCAACTACTGAATCCGTCACTTGTGGGAAAGTTTTATTTAAAAGCTGCAATCCGATGTTCTTTTTCTCACTTTGGTAAGAAGCGAACATCACTAGCCCGTAAGCATAAAATGCTTCTTTATGTTGCATGTTAGAAGCTCTTTCTAATTCACGAAATCCTATGTTGGGATATGTTGAGTCAAAATAGGTTCTTAACCCGTAGCGTAAAATTGCATTTGGGTTCCCCGCATTTAATGCTTTAAAGAAAACACGTTGTAACTTACGGTCTCCCCAATGTGATATACCCCACCTATCAAAGGAAAGCCTTTTATAAACTAAGGCATTTTTAGAAAGTCTTTCAAATGTTTGACAAGTTAATTTCGCCATAACTAAATGTGCTGATGAATTCTAACCGACTCTAGACAAGATTTCCTCAATCATATCCTCTGGTAGGTCTTCTAAAATATTCGGTTGTCTACCCTTAACGTCCATTTTGTTTTTATACTGTAAAATAGACAAGGATTAGATTCGTAATAACAAACAATACAAGCAATTTTTACATAGAACATAAAAGTACATGTACACTACAATACATTTATTACACAACATGCTCACACCCCTCTAATCTGAATCATTGGTTTCTTCTTCTTCGGACTTGGTTCTTTTTCCTAATCTTCTAGGGATATATGATGTTCCTCTAATACGAGTCATCATTTTCCACATTGGTTTAGAAAAACCTGGTGGTTTAGAGGTTCCCGGGTTATTGTCACGATATTGAAAATACGGGTGTTGACGGTACATATAAAGTTCATCGGGGTCGAAATCAGATTTCTCTATTTTGATGCCTTTTCCCTTATTATTTTCTTTTGCCTCATTAAATTGGGTCGGGGTAATTTCTATAACATCATCAGAATCCTCATCAGGATCCGATTCATCGGAAAATTGGTAATTCTCCCAATATTTTGCTTCCTTAGCGGAAACACCATTGACCATTATTAACTTTGGTCCATTGGTTGAGGATTTTCTTTTATTTGACCGGTTTTCTGTGGTTCCTACTATTCCCCCCTCCGGAACCTCTTCTTCTTCTGATTCCTCTTCTTCCGGTTCCTCTTCTTCCGGTTCCTCTTCTTCCGGTTCCGTTTCCTCTTCTTTCGGTTCTTCGGGAACTTGTGAATCTTGCCAATATATATTCGACTCTTCGTTATTATTAGGTGAGTCAATGGGATTTGTGCTAGAGGTAGACATCTATCACACAATATCAAACATGTTAAGAGATTAATATATCACATAATATTTACATGTTAATAATATATAGTTTCCAACAAAAATGTTAAGTAATCATTTTTAAAGAAAACACGGTCGAAGTCCAAACTCACTAATGCATCCTAGCAAACTCGCGTACGCTATTTTAGTATTTTGAATATATGTTATCCTTGGATGCATAAGTTAGAAACGGCGGCAGCGGCGCGAGGAGGACGAGTGGAATGAGGGAGAGCGGCTTGATCGACAAAAAAGAATAGTAGCCCACTAGAACCTGGCCAAAAGCTCTGCCCTCAACTCTTCAGTCGCTAGGTAGGCCGAAGAGACGGATGTTTGTACTTATATAGTAGAGCAGCAGCCACCGGCTTTATTCGCTTGGTCGAAACAGACAACACACTAATGCAAATTTTCTGGTTCTCTAACACCAACGCTCGTATACCAACTGAAATGTCCCGTTCATATTGATTATAAACATTCCATATTAATTGATTTTGTTGCGAGGTTTTGACCTCTATATGAGACGTTTTTCAAAGACTGCATTCATTTTTAAAATAACCATAACCTTTATTTTATCAATAAAGGTTTTAAAAACATTAAGTAGATTATCAAATAATGATAATCTAAAATATACTGTTTACACAAGACCATTACATAATGGTTTACAATAGAAATATATTACATCGAATATGTTTCTTGTATGCAGTTTTTACACAATATCATACAAACAAGGACTCCAAATCTTGTCCTTATTTTAGTATGCAACAGAGGAAGCTCTTAGTATTCACCTGAGAATAAACATGCTTTAAACGTCAACAAAAATGTTGGTGAGTTATAGGTTTAACCTATGTATATCAAATCGTAACAATAGACCACAAGATTTCATATTTCAATACACATCCCATACATAGAGATAAAAATCATTCATATGGTGAACACCTGGTAACCGACATTAAAAAGATGCATATATAAGAATATCCCCATCATTCCAGGACACCCTTCGGATATGATATAAATTTCGAAGTACTAAAGCATCCGATACTTTGGATGGGGTTTGTTAGGCCCAATAGATCTATCTTTAGGATTCGCGTCAATTAGGGTGTCTGATCCCTAATTCTTAGATTACCAGACTTAATAAAAAGGGGCATATTCGATTTCGATAATTCAACCATAGAATGTAGTTTCACGTACTTGTGTCTATTTTGTAAATCATTTATAAAACCTGCATGTATTCTCATCCCAAAAATATTAGATTTTAAAAGTGGGACTATAACTCACTTTCACAGATATTTCCTTCCTCGGAAATAAGACTTGGCCACGGATCGATTCACGAACCTATACAAATATGTACATATATATCAAAGTATGATCAAAATATAATTACAACCATTTTTATTATGTTTTAAAGAATTGAGTGTATTAAGTCAGCTGTCCTCGTTAGTAACCTACAACTAGTTGTCTACAGTTAGATGTACAGAAATAAATCGATATATATTATCTTGAATCAATCCACGACCCAGTGTATACATGTCTCAGGCTAGATCACAACTCAAAGTATATATATTTTTGGAATCAACCTCAACCATGTATAGCTAACTCCAACATTACTGCATATAGAGTGTCTATGGTTGTTCCAAATAATATATATACATGGGTCGATATGATATGTCAAAACATTTTCATACGTGTCTATGGTATCCCAAGATTACATAATATATTAGAATACATGTATAATACAATATAAGTTAGCTAGGATATGATTTGTATAGATTTGTTAAACATTTCCCGTAGCTAAAAAGATTAAAAATATCCAATCTTGTTTTACCCATAACTTCTTCATTTTAAATCCGTTTTGAGTGAATCAAATTGCTATGGTTTCATATTGAACTCTAATTTAAGAATCCAAACAGAAAAAGTATAGGTTTATAGTCGGAAATTTAAGTTACATGTCAATTACTAAAGAGGTAGTCATTTCCGTCGAAAGAACGACATCTTGATGACCATTTTGAAAAACATACTTTCACTTTGAGTTTAACCAAGATTTTTGGATATAGTTTCATGTTCATATGAAAAATCATTTTCCCAGAAGAACAACTTTTAAATCAAAGTTTATCATAGTTTTTAATTATCCAAACCAAAACAGCCCCCGGTTTCACTACGACAGCGTATATCCGATTTTATGGTGTTCATCGTGTTTTCAGGTTTTAAATCATTAAGTTAGCATATCATATAGATATAGAACATGTGTTTAGTTGATTTTAAAAGTCAAGTTAGAAGGATTAACTTTTGTTTGCGAACAAGTTTAGAATTAACTAAACTATGTTCTAGTGATTACAAGTTTAAACCTTCGAATAAGATAGCTTTATATGTATGAATCGAATGATGTTATGAACATCATTACTACCTCAAGTTTTCTGGATAAAACTACTGGAAATGATAAAAATGGATTTAGCTTCAAAGGATCCTTGGATGGCTTGAAAGTTCTTGAAGCAGAATCATGACACGAAAACAGTTCAAGTAAGATTTTCACACGAAATAAGATTGTTATAGTTGTAGAAATTGAATCAAAGTTTGAATATGAATATTACCTTGAATTAGAAAGATAAACTACTATAAATAACAAAGGTTCCTTGATCTTAGATGATTACTTGGAATGGATTAGAAAGCTTGAAAGTAGACTTGCAAACTTGGAAGTATTCTTGATTTTTATGAAACTATACTTATGGAATTTATGAAGAACACTTAGAATTTGAAGATGGAACTTGAGAGAGATCAATTAGATGAAGAAAATTGAAGAATGAAAGTGTTTGTAGGTGTTTTTGGTTGTTGGTATATGGATTAGATATAAAGGATATGTAAATAAGTCATGAATGATTACTAATATTTTTGTAATTTTATGAGATATTTCATGCTAGTTGCCAAATGATGGTTCTCACTTGTGTTAGGTAACTCACATAGGCTGCTAAGAGCTGATCATTAGAGTGTATATACCAATAATACATACATCTAAAAGTTGTGTATTGTACGAGTACGAATACGGGTGCATACGAGTAGAATTGTTGATGAAACTGAACGGGGATGTAATTGTAAGCATTTTTGTTAAGTAAAAGTACTTTGGTATGTGTCTTGAAGTCTTTCAAAAGTGTAAGAATACATATCAAAACACATCATGTATATGCATTCTAATGGAGTCATTAAGTCTTCGTTAGTCGTTACATGTAAGTGTTGTTTTGAAACCTTTAAGTTAACGATCTCAATTAATGTTGTTAACCCAATATTTATTATATCAAATTAGATGTTAAATTATTATATTATCATGATATTATGATGTATGAATATCTCTTAATATGATACATATATTAAAATATCGTTACAACGATAATCGTTACATATAAGTCTCGTTTCGTAATTCTTGAGTTAGTAGTCTTGTTTTTACATATGTAGTTCAATGTTAACACACTTAATGATATATTTAAATATCATTTTATCATGTTAAATATAGTGTATCAATATCTTAATATGATACTTATGTATTTAGTAGACGTTATCATAACGATAATCGTTATATATATCATTTCGAGTTTCTTAACTTAGTAAACTCATTTCTTATGTATATCACACATTGTTAATATACTTAGTGAGATACTTACTCATCATAATCTCATGTCAACCATATATATATGTCTATATATACCACAACATGTAGTTTTCACAATTTTGTAACGTTCGTGAATCGCCGGTCAACTTGGGTGATCAATTGTCTATATGAAACTTATTTCATTTAATCAAGTCTTAACAAGTTTGATTGCTTAACAGGTTGGAAACATTTAGTCATGTAAATATCAATCTCAATTAATATATATAAATATAGAAAAGTTCGGGTCACTACACACTTGACACCATACAAGTCATGGCGCCAAATTTACAAAGCATGGACCACCGCTGCTACTTCGAGATCGTGTGTCGGGTAATTCTTTTCATGTTCCTTTAATTGGCGTGAGGAGTAAGCGATGACTTTTCCTCGTTGCATTAGAACACACCCGAGCCCATTTAAAGAAGCATCACAATAAACCGTCATATCATCTACACCTTCCGGCAACACCAAGACCGGAGCTTGACACAATTTCTCTTTTAACAATTGAAAAGCAATTTCTTGCTCGTTTTCCCAATTAAATCTCGCGTTCTTCCTCGTCAATTTCTTCAATGGAGAAGCAATCTTAGAAAAGTCTTGGATAAACCGACGATAATAACCGGCCAATCCGAGAAAACTTCGGATTTCCGTAGGCGTAGTCGGTTGTCCCCAACTCTTCACCGTCTCTATCTTCCCCGGATCTACTTGAATACCATCCTTGTTCACAATATGGCCAAGGAATTGAACTTCCCTTAGCCAAAATTCACATTTCGAGAACTTAGCATACAACTTCTCCTTCCGCAACGTTTTTCAACACACTACGCAAATGATGTTCATGTTCCTTCATACTCCTCGAATAGACAAGTATGTCGTCGATGAACACAATTACTGACTTGTCCAACATAGGTTGGCACACTCGGTTCATAAGATCCACGAATGCCGCCGGTGCATTCGTAAGACCAAAAGGCATAACTACAAACTCAAAATACCCGTAACGCGTTCGAAAGGCCGTCTTCTCAATATCTTCCTCACGAACCCGCATTTGATGATAGCCGGACCGTAGGTCAATTTTTGAGAAATACGTCGCACCTTGGAGTTGGTCAAACAATTCGTCAATAGTAGGCAATGGATAACGATTCTTGATCGTCACTTTATTCAACTCCCGATAATCAATGCACATACGCATACTACCATATTTCTTCTTCACGAACAAGACCGGAGCACCCCATGGCGAAGCACTCGGTCGAATAAAACCATTCTCAAGTAACTCTTGGGTTTGATTTAACAATTCTTGCATTTCCGTCGGCGCTAAACGATAAGGAGTTTTAGCAATGGGAGTAGCTCCCGGAACCAACTCAATGTGAAATTCAACTTGTCTTTCCGCCGAAATATCCGGTAACTCATCCGAAAAAACGTCTTCGAATTCATTAACCACCGGAATCTCGCGAATGGGTGGTGGCTCATCACGAGTATCAACAACATGGGCAAGAAAAGCCATGCCACCACTAACAAGGAAACGACGTGCCCGTGCAAAAGTGCATATCGGCACAAGTCTTCTACGCTTATCGCCATGAATAATTAACTCTCCCCCACTTGGGGTCTTCACACGAATAGATTTTTCATGGCATGCAATATCGGCTCTATTATGATCGAGCCAATCCATACCAACCACGATATCAAAATCACCCAAAGTCATCGGGATGAGATCAATTTTAAAGTTTTTGGCACCAAACACAACATTACAATTTTTACACACATCAACCACTAGCACCGTCTTGCCGTCCGCTATTTCGACTTCTACCGGACGACTTAACTTAGCTAATGGTTTATTAAGTTTAGGCACAAATTCTGGAGACACAAACGACAAACTTGCACCGCTATCAAATAGAATCCTCGCCGGATTAGAGTTAACCATAAAAGTACCTGAGATGACTTCATTGGATTGCTTAGCTTCATCATTGGTCATCAAATAATTACGCCCCCTTGTCGACCCCGCCGCCTTCTCTATCCTCTTAACTTGATCATTTCGGAGATCGGGGCACTCCGACTTTCGGTGCCCTTCTTGTTGACAATTAAAACATGTGATCACATTAGTACGCGGTTTTGGGCAATCCCGAGAGTAGTGACCTTTTTGCCTACAATTGTAGCACGTGGTCACGTGGACATTAGAAGTACCTTTCTTCACACTACTAACACTTTCGGATGCTCCCCTACTCTTCTTGTTCGAATAACTAGAAGCCTCAAACTTTCTTTTACTTGGCGTATAACTAGCCGGACTCGGAGCTTGCGCTTCAAACCCCTTCGCCACCGCCAAAAGCTTAGCAAAGTCTCAACATGACCAATACTCATTTTACCCTTCAAATCGTCTCTAAGGGTCGCATGAAAGTCTTCCATTAACAATTGATCATTCCCCACATATTCGGGGCAAAAACGCGCCTTGGCGAGAAAGTTGGTTTTGAGAGTGTTTAGGTCCAAAGACCCTTGACGCATGTTCCTTAACTCGTTGTGCAATTTGGAAAGATCCGCTTGCGTATGATATTCGAGGAAAAACTCCTTCTTGAACTCCGCCCAAGATAACCCCACAAAAGCCGCATCACCCACCATATCGATTTTACCATCGAGCCAATCTTTAGCATGACCCCTCAACAAACTAGTAGCAAGCCTTGTCTTCTTCTCGGGTGGGCACTTGGTCGTGCAAAAACAACCTTCAACATCGGAGATCCAAGCTGCACTTTTCATGGGGTCGGGATCCCCGTGAAAGTGAGGAGGCTTAGTCGCCAAAAAGTTCTTATAGCTAAACTCCAACTCGCCCCCATTTTGAGGTCTAGGAAACCTCCTTTCAACTTCTTCTTTGATGGCATTAGTCATTCGTTCTTGAATCATATCGACAATTTTTTCCGAAATCGACTCTTCGAATATTTGTTTAACCCTTCGTGAGAAAACCGAAACATAGTTTTCTAAAGCGGTCTCAATCTTGGTAGTCATCTCATCTTCCTCCACATGAGAGGGACCACCATTGCCATTCGTATCCGTTCCGTTCCCCGTCTTCATTCTAAAGATTAAAAATGGATTAGACATCACCAACAATTTAATACACATATATACCTATGCATATGACCGCACACACACCACATCTAGCTCGATACTTGTCGCACATCCTTGCTTGAATTGACTTGCAACTGTAATAGTGGTCGCGACTCACTATTACGCTCACATGCCGCGTCATGCCCAAACGTATCACAACCATCTTGCTCGATGTTCAAACAATAACACACGATTAGTAACATCATAATATAGTATAGTTAGTCCACATATGCATCAAAGAACTAATCAAAACCCGCACCGACCCGTAGTCCTACAAGTCCCGCATATAATTCAACAACACAAAAGTCTAAGTCTAGGCGCCTATCTCAAGTCACCTAAATCCCTTAGACCATGCTCTGATACCACTTGTAACGACCCAACCCGTTAACCAACCAAAACTGCGTAATAAAAAAAAAAATTCGAAGCAGGCCTGCCCAGGCAGGGTGCGTGGCGCGCAGCCCTACCTGTGCGCGGCGCGCACAGGGCCTGGCAGCCCGTTGTCCAACTTGTTCCATTTTCGTAAAAAGATCTAACACTTCCCATCATTTTTAGACGAAATGCTTTTCACAACATATTAGTATAAGTAAAACTAGCACGAATCAATGATAAAACGAGTTTTACATCGCGGGGCCCACATATGCCCAAAATATCATTAAGTACGAAATACGAGTTTCGACCACAAAAAGTTTAATTGCCAAACGTCACTAGAGCATGGTGTTTGGGGTTAAACTACACAATTCTTGCTCGAACTTCCAAAAATCTATAACCCCCGAAAGCCACTAATCCGTGCGAATACCTTTGCCCTTATCCAAGCCGTATCCTAAAAACGTAAACAATGAGAGGGTAAGCTAACGCTTAGTGAATGCAATAATTATACACATACATATATAATATACCTACTTGCATACACTTACACAAATACCTCATACACGCTAGCAATTTACATAGCATACCATCGCAAGTATAACTCTAAACCCTTCAAGATCGCAAGCTAGCACAACAATAGCATACATATAACCCGAATAATATAACATGCTACACTACAACGCGTAATTATGGTTAACCAATAATACATGGGAATGGTACTTCGAATTTTCCATCGGTGTTCATAACAACCGTTAGTGTACAATGAAATATATCACTAACCCCCTAGGCGACACGGACAACGAAATATTCGTTCAAAGCAATCATTAGTGTACAACGAAATATATCACTAACTCTTGGGCGATTTGGACAACGAAATATCCATCGTTAGTGTACAACGAAATATATCACTAACTATTGGTGGTATAGACAACATATATCCGGCCCCTTTCCCGCCCTACAAATAGATACATTATATACACACATGTATAATCATTCCACTCACCTTGTCGACTTGGCGAGATTTCCAATAACAACTTGTAACTTCAAAGCGAGTCACCTAACACAATTAATTCTCAATTAATTCACATAATAAGTTGGACTTTCCACCAACTAGCCTCACTAGTGCATTTATGACCCATTTGCACTAGAATCACTCATTAAAGGTCAAGACTCCCAACTAATCACTAAAAGCTAGTGATTAAGATTCCAAGACCTCTATCAACACATAACTAGGGTGTTTTCATACACAATTTATCCTGCTAGGTCAAACCTACCCATTTGACCCATTTCAAGTCAACCATAAACCCTAGAAACACTTTTTACTAGCAACACAAGTGAGCTAGTAATTAACTAACCATTTTGGACTCATTAACACCATTTATTACTTTAAAACCCTAGGTTGGTTGTTCTTGAGTCCTCATGACTCAATCTTACCCTCAAAATCACCAATAATGGGTTTTATGTTCATCACTAACCCAAGCCCTAACTCTTAAACAAATCAAATTAAGGAAATCAAGATTAGAACTTACCACCACAACCAAAACGTAGCTAGTGAGGAGATGAACAACTTTATGACTCGAGCTAAGACCCGAAACTAGCTCCTTCTTCCTTTACTTGAGCTTTGTCTCACTCAAATGGGTTTCTCTCACTAAAATTAAATTAGGAAGATGAAGGTGGTTAAAAATGGAGTTATGATACCCCAACTAATGATCTTGTGACCTTAACTCGTTCCACAAGTGAAATTACCACAAGGCCCTTCCAAAATATCTAATTAGAAAAGGCAGAATCCGGCTACAGTGGGAGTGCGCCACGCGCACCCTTAAGTGTGCACTGAGCGCACTAAGGCCTGAACAGACTCTGATCACAGTTTAATTACAGAATTATTCCCACACTTTATGTACTATATTTACACTTCTGTACAATAAATATTAGGGTGTTACATGTATATATATATATATATATATATATATATATATATATATGTATATATATATATATATATATATATATATATATATATATATATATATATATATATATATCTATTTACAAGTAGATGTTCGTGAATCGTCAGTCAATAGTCAAAGGTTAACTGAATATATAACATTAGTTCAAAAATTTTGAGAATCAATATTACAGACTTTGCTTATCCTGTCGAAATCACATAAAGATTAAGTTTTAAATTTGGTTGAAAATTTCCGGGTCGTCACACCCAACCCAACCGGGATGGCTGCACCACAGAACACATGCTAACTAGGGATGACAATGGATCGGATATGGATCAGGTAACGTCATATTCATATCCATATCCATTTAATGTTCTAATCCATATCCATTTAATTTCAATTCATCCATCCATATCCATATCCATATCCGTCGGGTTAAGCGGGTTAATAGATAATCATCCATATCCATAACAATTAGTTATATTTTGTATAATCGTGAGCAGTGTTTACTTTTTATTCGATCAAAAATAATAGTCATTAACAGTTTATACAATCGATAGACACATTTGTTACTATTTGTAGCACCAAAAGACAATATATGACGTATTGATATTTCTAAGGTACCGATCGTATATTCATTTCACACTTTGTTAGGTACATGAAATTTCATTAAAACCTTAAATATAACATGAATATACTTAATTTAATGAACCAAACAAACTACTCCATAGAAACTAAAGTGTTGTTTGTTTTATAAGATGTTTTTGTCTGAAGATCTGCGGACCATGTCTGTAAAGAAGATGTGGTTTAAAGGCCCGTATGATGGATAGTGAAGACTATTTGTTTTTATGTATGTAAAATAGTTTGATTCTATCTGCAGCACTTAGAAGCATATTTCTAAGTCTGCGAGGCTGCAGACATAATAAGCCATTATTCTATCTTATGTCTTCAGAAAAACAAACTGTCTGCAGTAAAAATGTCTGCGAGCGACCATAGATAAGACATAATAATATCTAAAACAAACACCTAAAATTAGCTATATATATTTAATTCAAAAATACTATATCATTATATCAATTCTAGTTATATATATATATTGATATATTTAGTTATTTTGGGTAAAGCGAGTTTATTCATGGATTACAAATTTTCATTTATATCTGATCCACTAAACTTATCATCCATATCCATATCTATCGGATCGGATGTTACGTCATCCATATCTACTCTACGTAGATCGAATCGGATAAATATCCATCGAATCGGATGTCCACTGCCATCCCTAAATTGCTCACACACACCCATTTCTAGCTAGCTTTGTTGTAATTACACCCTTTAGAGATCTCATCAATTCAAAATCTGACTTAAAACACATTACCCAACTACAACACTTGTTAACTAAATATCAAACAAAACAAACCCATTCATCCTAGGAGAATTTATTTATTTATTTGTTGCTTATTAATTCAAATACATTTGGGGCGATTCAAGGGTTTCAACATAAGTACCTCCAATGCTAAAACCATTAGGGCTACCTACAATCCTTACACTTCTTTCGTTCACATTATACACAACGACCCCATCTTCATCCCCAAACACGATATATCGATCGCAACCATCAACCAAACACAACGGCTTAACCGGATCTATATCGATCCCAACGACTTCAATCTTCCTCCATGATTCACTCACACCATATTCATCCATCACCCACATTTCATTACCCAATATAGTCCCAAACATACCAAGTTTCCCCCCAAGTTCAACTAACTCATTAAAGACGGCCCTATCATTTTCAATCGAATCTGGCAATTCGATTTCATTAAACTCTTCGTTTGATAAACTAAACGCTGCAATCGTTGACGAGTATCCACTACGTGTACTCGTCAACCAGTGCAGCTTCTCGTTTACTAAAACGCCACTTATCAAATTCCCAACCGCATGATCATAAGGCGAATTGTCCAAGTTTTTCCACGTGTCATTACGTAAACTATAAACATTTACCAACATATCCGTACAATCCGGATTATACTCGTTATCTGTGTCCCAAAACGAGATTGATATTACTTTATAATCTTCCGTACAAGAATCATAACCGAATCCGTACATAACAAAACTTTCTCTTGCGGGTAACGCAAAAGGAGAAACTGGAACTTTCGAGAGGTCTCGTGTTGTTGGATTGATTATGAAAACGGTGTCGTTTTCATCTTTGGCTAGAACAAGACCATTGCACGAGCCTAAAATCTCTTCCCATAAAATCTGATGTGGCGGGAAGGTTAATTCTTTTGCGGTTTCGGTATTTATATCAAGTGAGTAAAGAGATTTAGTAGTATCAGATATGAGAATTAGTTTAGGGGTTTTATGTTTATGGTTGTTTTGATTGGTTAAAAGGTGGGTTTTAATGAATTTGGGATTTGAAATTAGTGAGCACCATGGTTTGGATACGGATTTGAACCGGCCTAGAGATTTGGCCGGAACACGACGGAGTATGGATTCGATTATCTCCGGTGGGAAGTGGGTGGGTGCAGACATTTTGGGGTCAATTGTCTGAATCTAGATGGTCACAGTTCGACAGATTTGTACAAGTGAGGTAGTCATGATCTGGCACTTGCTGATTTATTAAATGTTATCTTTATGTTTTTTTAGATGTTACCAGTCTTTTACGATGTGTACGTGTTCTTAATAAATAGAGAGAGTAAAAAGCATCTTTACACGTTATTGGGAAAAATTACCTTTTAATTTTTTAATTACGATTACGATGCAATATTTCATTTTTATAATCTGATACTTATATACAAGAAAAATAAGAATAATAATGTTATCCACCCTACTAAATATGTGTTCTAAAATAATACTCCATAAGACCATGAATAACAACACGTTTTAGAGCAAGTTTTGGACCAGCACACCGGCAACACGCTAGTAACAAGGCGTGCAGGTGGGTCGAGTGGTGTGGCGTGCTGGATGGGAACACGGAGAAGGTTTGAAGCGTGTTGCAGTTTTGGGCGACGTAGAAGAAGGGGGTATTGATCCCAAAATACAGCGGATATATTTATATATCCGTTTGAAAATGTTTAATTATATTTAAATTATATTTAATTTACTATTTTATATAAATACAACATAATCAACACAATTTCAAATCACATTTCTTTCATTCTCCCACTTTAACTCTTTCAATTTTCTAAACAAAACATCAAACATGGATGCTTATTTAGCTATTGTCAATGATTCTTCGGACGACGACGACGATTTATTATAAAAAGTTATGAGTGCGTACGTCGAAGAGCTAGATCAAGAAGCTGATGAAGGCCAAAGTCAAAGACCCCCCGAGCACCCCGATCGTATCTTCATAGGGATCGTGAAGGTGCTAGAACACGTCTATGGAATGACTCTTTTTGTGAAACTCCTCCGTTTCCTCCTCACAAATTTAAGACACATTTTCGAATGCACTCGCAATTATTCTACGTATCATACAAGGTATATTGTTGAGTCCCCAAAATAATTAAGGATTTAATTATGACAAAACCGTAATTTATTTGCACTAAAATGTTATGTGCAGCCAGCACAAGTTTATTTATGTATAGACAGCAAATATTGCTATGTCAAGTGTTCAGTATGCTACATAGTCTACCAGCACAAGGTAGAGTGTATTCTTCGAATCAGCACAGGATGAGTACTCAGCAATTCAAGAATATCAAGTAACTCAGCATAAGAAGAACCAGGAAACCTGGAAAGCAGCATACAACACAAGACAGCCATGCTCCATTATAAGCATGGTGGTTTCCTGAGTGGTCTACATCAATTGTACTATTCAACAGAAGTCAAGGCAAAGTTGAACAGGAAAGGACACACGTCGGCGGCTGACAAGTGACCTTACAAGACCACGTGGGAATGCGATAGTTTAACGCATGTGCAGACATGTGCTATACTTTGTCAATGCCTAGGGAACACAACATTCTATTTGTTTAAACAAATAGTGGTGTCAAACCGAATTGGGGTGTTCCTGCAAATAGCTACCAAAGAGGAAAGAGGAGAGCACGCTCTCTGATGCAGTTGTCCCCACAAGTACAGACATCCTATGTACCAGTGGACAATAGAACCATTACACGGTTAATAGGACTACTATAAATTGTTGTATCTACTATTGTAACAACTAGTGGTGTGGGTTTTGTTATTTAGAGTCCAAAATGTGTAATAGCTTTAAGTTTATCCTCATAGCTATACTTATGTAAATCTGTATCAACCAACTATCATTCCGCCAAGGATAGTTGTAATTCTTTGTGATTTAATCAATAAAGAATAACAGTTAAAAAATTACCTTTGACTCTACTTACATTACATGCTTGAATACTAAACTGTGTTTAATTGGTTAGTTAATTATAAGAAATTGTATTCACCCCCCCCCCCCCTTTACAATACTCATGTTGTTATTCAAGGGACCAACAACTGGTATCAGAGCATCAGTCTTGATAATTTAATATCTTGGATCTGAATTCTCCCATGGCTGCATACTCAAATACAGCTTACTTTGAAAATGGCTCATCCAATAGACCACCCAAATTTGATGAAGATGAGTATGAAATTTGGAAGGCAAGGTTCATGCTTCACCTGGAGTCTATTGACCCACTTATGCCTGGTATTGTCACAGATGGTCCATTTATCCTAACTGAGACTATTGATAGCATCCCAGCTACTGCTGACACTCCTGCCATTCCTGGCAGAGAGGTTATTCTCACTCCAGCCAGATGGGATGCTGAGGACAAACGTCGTATAGGACTTGACCCTAAGATCAGAACTCTGTTAGCTATAACTTTACCTAACCACCTGTTCAAACTGATTAAGGGAAAGCTGAATGTTAAGCTTATGTTAGACTATCTAGACGTCACTTATGAAGGCATGGATGAGGTTAGGCAGAACAAGATTATTGCTTTGAAAAAAGAGTATGAAATGTTCTTTGCCTATAAGAATGAGACCCTTAAGCAAACCTTCATTAGGTTTAACTCCTTAGTTGCTGACCTGCTTACTTTAAAAATCACATATACTGATTTTGAACAAGTAAACAAATTCATTGACTCACTGCCTACTAAATGAAAACCTGTCACTGACCCCTTAAAAACCACCCAGACCTTAAAGAACTTTAACATGTCCTCTCTTTATGGTACACTTTGGAACCATGAGAAGGCAGAAGCTAAACTTGAACTGAATTTAAAGGAAAACTTTAAGTCTGCCCCCACCACCTCAAAATCCTCAAAAACTTATGATAATGCTCTTATTGCTGCTGCTAAAAAGAAAGCACAAAAAGCTTTACTGGTTCAAAAGTTGATGGCAGAAGATGAGTCAGCTGAAGATGAGGTGGATAGTGGTACTGGGTCTGAAGAAAGCAGTGATGATGAAGATGATGTTGAAGGGTTTGCTGAAAGTATGGATTTGCTGGCTAGGCAGTTCAAAAGGTTCAATCGTAATAGAACCAGCAAGCCATACAAAGGGAGTAAGAAACCAAGTGCTAGGTATATCAGCAAATCAGTCAAGGGTCCTAAATCTGAGTGTTACAATTGTGGGAATGTTGGACATTTTGCTGCTGAATGCATGTCCAGGAAACCTTCAACATCACATGCTAACTCCTTCTCAAAAGCTGATAAGTACAAGAACAAGTACAAAGCCATGAAGGCTCAGATGAAGAAAAGTGCAAAGGCTGATAAGAAAGGAAAAAAGCCAGAAAAGGTTCTAGTTGCTGAGCATCATGATTGGGATGAAACCAGCTCTTCTTCATCTTCTGACAGTGATACTAATGATGATGATGCTGGTTATGCTTCTGGTAAAAAGCTGTGTTTGATGGCCAAGGAGGTCGAGGAGTCTGATGAGGATGATGATGGTAGTATGTTTTTGGCTGATATGAGAGAAGCTGATCGGAAAAAGGATTCACCTCAATGGAAATCTGAAATGCTGTATAAGGTTGATAATTTTTGAACTAATACTGATGATGAAAAAGATGAAATGTTTGACTACCTAAGAGTTGATTTATGTAGAGGCAGTAAACGTGAAGAAGTTTTGAAAAATGATAACAAATCTTTAAATGATAAACTTAAAAGCAAAACTGATGAAATTAAGATCTTGAAGGATGAAATTTCAAAACTTGAAAAATAAAATTTTTCTTTAAAGTCTCTTCACGTTGAGGCAGCAGATGTTAAGAATCAGCTAAACGACCTCAAGAAGGTTGTTGCTTTATGGTGCACATCTGCTCAACGCACAGCTAAGTGTGTAAATGAGCAGGTTGTGATAACCCGGAAATTTCCAACCAAATTTAAACTTTAATCTTTATATGTTTCCGGCACGATAAGCAATATTTGTTAAGTTAAATTTCAAGAATTTTAAACTATGTTTATACATTCATTCAACCTCCACCAAGTTCCAACGATTCACGAACCATTAAACGAATATGATTATATATGTATATGTGTATATATATTATAACTTGAAACGTAAACAAAATATTAGATTAAATACTTTATATGATTGTATCTGTTTCAAAATGTTTATCAATGGAATTAGAAGATAAGATCAAATGATTGAATTATCAGATATATTGAATTATGATTACAAGTCTCTGTTGAAAGGCCCACGTTGATTTCAGAAATCTTTCCATTTTAATAATATTCGGAAAATGGTAAAGTGATTTATAAATAAGAACAAATTGTCAATCATTGAGAACTAGACAAAGGATAGTGGAAGATTGAATCTCATAAAGATTCGATTTATCTATTTAGTTTCAAACGTACAAAAACGTTTTCAGTTTAAAAAGAACTTTATTATTAAAACATATATAACTTTTATAAATATCTAGAACCACTTTTGACAACTCATTACTTAACTAGTATGATAAAGATAACGATATTTATATTTTATTTTATTAAATATATATAACGATTTAAATTAATATTATATATATTTATACGCGTATTATACGTACATAGTTTTATACTTTTACTATACTTAAACTTTACCTTTACCTTATTTTTACTTTACTTTAACTTTAATAATTCACTTTAATAATTCATACTTTAATAATTCACTTTAATAACTCATACTTTAATAATTCACTTTAATAATTCACTTTAATAATTCATATTTTAATAATTCACTTTAATAATTCATACTTTAATAATTCACTTTAATAATTCAAAAATCTATTATAAATAGAATTCAATAGGTTTCATTATTTCATAGAAACTTGAAAATATTTTTCTCTAAACTCTCTCAATCGATTTACATATATATATTTACTCCGTATTATTTCAAGATATTATTAGTATACATAAAATATTACGACGGAGTGCTATCCGAGTGATTACGAAATTGTTTTTCGAGTAGGATAGGATTAAAGAAATTATGGGTTATAGCTTTGGAGGTGATTGAGTATGGTTCATGGGTATGCTCGTGAGGTCAATATAGTGTTTATCATTTCCGTTGCGTCTACGTACCTTTCCTGTAATATTGAATCTCAATATTGATACGTGAGTACTCATAATTTAACTTTTACATACTAATAGTGTATCCCTGACTAGTGCTCGAGTATTTAGGATTATGCATACTTGTACTTTTGATATTGCCCTTAGACATGTTAGGTTGAATCTTGAATTAGTTACACTTGCGGTTGAGATAAGGTATAAGATATGCATGTCCTTGGAAAGCTAGCGAGAAATTAAGAACTTTTCCTTTAGATATCGAATGGTTTCGATGAACGGATTAGAAGTTATAATCAATTGAATTTTCGAGATTTTTATTAAAAATGATTATTATTATCGTCGTTTTTATCGCCGTTCTAGTTTTATCTTATTATTATCATTATCATTATCTTTATCAATAAAAGGGATTTATCATTAAAAATTATTTTTTTTATTATTACTATCGTTATTATCGTTAAAGTTATAATTAGTATTATTATTATTATTATCCAATTATTATTATTATTATTATTATTATTATTATTATTATTATTATTATTATTATTATTATTAATATATATATCATTATTTAAAAATGGTTATTGTTATTGTTATTATTATTATTAGTATATTATCATTAAGATAATTATTAGTATTATTATTAATAATGTTATAGTAACTATCATTATTAATATTAGTGTAATTAAAATAAATATTTGTAATACCTAATTATTTTGATTACTATTATTATCATTATTATGAACACGATATAAAAGACGATTAAAAGCTATTAAACGAAACGATTAGGAAATAATGAGTAAGAGTATCATGATGAAATTAAAATATTATAAGATATTGATTTAGATAAAATTATCGTTCTTATTATTTTTATCATTACTATTATTATTAAAAGTATCGTTAGTATTAAAACTATCATTTTAACAAAAATTATCATTTTAATAGAAATGTCATTGTTACTATAAAATATCATTATTATTATTATTTTAAATTGAATTATTATTTTAAAGATAATATTAAAAATTATCGTAAATATTAAAGTTATCATTATTAGAATTATCGTTTTATCATAATGTCGTCTTAGTAATTATAAATATTGATATTTTTATAATAATAATTATTATTACAAAATAATACAACTTTTACTTACTATCATTATAGATATTATTTTATCAAATAAATATGTGATACAAACATATTTTACTACGTGTAATAACTTACTTTAATAATACCTATCATATTATCTTTCTGATATTAAATGAACCCTATAAATTTTATTACTTAATATATATAAAAGTATATTTTATTATATAAATTTAATATAAAATTTTATTTATTAATAAATAAATTATATTATTTACTCTAATAAATCTTTTAAAAATATTTAAAAATATAAAACGACGACATTTAAACTATATATTAATCATGTATAGATTTTTGGAAATTATTTTGAGTCAAATTTACTTTTGTTGACTTTTGCATATTAGTCTCGAGCATTAGGATGGTAGTACACTATGACTTGACCTAATTTGTGAGACAAATATTGATCAACACATAAATATATATAATTAATTTAGGTTCGTGAATCTGAGGCCAACCTTGCACTTGTTCAATGACGTTATATGTATTTTTACTACGAAATACAGTATGGTGAGTTTCATTAATCCCTTTTTAAATGCTTTTGCAATATATATTTTTGGGACTGAGAATACATGCGATGTTTTTATAACTGTTTTACGAAATAGACACAAGTAATCGAAACTACACTCTATGGTTGAATTATCGAAATCGAATATGCCCCTTTTTATTAAGTCTGTTAATCTAAGAATTAGGGAACAGACACTCTAATTGACGCGAACTCTAAAGATAGATCTATTGGGCCTAACAAACCCCATCCAAAGTACCGGATGCTTTAGTACTTCGAAATTTATATCATGTTCGAAGGAGGATCCCGGAATGATAGGGGATATTCTTATATGTTTCTAGTTAATGTCGGTTACCAGGTGTTCACCATATGAATGATTATTTTTTGTCTCTATGCATGGGACGTAAATTTTTGTGGTCTATTAAAATGATGGAAATAAATGATTATGATAAACTAATGAACTCACCAACCTTTTGGTTAAAACTTTAAAGCATGTTTATTCTCAGGTGTTAAAGAAATCTTCCGCTGTGCATTTGCTCATTTTAAAGATATTACTTGGAGTCTTTCATAGCATATTTCGAAGAACGTTGCATTCGAGTCATTGAGTTCATCAAAGATTATTATTAAATCAATTTATAGTTGGATAGTGGATATTATGAAATGGTATGCATGCCTGTCAATTTTCGATGTAAAGAAAGTTTGTCTTTTAAAAACGAATGCAATGTTTATAAAATGTATCATATAGAGGTCAAATACCTCGCAATGTAATCAACTATTGTGAATCATTTATAATGTATATGAACGGGTCCTTTCAGTTGGTATCAGAGCGGTGGTCTTAGCGAACCAGGTCTGCATTAGGGTGTCTAACTGATAAGTCGATAGGATGCATTAGTGAGTCTGGACTTCGACCGTGTCTGCTTGTCAAAAGTTTTGCTTATCATTTTGTGTCGAAAATTAACTACTTATCATCCTCAGGAAATTACCTGCTTATCATTTTTAGTCTAAGACACGTCTTGCTGCATTGATTGCATGAATAGTGTATAGACAAAAATTCATATTTTAGCATATCTGCTAAATCATATCTTATCGTATCTGTTACTTTAAACTTTGCCTGACATATCCCGCAAAGTCCCCCGTAATCTACGAAATCTTTTGATATATATATATATATATATATATATATATATATATATATATATATATATATATATATATATATATATATATATATATATATTCTATGTAATTAGAATACCATTCGTTAGCCAAAATCATTTCATATCGAAAAAAGAAATCCTTTTTCCAATCGTACGAAATGGAATTCGTCATCAGTTCAAGTCACTCAGATTCCGAAATGGAATCCCATTCAAGCTCCGAAAGCAGTGTGACTGGAATAGATCAACCAATCAGTCATCACCTATTCTGGATGAATTGGGGATGGGTTCGTAGCCTCCTCAATCATTGGAGACAAGAAGAAGGTGATCCCTTCCATCCACCACATTGCCCTCTTGACGAAGAACCTGAAGCACTTACCGGCGAACCTGTCCGAAACACCATTTTCTCGTTCATTTCCAGAGTATCTAGTCACGATTATATATTACATCAAATTTTAGATTTTATTTATCCGCTCGTCCGAACCGACAATCACCCAGGTGTAATAGAAGAAGTCAATGAGCTTCGCGCTCGGGTAGTGGCTTTGGAGAATATGGTGCAGAGATTACAAACACCAGCAGCAGCATCAGCAGTATAACCAGTACCACCATCATCAACGCCAACAGTACCATTACTACCTCCAACTACAACCACGTCGTAAACATCAACTTCACAATCTGTCCCATGCGCATCAACGTCATACGCACCATAGATACCAAGGAGTACCAACAACAATAACTGACGAAGTATTAATTCATAACTTCATTGGAGAAAAATTCCGCGGCGATTATGTAATCTCTAAAGTCTTAGAGATTATCTAATCTTGCCCTAACCATAAATCAGTTAAGCGAACCAAAATGATAGAAGGAAGAGTAGAAACCCTGACAAAAATGGTGTGTGATTAACAAGCTAAACTTGCTTTACCAACAACATCAACAGTACCGTCAGCGTTACCAGCATCGTCAGTACAGTCAACATCCGAATCAACAACACCGATAACATCACAAACTCCGTCAGTTCAAGAATCACTGTGGACATCATTACGAATCAATAACATGTATATTGTATCAACGAGTTATGAAGAATTAACTCATTCCCTCTGAAGAAATTATATGTATGTATGTGTATATATATATATATATATATATATATATATATATATATATATATATATATATATATATATATATATATATATATATATATATTTTGAAATAAATCTTTCCGTGCTAAGCTATTGTGTATGAATCTTAACTACTCGGTTAATTCATATTACAAATATGCAATAATGTATGTCCTTCGGCCGCAACTTAACCAGCGTTAACTACAATCTCTGTCGTAATTCAACAAATTCCAATTCATAATAAATCAAGTATATATTTGATTTTACACTTTCATCATCGATGTACCTGAAACTTTTCAGATAACATCATTCGTACTTTGCGAAATTCACAAGAATTCTACAAACCGAACATCATACATCAACAAATAACGAATTATTGATTCATAATTTTAATGTCATTAAAGAAATACTGCGTAAAAGTTATGTACTTTTTAAAGCCTTTAGGGATTATTCAATTCTAGTTTCAACCGTAAATCAAATGAGTTTAATTTAACATTAACTCATTAAATCTATGTTACATCTGAAGAAAATATACATATATATATTTTCATAAATACTGTAATAAAATTTTTTTGTACAAAATATTAATTGTGAAATTTTTTTTTAACGGGTAGGTAATACTCGAGAGATATATAAATTCACAATTAATATGTTACATTCTTTAAATCTGATTCAGCAAATCATCCATTATACTCCCTACTTTCACAACAATATACATTCTTTTATAGAAATCAAAACAACCATACTCATTCAAAATTTAATTACATATTCTGATTTTGAAATCTCAAAATTCAACTTGAGATATGACCAAAATCATTACTCTTAGATCCTTACATCTTTCACAAGCTATATTTTGACTTCAAAACTGTGTTAGAACATCAAATGTATGTTAACGATTACAATCTGTGTTCAAACCCTTCGAAAATTTCTGAAGACACTTCGAATGATGAGCAATCGAGATGATGATCCAACCACATGTTACCCACAGTTATGTACCCGAAAAACTCTTGAAACCAAAGTAAAAGTTTAAACAACGTATCCGCGTCAGATTCTTTGGCATTTATTAGCAAAAATAACTTTGCGACTCCTATTCAAAGTAGCCAGTTTTGTCACAGCTCCAGCAAGTCAACTTCGACTTTTCAGACAGACTAACCTTATTATAACCTTGAGATATACACCATCATTACCAGGGAACCTTTTACATTCCACCACATTATTAGCAGATGTACCAACAACTTCATTACCCTTTGACTTTAGCCTCTCCAAAAAATCATTATAATTATTCATTGAAACCCTATCATTTACTCATTCGCATCTTGTAATGAGAATTGCCATACGAATCATTGAGAATTAGCAATCAGTATTTTGAAATCTCGCAGCATGTCTACGCCAACAGTTATATGTGTATATATAACGTCTATCTTCTGGACTTAATTTGAATGTGAAGTTTCTGAAAAACACTCCGAACTACGAATTGGTTCTCCGAAAATGGAAAAAATGCTGATGAAGCAGCAAAAACTATAAACGACTTTAAACAGTAAAAGCTGGATGATAATGATGAAGTGTGCTGGCAAAGCGTAGAAAAAGAGAAGTTTTGGAACTAGAAAATGGATTGAGCAAAGTAGGAAGGAGGCTGTGGACAAATTACAAAGACTGAACCTGACTTTAAAGGATCCAAATGATTCAGTACCTACTGAAGTCATTAACGAATACCTTGATCCTGACTCTAAACCCCTGCGGACAATATTCTTCATCATTCTCTGATATTAGAAATTCTAAAATATCATCATATCTTTCATTATAAATATCCTCCATATTTCTGAAGATATTTTCTTAATTTTTCTTATTTGAAATCATTTACCTCTTCGCGCTATCTGTATTACATCATAAAAGAAACTATTTTAGTTTCTAAATTCTGAAACATTCAAGTTTAAAATAGGAATATTTTGAAGTAGTGTTGGGAACTGAAGCATGAATTAGTATAATATAATGACACTTAATCAATGTGATTATATTACAGTAAGTCATGCTGAGTTTCTAAATGGAACGTGATGATTCACAGATCATAACATCATCATGTGCCATGTTATACGACTCTTGTATTCTATTTAACCTCTAAAATATCAAAAAAAATATTTCTTGATGATTCGGCCTTTTCCAAGGTATTCTAGTAATTTGACAAGTCAAGATCTTGCCATCACAATTTCCTTCCTAAAACATTAACAATGTTCATTCCGAAATTCATATCTGTGAATTCTGGACCATTACAAGCGGTGCTTAATCGCAAGAAGAAGAAACGAAAGGACAAAACTCCGAAATAGAAATTGGGGTATAAATTGCAGCAAATAAAAGAGAGCATTAACTGTGAATGATAATGATTATAGAAGACAGAAGCAGAGACTTTGAAATATAAGGGAACATATAAAGTCCAACGACAAACCAGAAATTATAAACCATATATATCGATGCATATAGCAATATAAAGACACGGGAGAACTAGAAACACTATAAACCCAAGAGTATAGTAGAAGTAAATAGATTCTTCCGGCGGTAGATGAAAAAGAAGAATGACCGATATGAAAGTTAGAAGTATATCGAGAATCAGAACTGGATGGAGCATATTGATGAATACTTTAAAATATGAGTTGAGGAGGAAAGAATAGAAGGTGATGAAACATGACTAGGAACTTAGAAATCAACAGATTTAACTCATACAATGGCGGAATAAGTGAATCAAACCCTCTAGTGAATAGGTTAATTTTTTTTTTGATTAATTTAGTCAAACCACAACTAAATCAAGTGTGATTAGATTAACACCTAGAGCTATTATTCACCACCTGGGTGATTTGGACTGAGAGAGAATCGGAGGAGCTCACTAGATTTGAGTGTGTGTAACAAATGAGAGGCTTAACCTAAAATGAAGAACATAAGACTTTATATACCCCTGCTGTTGACTCACCCATACGATTCATTCATCACACGTACGAGTTGGCTTCATCAGCCGTACGGGTGATCACTCACTCGTGTCTTTTCATTTAGTTTGTAATTTTGACTTAGCTCAGCATCAACCGTGCGTATGAGCCTGCCAGTCGTACTAGTGAGGCTTTACTCGTACATCTGACTAAGTCTAACATAGTCAAACATCTAAATCTCGTTCCTGCAGTTCCTGTAACCACATACAAACACGGATAGGATAATAACGAGCAATCATGGTGGCCTGTAAACTGTTGTACCTGTAATGGACGTGGGTAGATGTCTAGGGACTTGCATAAAATGCATCAACATAAGGTGTAAGTTGTAAGGAAACGAAGGAGGTGAATTTATAAGAAAATCTCCGACAGAACAATTAAAATGGACGATCGCATTTAAAGCGGATCCTAATTCCCTTGATTACCGGAGAGTCAAATCTTATTAAGAAGATTTTCTTCAAATCCCTTGAAATCTGGGAATCAATCATATCTACGTCAAATGATAAGATGAATCTACACTTACTCATTTCATTCTTCTATATTAGCTTCATTCGTACTCTTCATATAAATGGATTGTTTATCTAAATTATTCGCTGATGATAAAACTCTAATTTTCAGCCCGTATGCATCATGAAAACATACTTATTATCATTCACGACCTTTCCACTCAAATTTCGGGACGAAATTTCTTTAACGGGTAGGTACTGTGACAACCCAAAAATTTCCAACCAAATTTAAACTTTAATCTTTATATGTTTTCGATACGATAAGCAATATTTGTTAAGTTAAATTTCAAGAATTTTAAACTATGTTCATACATTCATTCAACCTCCACCAAGTTCCAACGATTCACGAACCATTAAATGAATATGATTATATATGAATATGTGTATATATATTATAACTTGAAACGTAAATAAAATATTAGATTAAATACTTTATATGATTGTATCTGTTTCAAAATGTTTATCAATGGAATTAGAATATAAGATCAAATGATTGAATTATCAGATATATTGAATTATGATTACAAGTCTCTGTTGAAAGGCCCACGTTGATTTGAGAAATCTTTCCATTTTAATAATATTCGGAAAATGGTAAAGTGATTTATAAATAAGAACAAATTGTTAATCATTGAGAACTAGACAAAGGATAGTGGAAGATTGAATCTCATAAAGACTCTATTTATCTATTTAGTTTCAAACGTACAAAAACGTTTTCAGTTTAAAAAGAACTTTATTATTAAAGCGTATATAACTTTTATAAATATCTAGAACCACTTTTGACAACTCATTACTTAACTAGTATGATAAAGATAACGATATTTATATTTTATTTTATTAAATATATATAACGATTTAAATTAATATTATATATATTTATACGCGTATTATACGTACATAGTTTTATACTTTTATTATACTTAAACTTTACCTTTACTTTATTTTTACTTTACTTTAACTTTAATAATTCATACTTTAATAATTCACTTTAATAACTCATACTTTAATAATTCACTTTAATAATTCATACTTTAATAATTCACTTTAATAATTCATACTTTAATAATTCACTTTAATTATTCAAAAATCTATTATAAATAGAATTAAATAGGTTTCATTATTTCATAGAAACTTGAAAATATTTTTCTCTAAACTCTCTCAATCGATTTACATATATATATTTACTCCGTATTATTTCAAGATATTATTAGTATACATAAAATATTACGACGGAGTGCTATCCGAGTGATTTCAAAATTGTTTTTCGAGTAGGATAGGATTAAGGAAATTATGGGTTATAGCTATGGAGGTGATTGAGTATGGTTCATGGGTATGCTCGTGAGGTCAATATAGTGTTTATCATTTCCGTTGCGTCTACGTACCTTTCCTGCAATATTGAATCTCAATATTGATACGTGAGTACTCATAATTTAACTTTTACATACTAATAGTGTATCCCTGACTAGTGCTCGAGTATTTAGGATTATGCATACTTGTACTTTTGATATTACCCTTAGACATGTTAGGTTGAATCTTGAATTAGTTACACTTGCGGTTGAGATAAGGTATAAGATATGCATGTCCTTGGAAAGCTAGCGAAAAATTAAGAACTTTTCCTTTAGATATCGAATGGTTTCGATGAACGGATTAGAAGTTATAATCAATTAAATTTTCGATATTTTTATTAAAAATGATTATTATTATCGTCGTTTTTATCGCCGTTCTAGTTTTATCTTATTATTATCATTATTATTATCTTTATCAATAAAAGGGATTTATCATTAAAAATTATTTTTTTTATTATTACTATCGTTATTATCGTTAAAGTTATAATTAGTATTATTATTATTATTATCCAATTATTATTATTATTATTATTATTATTATTATTATTATTATTATTATTATTATTATTATCATCATTATTAATATATATATCATTATTTAAAAATGGTTATTGTTATTGTTATTATTATTATTACTATATTATCATTAAGATAATTATTAGTATTATCGTTAATAATGTTATAGTAACTATCATTATTAATATTAGTGTAATTAAAACAAATATTTGTAATACCTAATTATTTTGATTACTATTATTATCATTATTATGAACACGGTATAAAAGACGATTAAAAGCTATTAAATGAAATGATTAGGAAATAATGAGTAAGAGTATCATGATGAAATTAAAATATTATAAGATATTGATTTAGATAAAATTATCGTTCTTATTATTTTTATCATTACTATTATTATTAAAAGTATCGTTAGTATTAAAACTATCATTTTAACAAAAATTATCATTTTAATAGAAATGTCATTTTTACTATAAAATATCATTATTATTATTATTTTAAATAGAATTATTATTTTAAAGATAATATTAAAAATTATCGTAAATATTAAAGTTATCATTATTAGAATTATCGTTTTATCATAATGTCGTCTTAGTAATTATAAATATTGATATTTTTATAATAATAATTATTATTACAAAATAATACAACTTTTACTAATAATACAATCATTATAGATATTATTTTATCAAATAAATATGTGATACAAACATATTTTACTACGTGTAATAACTTACTTTAATAATACCTATCATATTATCTTTCTGATATTAAATGAACCCTATAAATTTTATTACTTAATATATATAAAAGTATATTTTATTATATAAATTTAATATAAAATTTTATTTATTAATAAATAAATTATATTATTTACTCTAATAAATCTTTTAAAAATATTTAAAAATATAAACGACGATATTTAAACTATATATTAATCATGTATAGATTTTTGGAAATTATTTTGAGTCAAATTTACTTTTGTTGACTTTTGCATATTAGTCTCGAGCATTAGGATGGTAGTACACTATGACTTGACCTAATTTGTGAGACAAATATTGACCAACACATAAATATATATAATTAATTTAGGTTCGTGAATCCGAGGCCAACCTTGCACTTGTTCAATGACGTTATATGTATTTTTACTACGAAATACAGTATGGTGAGTTTCATTAATCCCTTTTTAAATGCTTTTGCAATATATATTTTTGGGACTGAGAATACATGCGATGTTTTTATAACTGTTTTACGAAATAGACACAAGTAATCGAAACTACACTCTATGGTTGAATTATCGAAATCGAATATGCCCCTTTTTATTAAGTCTGGTAATCTAAGAATTAGGGAATAGACACCCTAATTGACGCGAACTCTAAAGATAGATCTATTGGGCCTAACAAACCCCATCCAAAGTACCGGATGCTTTAGTACTTCGAAATTTATATCATGTCTGAAGGAGGATCCCGGAATGATAGGGGATATTCTTATATGTTTCTAGTTAATGTCGGTTACCAGGTGTTCACCATATGAATGATTATTTTTTGTCTCTATGCATGGGACGTATATTTATGAGAACTAGAAATGAAATTCTTGTGGTCTATTAAAATGATGGAAATAAATAATTATGATAAACTAATGAACTCACTAACCTTTTGGTTGACACTTTAAAGCATGTTTATTCTCAGGTGTTAAAGAAATCTTCCGCTGTGCATTTGCTCATTTTAAAGATATTACTTGGAGTCTTTCATAGCATATTTCGAAGAACGTTGCATTCGAGTCATTGAGTTCATCAAAGATTATTATTAAATCAATTTATTGTTGGATAGTGGATATTATGAAATGGTATGCATGCCTGCCAATTTTCGATGTAAAGAAAGTTTGTCTTTTAAAAACGAATGCAATGTTTGTAAAATGTATCATATAGAGGTCAAATACCTCGAAATGTAATCAACTATTGTGAATCTTTTATAATGTATATGAACGGGTCCTTTCACAGGTGCCTGCACAAGTTGAAGCTTTCTTTGCTGGTGACTATGCTGCTGCTGCTGCTCTCGCAGAAGTTACTTAAATGGACAACATTCTTGAAACAGATCCTGAAGCTGTCTTGCCAAATACCTTTGCCAAGATAGTTAAGGGTAAAAAGGTCTTAACAAATAAGTTTGTCAGACCTACTGACACCCCACCACCGTCCATGAAAGAAATTTTGGAGGATGAAGTAAAAGCCAAGGAAACCAGTACTTCAATTGATGAAACTACTGATCCCTCAAGCATTTAATATATGACTCCAAAGGAAAGACGCATTAAAAGGGAAATCACTGAAAACAATCAAAGAAAGTTAAAATCAATTGATTCCCCTTCGTGTTCAAATTCCACCAATGCTGAGCCAACTGATGAAAATTGTACTGATAAACCAGTAGCTGCTGACAAGCCAGCAAAACACAATACTGGCAAGTCAAAGGCAGCAATCAAGATTCACAAGAATCGACCAGCATCAGCTGACGAGTCAGTAACTTCCCACACTGACTCGTCGAACAAAGGCAAAGCAGTATACCATGATTATGGTACTGGTTCTAAAAGGAAAGCTGCCCTTAAGGGAAAAGTTAAAGTGAACCAAATTGTGGAATCAAGTGCTGGGCCATCCATCACTGAGATAATGACTATCAAGCTTGACCAGCTCATAGCTGCCATATCTGAAAGTAGACCCGATCTTACTTCACCCATTTACTCAGTGTATGACCAGTCACCGATACCGAATGCGAGAAAATTCTACAAATATGGCAGCAAGTTTCACTTAGCCAACCGGTGTACTCTAACCCTAACCCTATCTGCTGCTGCCTCTTCAAGTAAAACAGCAGACAGGAAGCGATCATCAAAGATGACCTTTCCAGAACCCATCCTTGGATGGGTTCCCAAAAAGAACTTATCTCTTAGCTACTGTGCAGGGCATTCAAAATAAGCAAATCTGGTATCTCGATAGTGGTTGTTCGAGACATATGACCGGATGTAAGTCCCTGCTGATGGACTATCAAGAAAAGGATGGTCCATTTGTATCATATGGAGATAATTCGTTGGGTTACACAAAGGGTTTTGGTACTTTAACAAATGGGAATGTTACATTTTCAAATGTAGCATATGTCGTTAGACTTAAACATAATCTACTCAACATAAGCCAACTGACAAGCAAAAGTAAGATAGTCCAGTTCAGAAGGAAGATTGGCACTATTTTTGATAAGACAGGGAAGCCACTGCTGACAGCAAAAAGACATGAGAACATGTATCAAATAGACATGAACACAGCAGTCACAACAACTGGTACTTGTTTTTATTCAAAGGCAGCAGACAACCTCAAGTGGTTATGGCACAAGAGACTCTCACATCTCAACTTCAAAGATATTCATAAGTTATCTAGTAAAAGTTTGGTGTCTGGGCTACCCACAATATCTTATGTGAAGGACAGATTATGTCCTGGATGTGAAAATGGGACGCATCACCATGCCTCATTCAAATCAAAGTAGATTTCATCTGTTGAGAAACCATTTCACCTTCTTCATATGGATCTTTTTGGTCCTGTTAATATAGCCAGCTGTAGTGGGAAGAAGTATACACTGGTGATTGTTGATGAATATTTCAGATACACTTGAGTGTTCTTTTTGAAGCAAAAGAGTGAAGCTGCTGATGAAAATATCAATTTTATCAAAAGAATGGAACTACTGAATGGGTAACTGGTGAAGCAGCTTAGAAGTGATCATGGTACAGAATTCAAAAATGCAACATTGGAAGAATTTTGTGATGATAAAGGTATTTCACAGAACTTTTCTGCTGTGAGAACACCTCAATAGAATGGTGTTGCAGAAAGAAGAAACAGAACTCTCATTGAAGTAGTAAGATCTATGTTGGCTGAGTCTGGGCTGAAAAGTTCATATTAGGTAGAAGCTTTGAACACTGTATGTTTTACCCAGAATAGATCTTTAATAGTGAAAAGACATCAAAAAACTGCTTATGAAGTTCTCAAAGGCAGAAGACCCTCAATTTCATTTCTTCATGTATTTGGCACTCCCTGTTTCATTCTAAACAATAGGGATCAGCTAGGAAAATTTAATGCTAAGGCTGATGAATGTATATTTTTAGGATATTCCAACATGTCAAAGGCATACAGGGTTTTCAATAAAAGAAGGGGCTGATTTGAAGAATCCATTAATGTTACATATGATGAAACTGCCCCTACTTCATCTTCTGGTCAAGAAGATGAGGAGTTATTGTTTGAAGAGCCAACTCAGCAAGCTCTTGATGATGAAGAAGAACCAGCAGTAAATCCCTCACCAATCCATGTTGCTGGGTTCTCTGATGATGAGATGGAACACTCTGTTCCATCTGTGTCTATACCATGTGGACCTACTGGCTCTACTGAAGTTTTACAATTGGATCAGAGGTCTACTGGTTCTGAAGGATCTCAAGCTGGTACTGGTTACACTCATAATGAACAGATGTCTCCCACTCCTGCTCATTCTTCTGAGCCAGCTGACGATCAAGATGATGTGTGTTCCACAACAAGCTCACATGTTCATAACACTAGATGGACAAAGGAGCATCCAATTGAACAAGTTATTGGTAATCTGGACAGTGGTGTTAAAACAATAAGACATGCAACCAGCAACTTTTGTATGCTTGTAAACTTTGTATCTACCATTGAACCTACATGTCCCGATGAAGCTATCAAAGATCCAAGCTGGGCAGGAGCTATGCAAGAAGAGATCTCCTAGTTTGATAGGAATAAGGTTTGGACATTGGTACCTAAACCTGATGATGAAACTAAGAAGATCATTGGTACCAAGCGGGTTTTCAAGAACAAGATGGATGAAGATGAGATTGTAATCAGAAACAAAGCTAGATTGGTAGCTCTGGGTTTCAAATAGGAAGAAGGATTGGATTATGGAGAGACATATGCTCCAGTAGCTAGGATGGAAGTTATCAAATTGTTCTTGGCATATGCTGCTAAGATGAACTTTAGGGTATTCCAGATGGATGTTAAATCTGCATTTCTAAATGGGAAGCTGCAAGAAGAATTTATGTCAAACAGCCTCCTGGTTTTATAAGCAGTAAATATCCAGACCATGTCTACAAGCTAGACAAAGCTCTTTATGGCCTCAAACAGGCACCAAGAGCATGGTATGAGACACTTCATGTGTATCTCACTGGTATAGGTTTTAAAGTTAGAACAATTGATACCACTCTGTTCTCAAAAGAGATAGATGGTGATCTCTTGCTGGTACAGATATATGTGGATGATATTATTTATGGATCAAAAAATGAGAAACATTGTCAAGATTTTTCAAAACTTATACCAAAGACATATGAAACGAGCTTACAAAGAGATTTGCAATACTTTTTAGGATTTCAAATTAAACAACTTGATGATGGAATTTTTATAAGTCAAGATAAATATATCAAAGATATGTTAAAGAAATTTGGTCTGACCTGTTTAAAAGATATAGGGACCCCAATGGCAGCATCTATTAAAATAGATGCTGATCCCAATGGTGAACCAGTCAATATCACTGAATATAGAGGTATGATTGGATCCCTACTTTATCTTACAGCCAGCAGACCAGATATTATGTTTGCTACATGTCTCTGTGCCAGATATCAAGCTGATCCTAAAGAGTCACACTTGCTAGCAGTAAAAAGGATATTTAGGTATCTGAAAGGTACTGCTAAACGTGGTCTTTGGTACCCCAAAGACCAGGATTTTGAGCTAATTGGGTATTCAGATGCTGACTTTGCAGGGTGTAAAATAGACAGGAAAAGTACTACTGGTGGTTGTCAGTTACTGGGTGGTAGGCTAGTCAGGTGGACGAGCAAAAAGCAAAATACTGTGTCCACATCTACAGCTGAGGCAGAATATGTTTCTGCTGGTAGTTGTACTGCTTAAGTACTATGGATGCAAAGCCAGCTGAAGGACTATGGTGTTCATGTTACAAAAACTCCAATCTACTTTGACAACACAAGTGTTATTGCTATTACCAACAATCCTGTGATGCATTCAAGAACTAAGCACATTGACGTTCGATATCATTTCATAAGAGATCATGTTCAAAAAGGAGATGTGGAGCTACATTTTATTTCAACAGACCAGCAGTTAGCAGATCTTTTCACAAAGCCCTTAGATGAGAAACATTTTAACTATCTCATCTCAGAGCTGGGTATGCTTGAACTTTAAAATAAAAGCCAATTTTGTTGGTGTGTTGGCTCTACAACATGTAGGGCAAACCAGTAATTCCAAATTTCTTTCACTTACTGCCTACATGTCAAACAGTCAGCACAACAAGGTCTTTTATATCATGGTTATTCAATGTTCAAAACAAAATAATAAATAGCTCACAATACTTAATGATACCTTAAATCTGAAACTCATTTACTCCCAATGATTTAAAATTAAATTCATTACATATTAAATGTCACAAAGAATTTTTGTATTTAATACAAAATTTATCTTATGATTTTTAACTTCAAATTGGATTGAAAACTGCTGCATTTAATGCTTAATGGGAGGTATGAGTGCTCAAGCCGATTAAATGTCATGTCAACAGTCTATGTCCCATCGAAAACGTGCCAGTCTGTCACATCTGCCCACACACCTGCAGATGACAGTTGCCATTTTCTCTCTCCTGCACTTTTTCCACCAATCTGGAAGGTTAAATAAGGCTATCAATTCCACATAATAACCTTCGGTTTTTAACTCTTTGATTTACCTTTCAAATACACACTCTTCTCTCTACAAATCCCAAATCTTCAAATATTTCATACATTCACCTTCAACATTTCTTCAATGGCAGGATAACAACACCAATCACCACCTACTGAGAATCAGCCAGAGGAACAACTATAGTAACAACAAGCGGTGGAACCACAACAATCGGAACAACACCCTCTACCGGTCATTGAGGAACAAGTTGTACAGGGTCCACTGTTCAATCTTCACCCTAATCTGATCAAGGCTGCTAATGCACCAGATTAAGCATTGATTCGACTATCGAGAGGCAATGCAGCACACGCTCTTTCAATTCCCAAGTCTAAAGCCAGCATTGGCTATGAGGCTTTGATCGACTACATTAGGCGTTGCCCCTTGGCGAGATCCATCACCGGAGTTCCTTCCCATCTCTATCCAGCCTATTTAGAAAGATTCTGGTATACTGCCACCATGGCCACCACTCAACAGGATGCTCCATGTATTCGTGGCATGGTGACTGAAACCCTACACTGCTCGATCACTGTTGATGCCATCCGTAGTGCTCTTCAATTACCTGGTGGTCCATTTTTTAATTCACCAACGAGTGATTATTTTAGGAGGGAAGTGCTGGAAACGATTAGATATGCTGGTCCAATTGCTCATACACCACTAAGGAAGAACATGCCACCACTATGGCATTACTTCTTTGGACTGCTGACCCAGTGCATCAGCCAAAAGTCCAGTAGTATTGATCAGTTCTCAGATTTTGAGCTCAAAATTGGTAATGGTTTGCTGTTCAACAGGAACATTGACTACGCAGCTGAGATCTACCTCAGGTTAAGGGAAATGGTGCTTGCACCCAAACGAACACATCTAATCCCCTTTCCAAGGTTCTTGAGCCTTGTTTTTGAAAATGAGCTGGTTGAAGCTTACCAGCAGATTGCTAATCAATCATTCGAACTACATCCAAAACAAGGGGGAATGCCAAAAGATGCTCCTGTTGCTCCATATACTGGTTTAACACCAGGCATGCTCGAGTATCTTGCTGCTCGGGGTGGAGTAAACCCAACTAATGTCTCTGGTGTTGCACCAGCTAAGGGGGAGGGACCTCAGTGAAAGCCAGCTGTGAAAAGGAAGAAGCCAGCTACCTCAACTAGTACAGCCACCGTCTCACATACTGGTAAAGCAGTAGTTGTATTAGAATCTAGTGCTCTCTGATCATAAAGAACAGCCCTAGTCTTATATACTGACTACACACTTCTAGTATTGGAATCCGTTGCTTAACTATTTTTTGGCAACAGGCAAATCCAAACAAGTTAAAGTTGGCTCCAAGCAAACCACAGGAGGGATTGCCTCAGTCTCAACTACTGCTTCTGAAAAGAAAGCTGCTATGGAACCTGGTGCGTCTCTAGACTAAACAGCAGAAATCTCTAACTTAATTAAAAAAAATTTAACTGCTGACTTGAAAAATGAAAGTGGAGTTAAAGGCACAACCTTTACTCCCAAGCTGACTGGTTTTAAAACTAGTGTTAAGAAGAGTAGCAACCCATACTCTTCTAACCAGGCACTTCCACATTTTTCTAAAATGAACATCATCCAATATCCTCTGCTGACAGTACAACCAGCTGAGAACATAATTGACCCCTAAAGCAGTCTTGAGTTGGTTCCTCATCGTGTTGAATACGCTCAGGCCACTGCACAACCTTAATGTTACTTGGATCATGCTAAGAGTCTCACTCCTACATCATTACCAGCCAGAACTCTTACACTATCTGGGTCAACATGTGTTGCCAATGAGTCAGCAGAGTCACAGCTGTACTTACAGACACCTAACTCTGTCTCAATCGAAGGGCTGACTAAATCACCAGTCTGACCCCAGAGACCAACAACAGATACAATTGTTGAGTCAAATTTATTTAGTTCTACAGTTGTTAACACAAAATGTTCTTTTGTTTCAGTTCTTAGCAGGGTAGATGAACAGCAGAGGGGGAGCAAGAAAAGGATGTTATTGTTTCTACTGATGAGCTCTCCGTTTCTACTACTGGTGGTACTGCTACTGGTTCTGTTGCTGGCTCTACTGGAGATAATGTGGTTGCTGGTTCCACTGTTCTTACTGATAATGAGGAGTTAGCTACTGCTGATATTTCTGCTACTCCTCCTACTATCTCTGGTATTGCTGCTTCAACCACTGATTCTGTAGTGGTTGAGGAGATGATAATGGAACCTCCTCCTACACTTGAAAAGGTCATTGGTAATATTGTTAAGGAGGTTCTTGATATTGATATTTCTGGCACTACCACTGTTACTTCTCCAACTGCTTCTATTGAAGAGATTATCACAGGTAGTGACCAAGATGACGTGGTGCTTACTGATGAGCTTATCGCAGCAAATGCTGCCTGTTCTGGATATGTCACTGGTTCTACGGAACCCACTATGGATGTTGGTACCTCTGCTACTGCCACCACTGACTCTTTTCAGGCTACTGCTTCTGCTGAGAAGAAACCATATGTGTGCCAGGTACCAGATCCTGATGAAGTTGTACCTAACTTCATCTATATGGGAGCATCCATCACTCCCAGAGTTGCCTTGCTGGTGGATCAGCTGACTATTGATCCCCAAAGTGCTATTGTCTTAGCCAGCAAATTACCAGAAGAGGAGCTGACTGAGCTATTATCTCAGCTGGATAGACCAGCAAGAGAAGAGATATATGATAGGTTGACCACGCTACAACAAGTTAATGAGTAGCCATACTATCACTACTTTAGTATAGCTTCAGCTGCTTCTCCATGGCCTGGTACATGGAGGCCTCTCAAGTTCATCATAGATCCTGCTACTGGTAAATGTGTTATGCAAAATGTCTCTGATTCGCCAGTATCTTCTGATTCATCAGCTTCTTCATCATCATCTTCTTCATCTGATGGTAATACTGATAAAGGTACTGGTAAGGACGGACCAGTCACTTATGATAATATGACTGGTTTCAAAGACAAACCAGTGGATCTAACTGATGATGGTGATAATGATGCTGACAAGAATACCAGTGGTTCTAAACCTTCGGGTGAAGGTAAAAATGATGGTGATCATGGTGATGAGTCAGATTCTGACATTCCACCTCCACCACCCCACGGAGGTACTTCTATGATAGCTGCTAATGATCGCCCCTCAACCAGCAGTTTTAATGCTGATGAGGTGGCTGCCATCTCCAGTTTGACTGTCTATAAGACGTTAGCCGAAGTTACACCAGATTTACAAAGCACCATTTGCTCTTCTATTGTTGATAGAATGACTGAAGCCATACGCAGAGCTGGGGAGGTTACCACTTCTACCATTGAAAACCAGCTCAAACAAGTATGTGCTTTTGCTGATCTAGCGGTGGAAGCTATTGTCAAACAATTTGAAGAAGAGGAGGATCTCAAAAGGCGAATCATCTCTCATAATGAATATGCTGATCATATTGCCCATCTTCAAACTGATCTTGATGCTGCTAATCGAAGGAATCTTTTCCTTAATGACGAGGATCGGTTATTGACAGAGAGCTTGGATTCGCAGGAACAACAAATGGCTAATATGGTTCCTGTCTCTGCTTATCTTCAATTGGTGGAGACTATACATAAATGGCTACCCTACAAGCAGATTTTAGGGCCACTGTTAATCAAATGGCGATGGTTGTTGCAAGAAATGAAGTTAGAGCTTCAAATCGGTGTCTCCGACAATATGGTGTAGATCCTGGTGCCCATCTTTCTCCTGCTGATGCTGACTGGAACAACTTTGCATTTTCAGTTCCTGAGTCAGATAGTGACCTTGATGCACATGTTTCCCCTGATCACCTGATGTTATGCGAGGTGTATATGAAATAGCTTATATTTTACTAGGAAATACTATTAAATACGATACAATTTTACACAAGATATTTATTTATTTATAGAATGGATATACTTAAACCTTGCTACAACACTTATAGGCAGTGTACCTAATCGTACAGTAGTGTAGTTTTTAGTAAGTCCGGTTCGTTCCACAGGGAATCTTTTAACAAAGCTTAACGCTATATTAGTTTTATTTTATAAAAATACAAATATATATATATAAGTAATATTATTATTATAAAGGGGGGTTTTTACCGTTTAATGACCGGTTTGTCGATTTTAAAAACTTTAGTCGCAGTTAAAACCTAATGTAAAATATTAAAAATAAATACAAGACTTAATTTAAAGCGTAAAGTAAATAACGATAAGGAAATTGCGATAAATAAAAGTGCGATAAAATTGCGATAATTAAAAAGTACGATAATTAAAAGTGCAATTAAATACAATAACAATAAATAAAAGTGCGATAATTAGAAGTGCAATTAAATATAAAATAAAGGAAATTAAATATGAAATAAAAGAATTATGCTTATTTAAACTTCCGTAATCATGATGTTTGACGTGTTGATTTTAATTTTATGCCCATGGGTTAATTGTCCTTTGTCCTGGATTATTTAATATGTCCGTCTGGTTTGTGTCCATAACAGTCCATCAGTCATAAATATATAGTGCGAGTAACCTCGTCAAATTATCCTTATACCCGAAGTTAAATATTTCAACTAATTGGGGACTTAAACTGTAACAAGATTTTAATACTTTGTTTAATAATTACACCCGGATGTCGACTGAGTGTAACCCAAGGTTTTAATACTTTGTTAACAATTATGCCAAGTGTCCTTGTACATAATTTCACCCCTGTTTTAATAATTCTAGTGACTATTAATTCATTCCCGTGTCCGGTTAAATGAATGATTATTCGTACATATAAATACCCCGCCCATCGTGTCCGATCGAGTGTATATGGTTATTTATAGGGACGCCCAATTGTAAATCTTTATATTAACATTAACAAACTATCATTTAGTTAAACAAATATAAAGCCCATTAATAGCCCATAGTCTAATTTCCACAAGTGTCTTTCTTTTGTCCAAACCCCAATTATGGTACAAAGCTCAATTACCCAATTTTAGTAATTAGCCCAACATCAAGATTACTTTGGATTAAATAAGCATAATAATAACTTAGCTACGAGACATTAAATTAAAAAGGTTGAACATAACTTACAATGATTAAAAATAACGTAGCGTTACACGGACAGAATTTCGTCTTACACCCTTACAACATTCGCTAACATACCCTTATTATTATAATTAAAATTAAAATTAAAATTAAAATATAAATATATATATATATATATATATATATTACGTATATATTGAGAGAGAGATAGATTATATGATATTTTTTACGTCGAACTGCGCTGGCTTTTATAGGGAATTGAGTCCAGGTGATCTCCGCGACTCGCGGCATTTTCCTTCTTCAAACTCCACAAGTCGCGGAGTTTGAAATTACAGCTCACCCAGCTTTGGCTCTTTGTTTGCCGACGAATTATAAATATATTATAATATATATATTAATTTTAAGAATTAATTATATATTATATTATATTTATATACATAGTTAACTTGTAATTTTTAGTCCGTTGCGTCGAGCGTTGAGAGTTGACTCTGGTCCCGGTTCCGGATTTTCGAACGTCCTTGCGTACAATTTAATATCTTGTACTTTGCATTTTGAATCTTGTACTCTTGTAATTTCGAGACGTTTCTTATCAATAATTGGAACCTCTTTGATTGTATTTTGTACTTTTGAGCTTTTTGGACCTTTGCGTCTTCAATTCGTCGAATCTATATTTTGTCTTCACCTTTTATTATTTAAACGAATATCACTTGTAAATAGAACAATTGCAACTAAAAGCTTGTCTTTCTTGAGGAATAATGCTATGAAATATATGTTCATTTTTAGCATTATCAAATATTCCCACACTTGAGCGTTGCTTGTCCTCAAGCAATATAGTCTTGAAATACTAGAATCACTTCTTTATTCTTCACACTTTGTACATAAGTGATTTCTTTACGGCGGTATAAACAATGGTAGTAACGATATGGTTTACAGTCCCACATGACTATAAAATTTAGATCCTTTAAGGAAATTGGATCTTTATTAAAACATTTGATCTTTTGAAAATTAAATCTAACTTTTACCCTAGATAAGTTTTCCGGAATAACCCTTCACCGGTGTTTGCAAAATATTTTTGTGGGTTTGGTGGGTTTCAGATTTGAAAATTTTAGCTCAAAACTTGTGGTTTTGTGTCACCCACTTGCTAACCTTGTATTGGGAAAGCAACACGTCCAGTATACTTGCTCTGAATATTACCTTTCGATAAACTACCGTCCGGTTGTAAAGGAAAGCGTTGAACAAGCAACTGTTAAGGCAATGTCCCCTGACATGCTTTTAATTATGGTCTATAACGTGTCGGACGCAATTACTATCCTTTGTAGGAGCAATAGTAAAGCTCACCCTTATTATTTTTCGGTCTGGCACAAGGTCCTGTCTTTGACCATAGTATGCAACCACCGTTCTTACGGTTGACACCCGATTTGGTTCAGGTGACCTAATGAATTCCAGGTGAATTCCTAGGATTTTACATTCAATGGTAATGAACGCATTGAAAATAGGTTTTCAGAAAATAAATCGGTTTGTAATTTTGATCAAAATATTTTCTCGTTCAAGCTCGAGTTTAGATATCATTGAATTCCATGAGTTTGTAATTCTCAATCTTTAAGGTCAATCTCAAGGATTGAGTAATATCAGTCTTAAAAGCTAATTTTTGATCTTTAAGGAGATCATCCTTTCTGGGGATCTGATTCATTAGTCTTATCCAGCTAATTTTCACGGTGCCCCCCCCATTGTACGAGATAAATCCTTCTCATGGTTAGGATAAATCTGACCACTTGGCGACCCTGTTTTATGCTGAGGTCCGTGGATTTCCTGCTGATTTTAGTGATGACTTTTCTAGATTTTTCGTCAACCTACAGCTGGTCTGGACGACAACTTCTTGACCTAAATCAAGAAGCGCGTGTCTTTTTCGGAAGACTTTACTTCCTTTTAATGATGGAATTGATTCATCGTGTAGATCCATCTTTTCTTTTCTTTCATCGGGTAAAACAGTTAATTATCATCCAAAACAAAAGTATTTTCAATTATTTGTACAAAAATATGTGATATATATTTTGAATAACTTGGTGAAAATTTCCCACACTTGGCTTTTATTTTTTTCTTTTTGTTCTCCTCTATTCCATTCTTAAATGAATTCTAACATTTTGGTTTGTTTCTCAATTTATGTCCTTTCCAAGGTAACAATAATTTCGGTGTTAATACCTAGTTTTATCGTTCATAAATATGTATAAACATGATTTTGAGTTCATTCAATTGGAAATTTTGAAAATTTTACTAGAATTGGGTAGTCAGTATATAAGACTAGGGCTGTTCTTTATTATCAGAGAGCACTAGATTCTAATACAACTACTGCTTTACTAGTATTTTTAATGGTAACCAAGTGTTTTAAGTTAAAAATTTTAAAAATCCGAAAGAATTTAACCCCTTCCCACACTTAAGATCTTGCAATGCCCTCATTTGCGAGAAATCAGTAAGAATTTAAATTATTGAGGGTGATTAGCGTAGAAACGATTAAATTTTACCAAAGTTTCCATACATATTGTTGTTTGTGTTGAATGATAAATGGTGCACATCATTTGTTCATTCCGTCTTATTGTTATTTCACATATATTTTGCATCTTGTCGTCAAAATTAGTTGCTTTTGCTGAACTTAATGCCAGTCTTTGAAAATGTGTTGTTTTACCCTGTTGTGTACATAAGATAAACTGCAAACATATATACATATTTTTGAAGTTTGGTATATTACCCCACATTCAAACATTATTAAAATCTAAAAATAAAAATTATAAAATTATAAAAACTAATACAATTCCAACATAAGTATTAAATGTATCAATATTACAAATAATAAAATAAATAAAACTAAGTACACTAGGGATGATACTGATACCAGTAGGGGTTTCATGCATAACCGTATGTGTTATAGAATGCTTCAGCTGGGTTATACGTAGGATACGGTGGTTGCATCTCTATAGACCAGGGAGGAAATATGGGCGTTGGGGTAGGAATATAGTTTCTACCTATATGTTGGCAATAAGCTATGATTTGGTTTTGATGAACTTGCCAATCTTCAAAGGCTCGATGTCTAGCATTTTCGTACTCTTGTGAAGCTATAAACCTTTGCATTTCTGTCATTTCATTTCCCCCTCCCACATTACCTGGCTGTTGATTTCTCTCAGCCTGTGGATGTCTTCCATGGTATTGTACTGCGGCGTTATTTCGCCTCTTCAAAACTTCGCACCATGGTATACATTTAAACCTATTGTATCGCGGGGTTCTGGTTCTTCAATTAATAATCCCCCCGACTTATATCCACATTGAGATACTCAGCAATTAGTGTAATAAATATACCACCTCCTATTATACTGTGTGGTCTCATCCCCCTAACCATAGCTGACAAATAATAACCCACACAATACGGTATACTTACAGCGCTTTGTGGGTCTCGAATACACATGTGGTAAAACAAATCCTGTTCATTTACCTTTTCCTTATTCTTACCTCGTTGTGTAATCGAATTATCTAAAAACCTATGAATTACTCTTAATTCAGCTCTATCTATATCCAAATAAGAGTAATTTCCCCTTTAAATCGGTGATGGCTAGTCATTTGACTCCATACACCATGCATATCAAAATTTTCGTCTATCTTTCTACCATTTAGTATCAACCCTCGACAATCGGCAGATGCTAACTCCTCAGGCGTATATATACGTAAGGCCTGAGCCATGTCTAGTAAAGACATGTGGCGCATCGAACCTCCTAACAAAAATCTAATAAAAGATCGATCGGTTAAACTAGCTACCCGATCATTTATCTCTATACTACACAATAATTCTTCACACCATACTTTATATACAGGTCTATGCATGTTGAATAAACGTACCCAATCGTTAAAAGTAGAATTACCATACCTCTGCGTAAGTAATTCCCTAATTGGCCCGGCCAATTCTACGGCTTCTAATGGTTCCCATTCTATTACCCTAGGTACTTCAACAGCTTTAGAATGAAGAGTATGCAAGCCCCTTTGGTATTTTGGATAATCTATCCAAAGTCTGTCAAATCTCAAGTTCGGGTGCAAATCTTCCAAGTGCATATCTGAAAATGTCATAACTGGATGAGGTATATCTTGTTTGTAGTAGTTACCCACCTCCTGTTGTTCCGCATTCTCAGCAGGAGCATTGCGAGCTTGGGATGAAGATTCACCCCTTTCAGTCTGCAAAACACATCAAACACAATTTTTGTGCATCCAAATATGCATTAGTGTCAGCAAAATCAACAATCAAAATAATTATAATGACATGTCCAATTTATATCAAACTTATGCTCATTTTCATATTTTTATCAAATCTACACTTTTTCAAATAAGCATATACGAAAATGTTCGCCAAGTTCATAAGCATTCAACTCAAATAACATGTCAAAATAATCATTATTAGCAATTAAATAAGTTTCAAATGGCATTATCTATCAAAATATCAAGTTCATGAATTTTAGACTTGAAAAACTCCACTTTAATTCTCAAAATTTATGTTTAGGCTCAAAGTTTGGATCATTTAACTATCTAAACATGTTACACTACTTAATTTAGCAATAATTCATGACAAAAATCGGCCATAACCTGTTTATATCAAAAAGCCCCAAATTTGCTCAAGAACACAAACCCTAGATTACTCAAAATTTGAAGTTTAAGGCTTCTAATCATGTTAAATAGCATCAATCTAGATTATACAAACATAATACATAAGCAATTTAAGCATAATTACACTAAAAAGAATCAAAATCGAATTGGGGATAAAATTGCTCAAGAACACCAATTTTCGGATTAAATAGTGTTTAGGTGTAGAAATTTACCGTTTTCCTTGAGTAATTCCTTGATAACATCCTTCTCAACATGATTTTGTGAAAGATTTGATGATTAATGGTGAAAAAATTTGGATTTTAGAGGCGATTTTCGTATGTTTTTCGCAGTATATTTTTTGGAGTGTGTGCAATCTGATCTGCTCTGCGTTTTTATTTTTTTCAGTATTTTGGACCCTCCGCGAGTCGCGGAGTTTGGCAGTTTCAAATACCGCGAGTCGCGGTGTTTGTTTTTTTTTTAAAATAAACCTTAACTTATAAAACAAATATAAAATAAATTTAAAATTTTGTTTTCCTTTGTTTTAGGACGGGGTCGTTTCGAAACGATGTCCTAGTCCGTCCTTCGACAAAATTTTAAAATTTGTCTTTTTGTAGCGATTGTTTAAAAAGCTAAGATTTTTGGGGTTTTTAATGTTTTTGGCATACTTTAATTCAATAAGATTAAAAATAATGATAATAAAAGTTCTCGTCCCTCCCTCGGGTAAAGCAATTTCGGTTCAACGACCTAGTCTTCAACTTACGATGAATTTTAAAAATCATATTTTTAACTTAGCGAAATAAAGTAAATTTTTGTTTTTAAATTCACACCAAACTTAAATTAAAAATGCATAAAATTAAAAATTCATATTTTAAAAATTAAAAATTCACACCAAACTTAATTTAAAAATTCATATTTTTGTTTTTATACACACAAACTTATATTAAAAATATTAATTGTTCAAATATTTATAATTTTAAATATATTAATTTAAAAAGTTTACAATATTAAATTAATAACTATATATTAATTTTAAAAATATGGTAAAAATAAAATTAAAAAAAATCTTTTTTGGCTTTTATCCCACTTTAATTAATCAAATATTATCAAAAATATACGCCCCTCTTTTCGGTAAAGTAATTTCGGTTCCATGACCTAATTTAACTCATGACGAATTTTTGAAATATTTTGGGTTGATTGATTAAAGATATTTATACTTTAAGAATAAACGTTAAATTTCGCCGTGATGTAATAAATTTTTGAATGATATCAATAATTTCGGTCGCCAAACCTAATTTTATTCAATACCAATTTAGTACTTTATAGCAAACAAATTAGCGTTTATTATCAAAAAAAAAAAAAAAAAACTGTACAGACTTACCTGTGAGATAGTATTCTTAGTGATATGATCTATCCCATTCATAAGATAGTCGGTTTAATTGATTTTCCATGGCTACATAGGCGTAACCTCGAGCATTCAGTGTTTTTTCTTCTAAACATATGAACGGTCCGTCTCGGCATAAAGTAACAAATTCGGTGTTTGAATAGGTTTGATTATTTGAACATTTACCTCCGTGTGACCATTTTCCGCATTTGTGACATCTTTCTAGGTATCGTGCTCTTCTTTTCGCTGCGGATTTTGATTTTCCTTTACCAAATTGTAACTTATTATCTTCGCATCTGGATTCTTTTCTTACTCCGTCCAATTTTTCTCTGATTAATGATACTATTTCACTTGGAAGGACGTCATTATTACGTTCATTAATCAAAGCGTGTAGCATTAGACCATGGTTTAGTTCACAGGAAGTCTTCATTTCGTAAAAACCTAAAAAAAATAAAAATTCAGAATGGGGGGAGAAGACTAGTTCTTTAGGGTCTGCTAGGGAAAGACCATTCGGGTTCCATTTTCGAGAACTACACGAAAACAGAAAATCTAACTCTAACATAAATATATATTATCCTTTAAAGACTTGATTCTCCCCACACTTAGTTAGCTGTGGTGTCGAAATTGTGATTAACTTCGTTGTCGACTTCCATCGGACTATCTATGTAATGTTTAACTCTGTGACCATTAACCTTAAATTCAATCCCATTTGAATTTATCAATTCTACTGTTCCGTATGGGAAAACTCTTTTAACTATGAATGGTCCAGACCATCTTGATTTCAATTTTCCAGGAAATAGCTTGAATCGTGAATTGAAAAGAAGAACTATGTCTCCTTCTTTAAATTCTTTTGAACTTCTGATTCTTTTATCATGCCATTTCTTCGTTCTTTCTTTATAGATTAACGAATTTTCGTATGCTTCATGTCTTAATTCTTCTAATTCGTTTAATTGACTTAACTGTAGACATCCAGCTTCATGTAAATCAAGATTACATGTCTTCAAAGCCCAAAATGCTTTGTGTTCAATTTCTACTGGAATATGACATGCTTTTCCATAAACGAGTCTAAAAGGTGTGGTTCCAATTGGAGTTTTGTAGGCTGTTCTAAAAGCCCAGAGTGCATCCTCCAACTTAATGGACCATTCCTTCGGATTTGATCCTACGGTTTTTTCTAGAATACGTTTTAAAGCTCGGTTGGTATTTTTAACTTGTCCACTTGTTTGTGGATGATATGCAGTGGAGATTTTATGAGTTACTCCATATCTTTTAAGAACCTTCTCAAATTGATTATTATAGAAATGAGTTCCCCGATCACTTATTAAAGCTTTCGGTGTTCCAAACCTTGTAAAAAGACGTTTTAAAAAGTTGACTACAACTCGTACATCGTTAGTTGGGAGAGCTTGTGCTTCAGCCCATTTAGATACAAAATCAATGGCTACGAGAATATAGAGATTATTATGAGATTTTGGAAATGGACCCATAAAGTCAATACCCCAAATGTCAAATACTTCACATACTTGAATGACATTTTGTGGTATTTCATCACGTTGACTTATTTTTCCGGCCCTTTGACAAGTATCACAGGATTTGCAAAGAAGGTGTGCGTCTTTGTAAATTGTAGGCCAATAGAATCCAGCATCATAAACTTTTCTTGCTGTTAGTTGAGGCCCATAATGCCCTCCTGTTGGTCCTGTGTGACAATGGTTTAAAATTTTACTAGCTTCATCTCCGAATACACATCGGCGTATTATTCCATCGGGACAACTTTTAAACAGATGTGGATCTTCCCAGAAATAATGTTTTATATCACTAAAGAATTTCTTTCGTTCTTGGTACGACAATCCTTTTTCAAGGAATCTACAAACTAAGTAGTTTGCATAGTCTGCAAACCATGGTATTTCATTATAATCTATCTTCAATAGATATTCATCAAGAAAGTTGTCTTGTATGGCCGATTCATTTAGAACTTCTAATTCGGGATTTTCAAGACGAGAAAGATGATCAGCGGTGAGATTTTCTACTCCTCTTTTATCTCGGATTTCAATATCGAACTCTTGTAAGAGTAAGATCCAACGGATTAATCTTGGTTTGGCATCTTGTTTCGAAAATAGGTATCTAAGAGCAGAATGGTCGGTATAGACCACCGTTTTTGCTAGAACGAGATATGAACGAAATTTGTCAAAAGCAAAGACAATAGCAAGGAGTTCTTTTTCAGTAGTTGTGTAATTTGTTTGTGCTCCTTGTAACATCTTACTAGCATAATATATAGGTTGAAATCTTTTTTCAATCCTTTGTCCTAAAACGGCTCCCATTGCAAAATCACTTGCATCGCACATTAGTTCAAACGGTAGATTCCAATTCGGTGTTATCATGATCGGCGCATTAGTGAGTTTCTCTTTAAGAATATTAAAAGATTTGATACATTCATCTGAAAAGATGAATGGAGCATCCTTTTCTAGGAGTTTATTCATAGGAGTGGAAATTTTAGAAAAATCTTTTATGAAACGTCGGTAAAAACCGGCATGCCCTAGAAAACTCCTAACTCCTCTAACATTGGTGGGATGTGGAAGTTTAGCAATTACATCTACTTTAGCTCTATCCACTTCAATTCCTTCCTTTGAAATTTTATGACCAAGAACGATGCCTTCTTTAACCATGAAATGGCATTTCTCCCAATTAAGTACTAGATTTGATTGATCGCATCTAATAAGCATTCGTTCCAGATTAACTAGACATGATTCAAATGTATCACCGAAGACTGAAAAGTCATCCATGAAAACTTCCATGCATTCTTCTATCATGTCGTGAAAAATCGCCATCATGCACCTTTGAAAGGTTGCAGGGGCGTTGCAAAGTCCAAATGGCATGCGTTTGTAAGCAAAAGTACCATAAGGGCATGTGAACGTGGTTTTCTCTTGATCTTCGGGTGATATTGGAATTTGAAAATATCCAAAAAATCCATCAAGAAAACAATAATAACTATTTCCGGCTAATCTTTCCAACATTTGATCAATGAAAGGTAAGGGAAAGTGATCTTTTCTGGTGGCGTCATTTAATTTTCTATAATCAATACATACACGCCATCCTGTTACAGTCCTAGTAGGAATAAGCTTATTTTTTTCATTTGTGATGACAGTCATGCCACCCTTCTTAGGCACGCATTGAACTGGACTTACCCATGGACTATCAGAAATTGGATAAATTAAACCTGCATCTAGCAGTTTAATTATTTCTTTTTTAACAACATCTTGCATATTAGGATTTAGTCTTCGTTGGCATTGCACATACGTTTTATGACCTTCTTCCATAAGGATTTTATGTGTGCAATATGAAGGACTTATTCCTTTAATATCATGAATCTTCCATACAATGGCTGGTTTATGAGCTTTCAACACATAAATGAGTTGTGATTTCTCATTTTCAGTAAGAGAAGACGATATTATTACAGGTAATTCAGATTCACCATGTAAATAAGCATATTTCAAATGGTTTGGAAGTGGCTTTAACTCTAATGTCAGAGGTTCTTCTATCGATGATTTGTATCGATATCTGTCTTCTTCTTTTAACATTTGAATTTCTTCTGTTGTTGGTTCATATCCATTAGCTATAAGTGTAGCTAACATTTCAGCTTCATCAATTGGTTCATTACCTTCTCCTAAAGAACATTCTCCTGTTCCTTGTAATTCTGAAAATTCTTCTAACAATTCTGCATGTGAATCTATAGTTTGAATATAATAACATGTATCATCTGCAGATTGCGGTTGTTGCATTGCTCTATCAACTGAAAAGGTAACACTCTCATCCTCTATACTTAGGGTCAGTTTCTTACCAAACACGTCTATTATTGCTTTAGCCGTGTTTAAGAATGGTCTTCCTAATATGAGAGGAACTTGAGAATCTTCTTCCATGTCCAGAACAACAAAATCTAATAGAAATACTAAAGTACCAACTTTAACTAGCATGTTCTCCATTATCCCTATAGGATATTTTATTGATCGATCGGCTAGCTGTATGCTTATTCGTGTTGGTTTCAATTCTCCAAGGTCTAGTTTAGCATATAGTGAATACGGCATTAAATTTATACTAGCACCTAAGTCTGCCAATGCTTCTATTGAACTAAGACTACCCAGAAAACATGGAATTGTGAAACTTCCTGGATCAGATAATTTTTCTGGTATCTTATTCAAGAACACTGCTGAACAATTAGCATTCATAGTAACGGCTGAGAGTTCTTCCATTTTCTTTCTATTCGTGATCAGATCTTTCAGAAATTTAGCATATCTAGGCATTCCTGAAATCAAATCAATGAAAGGAAGATTTACATTTATCTGTTTAAACATATCCAAGAATTTGGATTGCTCAGCTTCAAGTTTCTCCTTTTTCATTTTACTCGGGTAAGGAAGTGGTAGTTGGTATGGTTTAACATAAGGTTTATCCTTAACTGTGTTATCTTCATTAACCTTTTCAACTACCGGTTCTTTTTCCTTATCTTGTTCAGGTTGTGGTTCTTGTGGAGTAGGAATAGCTTCATCAGAATTTACAGGTATTTCAGGTGGTTTAAGTGTTGTACCACTTTTTGTGGTAATAGCTTTAGCTGTTTCATTCCGGGGGTTAGCATTTGTATCACTAGGTAAACTTCCCGGTTTTCTTTCACCTATTAACCTTGCTAGGTTACTTACTTCTTGTTCCAAATTTTGAATAGAAGCTTGTTGATTTCTAAATGCTTGAGCATTTTGTTCATTCGTTTGTTTCTGAGATGTGAAAAACTGCGTTTGAGTTTCAACTAGCTTCGTCATCATATCTTCTAAATTTAGCTTTTTATCATCGGTTTGTGGTGGTTTGTTTTGAAAATTAGGTCTTTGCTGATTATAAGTATTATTGGATACTTGTTGATTGCTAGGACCTTGTTGGTTGTTGTATGGAATATTTCGGTTATAGTTCTGGTTTTGATTGTAAATTGGTCTTGGCGGTTGATAATTATTCTGATAATTATTTCTAGGCCTTTGGTTTAGATATGAAATATTCTCTCTTTGTTCCATTGTTAGCTCAATACTGAGACAATCTTTTGTCAAATGTGGTCCTCCACACTGCTCACAACTAATTCGTATTGAGTGTATATCCTTAGTCATCTTTTCCATTCGTCTCTCGACAGCATCTATCTTTGTGGAAATGGAATCTAAGTCATGGCTAGAATCAGTTCTAGATGCTTTAGATGATCTAACGATATCTTTTTCTTGGTGCCACTCATGTGAGTGGGAAGCAGTGTTATCAATAATTTTGTAAGCATCAGTTTCGGTTTTCTTCATAATAGAACCACCAGCTGCTATATCTATGTCTTTTCTTGTAGTGATGTCGCATCCTTGGTAGAATATTTGTACTATTTGACAGGTGTCTAAACCATGTTGCGGACATCCTCTTAATAACTTTCCAAATCTTGTCCACGCCTCATATAGAGTTTCATTTAGTTTCTGTGTAAACGTAACAATTTCTCCTTGAAGTCTTACGGCTTTAGATGCCGGAAAGAATTGTTTAAGAAATTTTTCAACTAAAACGTCCCATGTATCAATCGCCCCTTCAGGTAACGATTCCAACCAATCTTTGGCTTCTCCCTTTAAAGTCTAGGGAAATAACATGAGATATATCTGTTCATCCTCCACTTCTCTTATTTTAAATAGTGTACAGATCCTATTAAAGGTACGAAGATGTTCATTTGGATCTTCCTTCGGCGCACCACTAAATTGGCATTGATTAGTCACCATATGTAGAATTTGTCCTTTGATTTCATAATCTGGCGCATTAATGTCTGGATGAGTAATTGCGTGACCTTGGCCAATGCGTTTAGCTCTCATTCGGTCTTCAATACTTAAAAGTTCCAGATTCTCCATAATTGAATTTGTTGAATCAGAATCACTAGAGGATTCTGATTTAATGGTTCATTCCTCAACAATCTCTGTTTGAATGATTGGTGGTTCCGGAGGAAAAATTAATGGTTCAGGATCTATGAATTGTCCCTGAATATTCTCCGGATTCTCAATTGTGAGGTCGGGTTCAAAAAATGGATTATCGGAAATTTGAACTGGAGTACTTGGTCGACTGGATGACGATTCTAAAGAAAAATTAACGGCGGTAATATTTGCTAAATGTCTTGATCTAGTTACAGGTGGTGAACGTACAAAAGGTGGTGAACGTCTTGCTCGGTGCATTCACTGAATATCCTATTAGTTTTTAAAAGGAAAGAAAAATTATATAAGTTATCCAATTAATAGACTTTTCTGATTTTGCCCACGTTTCGAATAGCCAAAAGATGCAGCAGAGGGACAGGATTCGTTTGGTCTCAATATAATTGAGGACTGTTTGGCTCCAATAACCCGGTCCACGTACAAATCCAACTATTACTACGAACCAGAAAATTTTGATGTCTATCAATTTAACCACTTAAAATAAATTTTCGTAATTTTAAGAAATTTAGATAAGAAGTAGAATAAAAATCTATGTCCTAAAACTAGAATAGCGAGAAATAAGAAAGAAAAAGAGCGCGTCGAAAAAGGTCGAAAAAGAAAAAAAATTGAAAAAGGCGTCGAAAAATGAAAGAAACAGAGAATGACTATAAAACTTAAAAACACTCAACTAACCCAACCTTATTACTATCACTAACTTAAAATTATAATCGCAAATTGAGATTACTAATTGGAATGATAATTGATACATAGGTAAAAGGCGTCTAAAAATATTAAAGCTTACAAGTAAAACTATATCCCAAATGGAAATAACTTAAAAAGGCACTAAAACTTAAAAAGACGTCGCAAAATTTTAAAGCACCTAAATCTTAGTCTAAAGAAAAAGCACTTAAGGGATTATACGGCAAAGCCTAAAAATCTAGAAATTAAAATAACTATGGCAAAAACTATATTTAAAACTAAAAATGAGCGAAAAATACAAAAATTACGCTAAAACAATTAAAAAGGAACAAATTATAAAAATATACTAAAAGTTGTAAAAATTACAATTTCTATAAAAATATTATTTTTATATTATTTATTTTATAAAATTATTTATTTTATATTTTATTTAAACTAATTTAACTAAATAATACAAATAATAAAATAACTAAACTAATTAATATAATATAAATAACCTAATTAGGTTTAAAGTTAATAAAAATAATAATTACCCCGTATTAAATGCAGATTAGGGTATCTGGTCACGTGTGTCAGGGCGGCTCCGCGAGTCGCAGTTCCACGTGGCAATAAAAGCCGCGAGTCGCGGGATTCAAAATTTCAGATGACAGGCTGATTTAAATTCGACGCGTTTTTGTGTTTTTTTTTAATTGTTTTATATTTTTTGTTTTAATAAAAGTTTTTATATAATAAAAACTTATATCTAAAAACTAGAATAGAAATAAAAATATGTTATAATTTTATAAATAAAAATCTATAAACTAGATTTATATATATATATATTTTTTTTTCGGTTTTAATTTTATGTTTTAAATAAAAACAAAATATTTAAATAAAACTTATATTTTTATAAAATAAAAATAAAGAAACTTTATAAAACTTAAATATTTAACAAACTCTTAAAAATATTTATATTTTTGTTTTCTTTTCTATGTTTTCGAATATTTAAAACGTATTTGTATGAAAGCGTATTTTTATAAAATTATACTAAAAATAAATTTTTTTTTATATATTTATTAGCGTTGCGCTTCCGGCTTTTAAGCTAGATCGGTCCCCGGCAGCGGCGCCAAAAAAATACTTGATGTTATGCGAGGTGTATATGAAATAGCTTATATTTTACTAGGAAATACTATTAAATACGATACAATTTTACACAAGATATTTATTTATTTATAGAATGGATATACTTAAACCTTGCTACAACACTTATAGGCAGTGTACCTAATCGTACAGTAGTGTAGTTTTTAGTAAGTCCGGTTCGTTCCACATGGAATCTTTTAACAAAGCTTAACGCTATATTAGTTTTATTTTATAAAAATACAAATATATATAAGTAATATTATTATTATAAAGGGAGGTTTTTACCGTTTAATGACCGGTTTGTCGATTTTAAAAACTTTAGTTGCAGTTAAAACCTAATGTAAAATATTAAAAATAAATACAAGACTTAATTTAAAGCGTAAAGTAAATAACGATAAGGAAATTGCGATAAATAAAAGTGCGATAAAATTGCGATAATTAAAAAGTACGATAATTAAAAGTGCAATTAAATACAATAACAATAAATAAAAGTGCGATAATTAGAAGTGCAATTAAATATAAAATAAAGGAAATTAAATATGAAATAAAAGAATTATGCTTATTTAAACTTCCGTAATCATGATGTTTGACGTGTTGATTTTAATTTTATGCCCATGGGTTAATTGTCCTTTGTCCTGGATTATTTAATATGTCCGTCTGGTTTTTGTCCATAACAGTCCATCAGTCATAAATATAAAGTGCGAGTATCCTCGTCAAATTATCCTTATACCCGAAGTTAAATATTCCAACAATTGGGGACTTAAACTGTAACAAGATTTTAATACTTTGTTTAATAATTACACCAGGATGTCGACTGAGTGTAACCCAAGGTTTTAATACTTTGTTAACAATTATGCCAAGTGTCCTTGTACATAATTTCACCCCTGTTTTAATAATTCTAGTGACTATTAATTCATTCCCGTGTCCGGTTAAATGAACGATTATTCGTACATATAAATACCCCGCCCATCGTGTCCGATCGAGTGTATATGGTTATTTATAGGGACGCCCAATTGTAAATCTTTATATTAACATTAACAAACTATCATTTAGTTAAACAAATATAAAGCCCATTAATAGCCCATAGTCTAATTTCCACAAGTGTCGTTCTTTTGTCCAAACTCCAATTATGGTACAAAGCTCAATTACCCAATTTTAGTAATTAGCCCAACATCATGATTACTTCGGATTAAATAAGCATAATAATAACTTAGCTACGAGACATTAAATTAAAAAGGTTGAACATAACTTACAATGATTAAAAATAGCGTAGCGTTACACGGACAGAATTTCGACTTACACCCTTACAACATTCGCTAACAAACCCTTATTATTAGAATTAAAATTAAAATTAAAATTAAAATTAAAATATATATATATATTACGTATATATTGAGAGAGGGATAGATTATATGATATTTTTTACGTCGAACTGCGCTGGCTTTTATAGGGAATTGAGTCCTGGTGATCTCCGCGAGTCGCGGCATTTTCCTTCTTCAAACTCCGCAAGTCGCGGAGTTTGAAATTACAGCTCACCCAGCTTTGGCTCTTTGTTTGCCGACGAATTATAAATATATTATAATATATATATTAATTTTAAGAATTAATTATATATTATATTATATTTATATACATAGTTAACTTGTAATTTTTAGTCCGTTGCGTCGAGCGTTGAGAGTTGACTCTGGTCCTGGTTCCGAATTTTCGAATGTCCTTGCGTACAATTTAATATCTTGTACTTTGCGTTTTGAATCTTGTACTCTTGTAATTTCGAGACGTTTCTTATCAATAATTGGAACCTCTTTGATTGTATTTTGTACTTTTGAGCTTTTTGGACCTTTGAGTCTTCAATTCGTCGAATCTGTCTTTTGTCTTCACCTTTTATTATTTAAACGAATATCACTTGTAAATAGAACAATTGCAACTAAAAGCTTGTCTTTCTTGAGGAATAATGCTATGAAATATATGTTCGTTTTTAGCATTATCATCACCCTTCTGTCCCTGCTGATGACAAAAATGGGGAGAAAAAGTCTAAAAAGAAGTCCAAAAAGAGAAAATAATATGAGGGGGAGCATGACCATGAAAAGGCTCCTAAACAGCAAAGGAGAGATGGTGATGATGACGGTACTGGTACTGATCAAGGTGCTGGCACTAAGCCCAGCAACGCTAATACTGAAGCTGGTGTACAGGCAGCTGGTGAATCTCAAGCCAGTGTGCCTGCCACATCAGTGGATGATATTGGTTCTGGAAGTAAGCACAGTGATGTTTCTGAGCTGGCTGTTGCTGAATCTTTTGTTGTCTCTCAAACGATTGAAAGGAAAATAAAAAGAAAACTGGAAAGACATCAGAAGAGACAGCAAGATTTAAATAATGCCTTTAATGCCAAATGGGAGGCTTATGTTGCTCGTAAACAACACAGAATTGAACATAGAAGAAGCCTGGACCCAGAAAAGTTGGATATTAATGATGAACTAATCAGCATTAAAAAGTACAAAAGATATGATCGTAAAAGAAATGCTAAGTTCATGATTAAGTATGACAAGAAAAGGGCAAAGCTGTATGCTGAGCGAGCAGACGGGATCAAAAGAATGACCCCTGAAGAAATGAAAGATTATCTACAATCTACTGGGTCAGGAGGAGTAAGAGCTGACATGTTCATGAAATGGCTAGATGCAATATTAGAAACTAGCTCATCTTCTCGACCAGCATCTTCTGCTCAGCCAGCTACACAATAACAGCCAGCAGAAATAACATACCTTGATGTTGATGATGTTAAGGGGGAGCATCTTGCTATTGTTCCCTATCTGCCTCTACAAGAACCAGTATCAACACAAGAACCATCAGCTGAACCCATTCCAATCGACAGACAAAGGGTGAAATCTGCTCTTAGGGACAACCAGCCCCTAAGGAAAGGACACCTATTTGAGGCAGCTGATGAAGATACTGTGGCAGGTGTGTCAGCTGATACTAATCAGTCAGTTGGTACTGAAGACACAACAAGGAGTGCTATGATAGAAGACCCAGCCAGTAGTGTGCTGCTGGGTGAAACAAGTGTTGAAGACCCAGCCAAGGCGGCTGAGCTGGGTGCTAAGAAAGATGATGATACTGTTGATCCTCCTAACTTCACAGTCTGGGGTAGAGACTTATTCGTTCAATCACCTATCTCTCCCCGTATTGTTGCTTATTTTAACAGAACACAGGATGAACGTATTAATCAATTTTCAGTGAGTTCTTCAGGCATATCGGAATCAATCATGTATCCTCCATCTTCCCCAAAACTACATGATAAACACACAACTTGGAAAGATGATTCAGTTGCCCGTGGTGAGCCAGATCTATTAAGGATGAATCCAGATGAAAGAGAGGCTTATAGGCTAGAGATCACTGTACCTGAATTGCTTGAGCAAAGACAAGCAGCTATTTCTGAAAGGATACGCCAAGTTAGATTGCTGCATCATCCTCTTGATCAGTCATTCTACATCACTGCCTTAACTTATGGCATTGAAATTGGCGTGTATCTAAATAACAGTGGTCAAAGGCTACATACTGATGAAGTGAAAGCTCAATTTCATGAGGCTCGGCAACTGGGTATGGATCTAAGGCAGTATCATGATGCCCTTAGAACTAATGAGGGAAGGAAAATGATTGAAATAGCAAAGTCCCTGAATATTACTACCGGTGATTATCTTTTGGGCTTAGAAGTTGAAATGCAAAGAAGGGAAGATGCTGATGCTGAATATGCTGAAAGGGTAAGGCTTCAGGAAGTAAAAGCTAAATTAGCTACTGATAGAAAGCAAGAGGCTGAGTCCCTCAAGCTAGCCAAAGCTATTGTTAAGGGACAAGATAAAGCTCTTGATGAACAGGAAGCTGCTGAGAAAGCACCTGCTACTACTCCTATAGAAACTGAATGAACAATTGAGCTATCTGATCACTATTATAGGAGCAAGTATGATGATGTACTGACTAGGAGATCAAATCCCAGCAAGATCATCAAAGTGCACAGAGGCACAAAAAGAGCTTTCAGTATCAGCAGGGAAGATAACATTCAAGAGAGGGTAGACTACACTGATTTAAGAACCTTTGGATTCAGTGAATGGATGAAGATATTGGAGTACTTGATTGGTAAAGCTGAAAGTGGTATTAAAAAGATATTGAAGCCAGAACTTCAAGAGCACTTCAACAAAGCAACAAAATTTGGGAATGCACCAATAGTAAACGTAGAGGAAGTTCTTTCTCAAAAGCCTAAAAGAAAGAAATCTACTGTTGAAGGCCCACACAGAAGAGATCCCATCATTCTACCTCCTCATGTTCCAGTTTATGACCCTGCTGAGCTTCCTTACTTGTTTCCTGAAGCCTGGGCTGCCTTGAAAGTGAAAGAAGAAGAGCTATCTGGTGATGAACTAGAAAAGGATAAAGATAAAGACAGATAGCCTTCTAGTGCTTAAATTGTATCTTTTGTTACTTCATTTTTCATTATGATGTTTTGTAATTACTGTATATACTCTGTTGTAATAAAGATGAAATGAGTTAATCTTCAAAATCATATCAAGTTATAAGATATAGATAACTCAGCAAAAGATCCCAAAAACAAACTTAAAAGGGACAAATTTACTGCCTATTTTTCATTAGGTCCCTCGGTACTGGCTTTAGTGTTTTCTCTAAATGTCATAAGTTTTGTCATCATCAAATAGGGGGAGATTGTTGAGTCCTCAAAATAATTAAGGATTTAATTATGACAAAACCGTAATTTATTTGCACTAAAATGTTATGTGCAGTCAGCACAAGTTTATTTATGTATAGACAGTAAATATTGCTGTATCATGTGTTCAGTATGCTACCTAGTCTACCAGCACAAGGTAGAGTGTATTCTTCGAATCAGCACAGGATGAGTACTCAGCAATTCAAGAATATCAAGTGACTCAGCATAAGAAGAACCAGGAAACCTGGAAAGCAGAATACAACACAAGACAGCCATGCTCCATTATAAGCATGGTGGTTTCCTGAGTGGTCTACATCAATTGTACTATTCAACAGAAGTCAAAGACAAAGTTGAACAGGAAAGGACACGCGTTGGTGACTGACAAGTGACCTTACAAGACCACGTAGGAATGCAGAAGTTTAACGCATGTGCAGACATGTGCTATACTTTGTCAATGCCTAGGGAACACAACATTCTATTTGTTTAAACAAATAGTGGTGCCAAACCGAATTGGGGTGTTCCTGCAAATAGCTACCAAAGAGGAAAGAGGAGAGCACGCTCTCTGATGCAGTTGTCCCCACAAGTACAGACATCCTATGTACCAGTGGACAATAGAACCATTACACAGTTAATAGGACTACTATAAATTGTTGTATCTACTATTGTAACAACTAGTGGTGTGGGTTTTGTTATTTAGAGTCCAAAACGTGTAATAGCTTTATGTTTATCCTCATAGCTATACTTAGGTAAATCTGTATCAACCAACTATCATTCCGCCAAGGATAGTTGTAATTCTTTGTGATTTAATCAATAAAGAATAACAGTTGAAAAATTACCTTTGACTCTACTTACATTACATGCTTGAATACTAAACTGTGTTTAATTGGTTAGTTAATTAAAAGAAATTGTATTCACCCCCCTACAATACTCCTTTGTTATTCAAGGGACCAACATATATCTGAATGCTCTCTTAATACTTTGTGCGCGCACTTTGATTTTTTTACACAAAGACCAGACGTTACTGGTCGTCAAGGTTTTAATATATATCAAAAGTGTACCTCTACGTTACGCTAATTGACATACGGTACAGCAGGTGATATATGACGAATAATTACTATAGTTCGCACACACTTTATGCACATCAATATACTCGTTAAAATGTTAGATATATGTGTTTCGTGGGTTGAGAATCTGTAACCAGATTGATACTAGAATCGTGGTATCACTTATTTAATCGAATATTTTGACCCACTTGGTTACGGGTATCGTAAAATCACGATTAGGATCAGACTAATATAAACATTCGTCTTGACCAAAAGATAAGATAAGTGTTCCTTACAATTAGTAAAGTACAATCTGGAATTTTGAGTGTTGAAAGTATGCTTTAAAATGTCAAATTTCTGAAACCCTTCTTCAATGAATGAAGGTTTACATTTATAATGGATTAAAATGTGCAATGAAGTGTTGCAAACTTTTAAAATTGGTTATGATCAAAGGACACAAATCTTGGCAATGGACATGTGTTAAAAGGTGTATTAGTATCCTAATAAAGCCCTTAAACATGTTCCAAAATGTCCAGGGATATAAGGCAATCATTTATGAAACGTTGCAAAACGTTTGGACAAAAGTTGCCACTTTTCTACAGCATATGCAGCATGGTGCGGCGCACCATAGTTGAGGTGCGGCGCACCTCAACAATAACTTGCCTCATGGAGTGGCGCGCCATGGAGTGGTGCGTCGCACTCAGAAACACCCAAAATCATGGATTTGCTATTGTCACCGATTTTGTGATTTAGAGTCATATTGTTCGGTGCAATAAGCTTTATTGCGGCGCACCACTCTCCCTTATGGTGCGGCTCACCATCTATCAGGTGTGGCGCACCTTATGCCTGGACAATCACTTTGAAATGCCCCGTCCTAATCCATCTGGACGAATACATTACATTTGGTTACATCGCGAGGTACTTGACCTCTATATGATACATTTTACAAACATTACATTCATTTTTGTTTAAAAAAAACAAACTTTCATTACATCAAAAGTTGACGGCATGCATACCATTTCATAATATATCCAACTATAATTGACTTAATAATAATCTTGATGAACTCAACGACTCGAATGCAACGTCTTTTGAAATATGTCATGAATGACTCCAAGTAATATCTCTAAAGTGAGCAAATGCACAGCGGAAGATTTCTTTCATACCTGAGAATAAACATGCTTTAAAGCGTCAACCAAAAGGTTGGTGAGTTCATTAGTTTATCATAATCAATCATTTCCATCATTTTAATAGACCACAAGATTTTCATTTCCATTTCTCATAAATATACGTCCCATGCATAGAGACAAAAATAATCATTAATATGGATTGAACACCTGGTAACCAACATTAACAAGATGCATATAAGAATATCCCCTATCATTTCGGGACATCCATCGGACATGATAAAACAACATCGAAGTACTAAAGCATCCGCTACAACGGATGGGGTTTGTTAGGTCCAATAGATTTATCTTTAGGATTCGCGTCAATTAGTAGACTGGTTTACTAATTCTTAGGCTACCTAGCAAAAAGGGGCATATTCGGCTTCGATCATTCAACCATATAATGTAGTTTCGATTACTTGTGTCTATTTCGTAAAACATTTATAAAAGCGCATGTATTCTCAGTCCCAAAAATATATATTGCAAAAGCATTTAAAAAGGGAGTAATGAAACTCACAATACTGTATTTTGTAGTAAAAATACATATGACGACATTGAACAAATGTAGGGTTGGCCTCAGATTCACGAACCTATATCATTTTTATATTCATTAATACATATAATCGTAATCGAACAAATATTTATATTATTATTAGTGATAATTTTTATATTACTAACTTATTTATTTTATTATATATTTATTTTGTATATTTTAAATAAAGTATTTATATATTTAAGTTATGGTTATTATATTTATTTTTATATACATACTCTTTTGTTTACAAAATAATAGTTATAGTAATACTAGAGTAATATTAATAATAAAAATGATAATAATTATAATACTTAATACTATTAATTAAGATAATAATGGTTATGATTTCATTAGTGATAAAAATAATGATATTAATACTAATAATATATTATATTAATAGTAATGGTTTTAATATTTATAAATGATAATAATACTAATATTTATGAAGATAATAATAATTTGTATTATTTTCACAATATTAATAATAATAATTATTATAATCATAATAATGATAATAATACTAAAATGATAAAATTAATAATAATAGTAATGATATTAATAATACTTATGAAAATTTCTAATATTATTAACGTTTCTATTACTTATAAATATAATTATGATATTAGTAATAATAATAACTATAATACTAACAAAGATAATAATCAAAAAAATAATAATACTACTTAGAATGATAAATTAATAATAAACTTGTAATATTTTTAATAATAATAATAATAATAGTTATAATACTTATAACTATGATAATAATAATAAGTATTATATTACTAATAATAATAATGATAATAATAATCATAACAGTAATAATTATAATCATAATAATAACATTAATAATTAATAATAATAATTATCATAACAACAATAATAATAATAATAATTATAATAATAATAGATATAAAAAAATGGTTATACCCTTTAATAAGCTTCCTAAAAAGAATTTGCCCCAGACCGGGCTCGAACCCGCGACCTCTCGTTCCCCTAACACACCATCAAACCGTCCCTCTGTTCCGTCTTTCTAAAATTAATCCCTTTTAATTATTTATAACCTCTATTAAATCTATCCCCTAATTCACCTTCCTCTTCCCCAAGAATTCAAACGACCAGTTCAATTCGAAGATCTTAACAGCAAATTAATAGAATGCGTTTTGGGATTTGCAAATGAAACCGAAGTATCAGATTGTGGAAATAGATTAAATAAAAAAAATAAGATAAAAAATAAAAAAAATAAAACAGGTCTGTAATAAAAACGCAATGAACACTCCAACATTGAACTTGATTTCTAAACGGATTTAGACAAAAATTGCTACATGAACTAGACCTTAAATCATCATTAGAAACTTCTTGAATCTTTAATTTCAACAGAAACAACATCTAGAACTCAAATTTGATCTTTGTTCGTACGGTTGACTTTTTGTTTGAAATCTTTGACTCGAAAAATTCATGATCGATATAAAGAATTGGAATTGGAGACTTTTCAGAAAGATTAAATAAAGAATTCCTAACATAATTGCATTTACCCATTTTGAAAATTTAGTAGAAATCGAGCTTTTGATGTTTGGAGTTCAATATAGAGTATACGACCTATATTTCCATTTTTCTGTTGAATTTAAATCAAATAAAAGCTGTTAATTTGGGTTGTGTATTTGATAATGAAAATAAATTTGAGTGACTTAATTATTCACATGAGTTGATCGATCATATAGAACATGTGGGTGTTGGTTTTTCAACACAGACAAAAAATAAGAACAGAAGAAAAATTATAAACAAATTAAAAGTAGATTATGATAAATAAGAGAATTCGATTGTGCTGTGATTGTACTTGATTTTGTAACACAATTAAGAGACAGAAACAAAATTTTTAAACAGAAGGAAAGCTACTTGAAACTGCTTCGATTCCTTTATCTGTAGTTTATATAATTAATTTTTAATGATTAATAAATATATATAGTAATAATAATTATTATTATTAATAATAACTAAGAATATTGATTTGTACTAATAAAACTATTAATAATGGAAATACCAATTTTATTAATGATATTAATAATAGATTGTATTATTTTCTAATAATATTAACTATAATAATATTAATGATATTAATAATACTAATATTGACAAAGATAATAATAATAATAATAAATATCCGTTAATAATAACTAACATTGTAATCCTACTTTTAACTATGATAACAATAATACTAATAATAATATAACAAATCATTTGTATCAAATTTCATATTTATGTACTATACATAATAATAATCATAACACTGATATTAATATTAAATACTTATTCAAACAATAGTAATGAAAGTAATAAAAATAATATTAGTAAAGATGACAAAATTTAATACGTTAAATTTCATATCTATATATTATCTATAATAATATAACTAATACTGAGATTAATTATTAATATTATTATTAGTATTAATAATAATAATGAAAGTAGTAATAATATTACCATAACAATTATATTTTAACTTCTAAATAAATTTATTATATTACATATTATTAATTATGTAATATTTAATGATTATTTATAATACATTATATAATAACTTATGTTGTGTATTTAATATTTACACTTTATATATATATATATACATATAATATACAATATATAGTTGAATAGTTATACACTATGTACATATATATATTTATTACAACATATTTATTTTTGTATTTACATATTTGATTCTAAAGTTCCAATTATATTTTTAATATTTTTACTTATTATATATAATTTCATATATGTACATATATATATATATATACACATATTTTTTTACAAAAATTAGTTCGTGAATCGTCGAAAATTGTCAAAGTCAAATGAATTCATGTAAACTGTTCCACAAATTGAGACTCAATTAAATAAACTTTGTTATCATGTCGAAACCATATAAGAATGAAGTTTAAATTTGGTTGGAAATTTCCGGGTCGTCACACACTTTAGTTTGTTTTATCAACAAACTACAACCTAACTCAAGCTATCTCTTTAACTCTATGATGAACGTGTACTCCACACTCTCCAAACGCTCTAGAGCATTAAAGATTTCTTTACTTTCAACCTAGCAAATCCAATACACTAAAATGATTCATTGGATCACACTAAAATCACCAATAGATCGCATCATCCAGTACAATTTCTTTGTTCACATAAATTGGTGCCTTTGTGAACAGTCATCATCGGCAATACTAAACAAATTATACTCAGTTGATAATGCAACCAGATAAAATTGATCTCCTTTTTAGTTTAGTTTAGTTTAGTTGTGTTAAATCTGCACGATATTTGCACATCATGCGCATAATGAATCTTGAGCACACACGATGATAAGGTGCGACGTGCCAGTTTTGGGCACGCTATAGATAGAGAAGTATGGACCAGAATCATTTAGAGGTTATTTTATGTTACGAAAGAAAAGTCCGTATACAAAAGGTATGGGCCCAATTGTACTCTACGAGTATTGATTGGGTGATCACATGGACCATTACAAACGGGACATAGAGATCTTACATTCTAAGATTATGATATTTTAAAATGTAACAATAATCTCAACATCATTGCACTTAAACGTATTTTATCTATATGATCGAAATAGTTTTGATCATAAATCAACAAAATAATTGTAGACGTGCACCCATTATCGTATGCCTTAAGCTACCCAGCATCTTTAGCTATATTTATGGCATGTGAAGGACGTGCATCAACTCTAATATCTTCTATGCCAGGCTGACGTTTTCCACATCAAATCACAGTTAAAAGATGTCCAACTTTATTAAATCTCTATTGGAAAAATTGGTAAAACGAATGTGTTTTTACTAACTTTATACACATATTAATATATGATAAAGTAATACTCCCTCTATTCCAATTCTATTGTCCACTGTTCTATTTTGAGATGTCCCAAATTAATTGTTCACTTTCATAAATAGATAAGAATAATGTGATAAAAATCATTTGCGCCCCAACTTATTCATGTAAGACGAAAAGATAGGTAAAAAGTAAAGAATAACACTGGAAAATTAATAATAAAAAAAATACATGTGATGTGGCAGGAATTTTTTATTAAAATTGTGTGTTTTTGTTTGGGACAATAGATTTCGGACACACTGAGTATATATTAGTAACTATTTAGTGGGTTTTGACGGGTCGAGGTCATATGAGATACCCACTACACGGAGTACCATCTCCAAACAAAAAAGTGTAGTCTTTAAAAGGTGCTAAAGTAACTAAAATGGATAAAAGGTGAGGTTAGGGTTGTATTCATAGTGAAACCCTAACCATAGATGCTCCCTCATTCATTCTAGATTATTCCCGAACAATAACCATAAATAATAGTATATTAGTTAGGAAAGGATTGCATTTTAATTAAAGATAAGATCATCTAAGATTTTTTTTGCGTATGTGCCAAGCAAGACTGCGTAATGCGCCATCTGTTACCGTTCAGGGTTACTTATGAATGACGTGCACATAGCATGTGATACGTACGAGCGCCATGCGCGAAGGTACGCGTATCATTACCAACCATGATGATCTGACCTATCAATAAAACTCAAACATCCACTTTAGTTGATACTGGTTTTAAAAGCGTATTTTACATCTAAGTTAAGTACTGTAACGACCCGACTTTTTTGACTTATAATTATATTTTATACTTTCATGAAACTGTGTATTTGTACGTACTGAGTTAGATTATATTCTGGGATCATTATTTATGTTAATTACTTTGGTAATGCCATACAACGTGTTATTAAGTACTTGGTTACTTAACTTGATCCTCGAATGCATTTATGACCATTAGTGTCACTTGTCGTTTAAAATGAGCTACGTACTTGGTACACGTTAAACTTTTGTCATAATTGGAGCGTTATGACTACTTAATCGTAATTGTTATTTATTAATGACAATTACTTAGCTTGATGGTTTATTTAATTACGCTTAGTGTTTACTAATGCTCACTAGTTACCTTAATGGACTTTTACCTTAATGGACTTCCATGGCCCAACCTACTCAACTTAGTGGACTAATTAGTGGATTAATTAGCCCATGTAATTAATAATTAGCCCATGTAAATAATGAGACAAGTAACTTGCATGCTTATGTACTAATGCTTGCATTTTGTCTCAAACCACCCAACATATCAACATCACCTTGTACCACCACCATGGACCACACCATGCCACCACTACATGAGGCCAAGATGGTCCCCCCCATGCCCAAAACCATCGACCAAAGGGGTACCACCCCACCACCACTTTATTTTTTTAAACCCTCATTTCATTCTCATTTCATCTCATTCAAACACACACACACACACATTTTCTCTCAAGTCTCTCTCTAGTTTTCTCTTAAATACTTGAAGAACTTGTAAGTTCTTAGCTTCTTTTTCTTTCTTTTCTTGCTTTAATTCATAAATCATCATCATCATGAACAAAGATTCAAGTTTTGTAACTTGAATCTTCATAACTTTTGTTGATTCAAACTTTGTTTTGAAAAGTCTTCAAGAACATGAAGGATTCAAGTTTTTTAGCTTTGAATCTTCATAATCTTGTTAGATCTAAGTTATTAACATAAGATCTCTTTAATTGTGTTAAAAGATCAAAACTCATGTTTATGATCTTCATGTAACTTGTAGATCCAACTCTTTACTTATGGATCTTCAAGAAAGGTTGAAATACAAGCTTACTAGCTTGAGATTCCTACAAAAAGTTAGTTAAGATCAAAGTTGACTAACTTGTGATCTTCTTTAATTTGTTGTACTTTAGATTTGTGACTTGTGTTTTCATTAAACAAAAGATATAAGCTTACAAGCTTGAGATCTCATAAGTGTTGTTAAGAAATCCAAGCTTTCTAGCTTAGGGTTTTATTTTTGTGTTTGATCTAAGTTTTGTAACTTATGGTCTTCTACTTTGTTTAAACAAAAGCTCATTAGCTTATGTTCATCCTACTTTACAAGATCTAAGTTTCATAACTTATGGTTGTGTAAAAGTTGAAAGTCTAAGTGTTATGACTTAGGGTTTCACTAAGAACATGAGATCTAGACTTTTTAGTCTAAGGTCTTTAATACTTAGCTAAGATCTAAGTTCTATAACTTAAGGTCTTGCTTATTTAGTTTGATTCAAAGTTTATAGCTTAATAGAACTTGTACTTGTGTTGAAACTAAGAAATTGATGTAACTTTGGTTCATCACCTTGCTCAAACTCTCACATGAGTTGTATTTTATTTCTTAGTCTTGACTTTGTGTATTGATGGTTAAACTTTGGTTAAAGTGATGCTAAAACATCAAGAGTTGTACACTTGAGGTGTAATGACCCGACTTTTTCGACTTGCTTTTGTGCTTTGTATTTTAGTGAAACTGCGTATCTGTGCGTACTGTGTTACTTTATTACTCCAGAACCTTGGCACACATGTTTTATATTCATATATGCTTAAAAGCATGCCTTGGTGTATGTGGAATGCTTAACTTGTCCATTGGATGCTTTATAACCGTTAGTGTTACTTGCCGTTACGAATAAACCGCGGACTGCGCGCACGTTTGACTTTTGTCAGAACCGAAACTTTTGGGCTGTGAAATATTAATTATTATTTTATAATAATAATAATTACCTGGGTTTTGGATGCTTAATTTTATTTATTTAATTGCTAAAGCCCAATAGTTAGTCTTGTTGGACTTTCTACCTTGTTGGGCTCAAGCCCACCCTACTCTAGCTAGTGACCCAATTAATTAGCCCAAGTATTATTACTAGTGGCCCATAATAATAAATAAATAATAAATTAATTAATTAGTGAGTCATACTAGCATAATGGATAAGGTTTATCTAATTGTCACATGTGATTCTAGCAAAAGGACACACTTTAGACAACCATGATCCATAAAGCAACATGGTGTCTCCCCCTCCCCTCCTCAAAATTTCGGCCAAATGGCCTTACCGTGTCATCAATCCAAGTGAAATTATGCCTATAAATACTAGCCTTTAGTCCCTCATTTCCACACTTGATCATTTTGGTTTTTCACACACTTGTTCTTTCTTTCTTTCCTTTCTAGCATTACTTGTAAGTCTTCTTTTTCTTCTTCTTTTTCTTTTCAAATTCATGATCATCATTATCATTTTATGGAGATCAAAGTCCCTTTTAGCTTTGATCTTACTTATATCTTGTTGATTCAAGCATGAATCTTTCATGAACATGGAAGATTCAAGCTTTTTAGCTTGAATCTTCATATCTTTTGTAGATCTACTTCTTTTATACTTTAATCTTTCTACTTTATGATAAAGATTCAAACTTTTGTTTGAAATCTTCATGCATCTTCAAGATCCAAGCTTTATGCTTCAAGATCTTCAAGAACAATCAAGATGCAAGCTTTCTAGCTTGAATCTTCATATCTTTTTGTTAGATCTAAGTTCTTTTTGCTTTAATCATGTTGTTTTGTGAAAAAGATTCAAACTTGTATTTGTTATCTTCATATATCTTAAAGATCCAAGCTTTATGCTTCAAGATCTTCAAGAACACTTAAAGGTTCAAGCTTTCTAGCTTTGTAACCTTGTAACTTGTGTGAAATGGATCCAAGCTCTCTAGATTAGGGTTCCATCACCTCTTTTTACTCGGATTATGCTTATACTTGTTGAATTGATGTAAAGTTGGTAGCTTTAGTTGTTATTGTGACTTGTATTAGTGTTAAGACTGAGGATAGGATGTAACCTTGGTTCATCATCCATCTAAGACTCATGAATGAGTTGTATTCTTACTTGGTCTTAACATATTGTGTATTTATGGTGAATCTTGGTCAAAAGTGATGTTAAACCATCAACAAGTTGTACACTTGAAGCTACAAGCATCAAGGATGAGAACCGTGATGAGCATCAAGCACCAAGAACCCCACCGGAGCATTTGTCCACTGATTTTCGTATCTGATATTACCACCTGGGCTTCTGGAAAGTTGATTTTCAGTTAGTTCGGTTCGAGTAGATGATTTTCCATTTAGGCCTAGTCTTAATCCGAGTTACGGTTTAGGATTTATGGCCCTCCGATAGTCACTACACCCTATTAACGTTGTGCTGAAATTTCTGACCTACTCTCACTTAAACCGTCGCCATGGTCAAAATAAGATAAGTTAGGTTCTGAAAATTGGTCAGCTGTTAGGGGACTCATATACGGAGCCATATCCACTGACCATGAGTCTTTTCGATTTATGTAGAGGTCGTAGCAGCTGACCGAAATCAGCCTATTGTTTCGATCTCTATTCTCGTCAAACTTACTTAGCTTTTATGATGATGAATGATGATGATGATGACACTTAAACTTATTTTATGCACTATTAGAATTTAAAAAGACAACCTACTGACCTAGTAACATTTGATTTAGGTTGACGACCTTTCGGACCGACTTACTACTTGCGTACTTTCGTTACCGACTTTACCGCTTTTATCACTGTGAGTTATAGCATCCCTTTTTACCACTTTTACTATTTTTGGGACTGAGAATACATGCACTTTTTACGTTTTACGTGTTAGGAACGAGTACTTAAACTTTATATGTGTGTGGGTTATATAACGGCATAAACATTCCCTTTAGCACGGTAACGTTTAGTCATTGGTCTTTGAACCGGTGAACGCGAATCTTAGATATGGATCCATAGGGTTTGACATCCCCACTCGGGCTAGTCGCGCTAGCATTTAACGGGTGTTTAATACTTCGTGAACATACGCACTCGCCAAGTGTACTTTCAGGGGGTTATAAACGTTAAGTTTAGTTACCGGGTGCCCACAGTTATGCATATACTTTTCATACTGTTTTGATACGCTGTTGCAGCACTGAAATCTCGTGGCCTATCTTACGTTACTATTACAACTTAAACTATAGCTCACCAACATTCGTGTTGACTTTTTAAGCGTGTATTTCTCAGGTGCCTAGAGGTTTATTGCTTCCGCTGTTAAACTTGATGTCATGCTGTTACACTTGCTGTCATGCTGTTATTGAATTGCTGTTATGGACCTACTGTACTAGTTATCCGCTGCATTACTTGAGATGTCTCAAATTATGAAACTTATGTTTTGCATTCGTAAACTTATGTTATTTTGGATCAATGGGTTGTAATAAGTCTTATGACATGTTATCTTTGTAAAACGTTATCTTTTAATGAATGCAAATCGATTTTCAAACAGCATATAGTGTTTGACCTTGTGATGATCCTGTTGTTGATGATCCGTACATGATGGTTTTGTACAGGGCGTCACAGTTGGTATCAGAGCATTGGTTGTAGGGAATTAGGTTGCATTAGTGAGTCTAGACCGGACCTGAGTAGGATTCACTAATAGGACTAATCTACAACTTGCTAGTTTACTTGTTTCTGCGAGACTTACTGCATGCTTTGCCTACTTTCTGCTGTATGATCTTACTTCATGCTATTGCTTATCTTTACTGCCATGCGAACTTGATGTATGCCTATTTCTGCCTTGGCATGACTACTATCTGCTTTCACATGTTATCTCTGATTAGTACTGATTGCCATGCTAGGTTGCTATAGTGCCTAATACTTGCTTGCTTATGACTTACTGATATGGAAAATTTATTTTCCTTGTTCAGATGTCGGATATTCCACCTGTCATTATTTTGGGCAGTGATTCAGACTCGTCAGCCACCTCACCTACTGCTGCTACCGACACACATATCCCGTTAACCAGTGACCCCGACGCTTCATCCTCCAGAACTAGCAGCCATACACCTGTACCAGTGGTTACCGCAGTTGGAACTCAGGACCCTCCAGAGATTCCAGCTCCAGTTGCCCCGGTACCTCAGGAGCCACAGCCCCGCCCCGGTGGTGTTGTGATTCCCGGAGAATACGGGGACGTTCCATTCCGTAATGAGTATAACCATTGGTGCCGACGCCTTCCTGATGGACGTGTCATACCGATCCCACCTTTCAGATACCGGATCATGACTACCGGTCGCCGATCACTGCCACCCCCAGCTGATTCATCATCCGACGACTCATCTACAGACGACACTAGTGACGATGACTCCGACGAGGAGAACCTTGATGATACACCTGTGCAGCCACCCTCCACCCCGCCGAAGAAGCGGTACCGTTTTGATGGCACCGTTATTCCGAGGATCCACGGAGGCCGAGCGTTCACTAACGCACATGGTCAGCTTCGTAGGGTTACCGCCCGTAAGCGGGTCGTGCCTTACCCGGCTGATTCGTTCATGCGTAAGCCTTACCGCCATGCAGCATCTACCTCTAGAGCCGGACCATCTGCACCACCAGCACCATGTGCACCCGCAGCACCGCCTGCTCTGCCAGCCCCTCCCTCTGTCGAGAAACTGGCGAGGGAGGTGGAGATCCTCCGTGCTTGGGTGATTGAGCTCGAGGAGCAGATGTCCCATGTGCTGGACATCCTTTACCCACCGTCACCATAGAGCTTTGTAGTAGGTTTCATTTTGTAATCTCGTTGTAGTTCCATGTTTTCCTTATGTAATGTACGAACTTATGTATGCAACTCTTTATTAATGGAACTTTGTATTGTTAAATTCTTGCACAGTGTTCTATTTACATTACTGTATGTTGGTTTTGCGGTATTTGTGCCTGGTTGCGTTACTATATTGGCATGCGTTGTGTTGTTTCCATGTTTACTATATACTATATTATTATATATTAAATGCTGGATTTTGACTTAAGTTAAAATTTCTGTTTCGAAGGGCAATGGCAAACACACGAACAACACCCACAGCAGCTCAAATCGAAGAGATGATTAATGAACGAGTCGCCGCAGCCTTGGCGGAAATGAACCCTCAACCTGAACCACCGCCGGTTATCCAACCCGTTCGAAACGGGTGCACCTACAAGGAATTCCAGAGCTGTAAACCACATAACTTCAGCGGAACTGAGGGGCCTGTTGGTCTCACATGATGGTTTGAAAAGCTTGAATCAGTATTCCGAGTCAGCAACCGTTCCGAGTCCAACAAAACCAAATTTGCTTCCTGCACGCTATCTTATGGTGCCCTCACGTGGTGGAACACCATGGCTCAGGCACAAGGTATTGATGGGGGCGTATGCTACGCCATGGGAGGAGTTCAAAGCGGCTATGATTGATGAGTATTGTCCGAGAACCGAGATACGAAAGATGGAAATAGATTTTATGCAATTGAAAGCTGTTGGCAACGATCTCAATGGTTACAATCGGAGGTTTCTTGAGTTAGCTCTTATGTGTCCTACCATGGTCACCCCGGAATTCAAGCGTATGGAGAGATACTTCTGGGGACTCCCTAAGTCCATCAAGGGTAATGTCACCTCGTCCAAGCCACCGAATGTTCCCGAAGCAATGCGCATGGCGCATACACTCATGAATCAGATTCTCATCGATGAACCAGAGAAGGCTAAGTCTGAAGCGGGTAGTAATGACAAGCGAAAGTGGGATAACAGTAAGGGGAGGACCTATGATCAAACCCCCGCTAAGAGACACAACAATGGTGGAAACCCCAACCCTGGCACAAGTTCAAACCCGAACTACAAGGGCACTCTACCGCAGTGCAAGAGGTGTTACAAACACCACACTGGGTACTGTAATGCGGTTTGTGAAAAGTGCAATAGGATCGGACATGTTGGTAAGAACTGCAAGATTCCCGTCCCAGCTGCAAGGACAAACCAAAACGGGCCAAGGAAATGCTATGAGTGTGGACAATAGGGCCACTTTAGGAATGATTGCCCCAATAAGAAGAAGGACGGTGGACCACCGCGTGGTAGAGCTTTTAATGTTAATGCAAGGGATGCACATGAGAACCCCGACTTGGTGACAGGTATATTCACTATCAACAATCTTTTAGCTTCTGTCCTATTTGATACCGGTGCTGATAGAATTTATGTATGTGGACACTTTTGTGATAAGATAACTTGGTCATTAGTTCCTTTAAAAGAAAGTATGCTTGTCGAGGTAGCCAACGGTAAACTTGAAAAGGTTGACCAAATTGGCCGAGGAGCTATTATTAACATAGCTGGCATGGATTTTGAAATTGACTTGATACCCATCAAATTGGGAAGCTTTGACGTGATTATCGGCATGGACTGGTTGACTAAAGTAAGGGCCGATGTTATCTGTAGAGATAAAGCTCTTCGTATACCACAAGGAGATGGTGAGCCACTGGTTATATACGGAGAGAGATGTAGTTCGAAACTGAACCTCATTAGTTATATGAAAGCGCAGAAGATCATAAAGAAAGGACGTCTTGCTGTTTTAGCACACGTGAAGGCTTTAGAATCAGAGGAGAAGAGTGTGAATGACGTGCGAATCGTGAATGAATTCCCCGACGTCTTTCCGGAAGAGTTTCCTGGATTACCACCACCCAGAGCAGTGGAGTTCCAAATCGATCTAGTGCCAGGAGCTGCACCCGTAGCTCGTGCGCCGTATCATCTGGCACCTTCAGAACTACAAGAGTTGCAGAGTCAACTGCAGGAATTGCTCGACCGAGGGTTTATCCAACCGAGCTCATCGCCTTGGGGCGCACCTATTTTATTCGTGAAGAAGAAGGATGGATCCTTCCGCATGTGTATCGATTATCGTGAGCTGAACAAGATGATGATCAAGAATCGATATCCTCTTCCCCGAATTGACGATCTTTTTGATCAGCTGCAAGGATCAAGAGTTTATTCTAAGATCGATTTGCGATCAGGTTATCACCAATTGAGGGTGAAGGAGAGTGATGTGATGAAGACTGCATTTAGAACCCGCTATGGTCATTATGAGTTTCTCGTGATGCCATTCGGTTTAACCAATGCACCCGCTGTATTCATGGACCTCATGAATTGTGTCTGCAAGCCATACCTGGATAAATTGGTTATCGTCTTCATAGATGATATCCTCATCTACTCCAAGAGTGAAGAAGAACATGAGCAATATCTTCGGTTAGTGCTCGAACTCTTGAGACAAGAGCAGCTTTATGCCAAATTCTCCAAGTATGAATTTTGGCTGAAGGAAGTCCAATTTCTGGGTCATATTGTGAGTGATCAAGGTATCAAAGTTGATCCCGCCAAGATCAAGGCTATCAGCATGTGGGAAACCCCCACTACTCCGACTCACATCCGCCAATTTCTAAGTCTTGCCGGTTATTACCGAAGGTTCATTGAAGGTTTCTCTTTGATTTCGCGTCCTTTGACTGCGTTAACTCATAAAGGGAAGAAGTTTGTTTGGGAAAAAGAACAAGAAGCAGCATTTCAAACCCTAAAGCAGAAGTTAACCACCGCACCTATCTTATCTCTTCCCGAAGGCAGTGACGACTTCGTTGTGTGCTGCGATGCTTCGAAGAATGGTTTTGGTTGTGTATTGATGCAAAGAACGAAGGTCATTGCCTATGCATCTCGTCAATTGAAAGTCCATGAGCGAAACTACACTACTCATGATCTCGAACTTGGAGCCGTCGTCTTTGTATTAAAGCTGTGGAGACACTATCTTTATGGAACAAAGAGTACTATCTTTACCGATCACAAGAGTCTCCAACACATCTTCGATCAGAAGCAACTGAACATGAGACAGCGTTGATGGATTGAGACGCTAAACGACTACGATTGTGAACTTCGCTACCATCCGGGCAAGGCCAATGTTGTAGCTGATGCCTTAAGTCGAAAGGAGAGGACGGTACCTCTTCGCGTTAGGGCTCTGAACATCACCATACATTCGAACCTCCACAGTCAGATTCGAGTAGCCCAAGAAGAGGCTCTCAAGGAGGAGAACATATCTCACGAATACCTGAACATTCTCGTCTCTAAATTCGAGGTTAAGGAGTCTGGACTCCGATGTTATGCCGGAAGAATTTGGGTACCTCGTTATGGAGATCTACGAAACCTTATACTTGATGAAGCCCACAAGTCGAGATATTCGATTCATCCAGGAGCCGAAAAAATGTACCATGATCTCAAGGAACAGTATTGGTGGCAAAATCTTAAGAAGGATGTTGCAACTTATGTTGGAAGGTGTTTAACTTGTTCGAAGGTTAAGGCTGAACATCAGAGGCCATCTGGATTAATTCAGCAACCAGAAATCCCACAATGGAAATGGGAAGTAATTACAATGGATTTCATCACGAAGCTACCAAAGACGGTGGGCGGATACGATACAATCTGGGTTATCGTTGACCGTCTTACCAAATCTGTTCATTTTCTAGCGATGAAAGAAATAGACACAATGGAGAAATTTGCTCAACTGTACATCAAAGAAGTTGTATCTCGTCATGGTGTGCCTCTATCAATTATCTCAGATCGCGATCCCCGTTTTGCTTCCAGATTTTGGCGTTCCTTGCAAGAAGCCTTGGGAACCCATCTCGACATGAGCACCGCGTATCACCCCCAGACCAACGGCCAGAGTGAATGAACAATTCAGACATTGGAGGACATGTTGCGTGCCTGTGTTATTAACTTCGAAAAGTCTTGGGAAAAGCATCTGCCGCTAGCCGAATTCTCTTACAACAACAGTTATCATTCGAGTATTAAAGTCGCGCCTTTTGAAGCGTTGTATGGCCGCAAGTGCCGTTCTCCCATTTGTTGGGCTGAGTTAGGCGAAGTGCAAATCACCGGACCCGAGATAGTCCATGAAACAACGGAGAAGATTTCTCAGATTCAGGCAAGACTTAAGATGGCCCGCGATCGCCAAAAGAGTTATGCTGATCTTAAATGTAAAGACTTCGAATTCAACGTGGGTGACCGAGTAATGTTGAAGGTCGCACCTTGGAAAGGTGTGATCCAATTTGGAAAGCGCGGAAAGTTAAACCCGCGATAGTTGGTCCCTTTGAAATTTTGGAACGTGTCGGACCGGTTGCTTACCGTTTTGATCTTCCAACTCAGTTGAATGCTGTTCATCCTACCTTCCATATATCGAATTTGAAGAAGTGCCTTGCTCCACCGGAACTTGTCATACCATTGGAAGAACTTACCATTGATGACCAACTCCACTTCGTGGAAGAACCTGTAGAAATTATGGACCGTGAGGTCAAAACCTTGAAACGCAATAAGATTCCAATTGTCCGAGTTCGATGGAATGCCAAGCGTGGACCTGAGTTTACCTGGAACCAGAGGATCAAATGAAGCAGAAGTATCCTCACCTTTTCCCGACTCCAACACCTGCCTCAACTTAAATTTCGGGATGAAATTTCAAATAACAGGTGGGTAATGTAACGACCCGACTTTTTTGACTTGCTTTTGTGCCTTGTATTTTAGTGAAACTGCGTATCTGTGCGTACTGTGTTACTTTATTACTCCGGAACCTTGTCACACGTGTTTTATATTCATATATGCTTAAAAACATCCCTTGGTGTATGTGGAATTCTTAACTTGTCCATTGGATGCTTTATAACCGTTAGTGTTACTTGCCGTTACGAATAAACCGCGGACTGCGCGCACGTTTGACTTTTGTCAGAACCGGAACTTTTGGGCTGCAAAATATTAGTTATTATTTTATAATAATAATTACCTGAGCTTTTGGATGCTTAATTTTATTTATTTAATTACTAAAGCCCAATAGTTAGTCTTGTTGGACTTTCTACCTTGTTGGGCTCAAGCCCACCCTACTCTAACTAGTGACCCAATTAATTAGCCCAAGTATTATTACTAGTGGCCCATAATAATAAATAAATAATAAATTAATTAATTAGTGAGTCATACTAGCATAATGGATAAGGTTTATCTAATTGTCACATGAGATTCTAGCAAAAGGACACACTTTAGACAACCATGATCCATAAAGCAACATGGTGTCTCCCCCTCCCCTCCTCAAAATTTCGGCCAAATGGTCTTGCCGTGTCATTAATCCAAGTGAAATTATGCCTATAAATACTAGCCTTTAGTCCCTCATTTCCACACTTGATCATTTTGGTTTTTCACACACTTGTTCTTTCTTTCTTTCCTTTCTAGCATTACTTGTAAGTCTTCTTTTCCTTCTTCTTTTTCTTTTCAAATTCATGATCATCATTATCATTTTATGGAGAACAAAGTCCCTTTTAGCTTTGATCTTACTTATATCTTGTTGATTCAAGCATGAATCTTTCATGAACATGGAAGATTCAAGCTTTTTAGCTTGAATCTTGATATCTTTTGTAGATCTACTTCTTTTATACTGTAATCTTTCTACTTTATGATAAAGATTCAAACTTTTGTTTGAAATCTTCATGCATCTTCAAGATCCAAGCTTTATGCTTCAAGATCTTCAAGAACAATCAAGATGCAAGCTTTCTAGCTTAAATCTTCATATCTTTTTGTTAGATGTAAGTTCTTTTTGCTTTAATCATGTTGTTTTGTGAAAAAGATTCAAACTTGTGTTTGTTATCTTCATATATCTTAAAGATCCAAGCTTTATGCTTCAAGATCTTCAAGAACACTTAAAGGTTCAAGCTTTCTAGCTTTGTAACCTTGTAACTTATGTGAAATGGATCCAAGCTCTCTAGCTTAGGGTTCCATCACCTCTTTTGACTTGGGTTATGCTTATACTTGTTGAATTGATGTAAAGTTTGTAGCTTTAGTTGTTATTGTGACTTGTATTAGTGTTAAGACTGAGGATAGGATGTAACTTTGGTTCATCATCCATCTAAGACTCATGAATGAGTTGTATTCTTACTTGGTCTTAATATATTGTGTATTTAAGGTGAATCTTGGTTAAAAGTGATGTTAAACCATCAACGAGTTGTACACTTGAAGCTACAAGCATCAAGGATGAGAACCGTGATGAGCATCAAGCACCAAGAACCCCACCGGAGCAATTTTCCACTGATTTTTGTATCTGATCAGATAACCTGGGCTACTGGAAAGTTTATTTTCAGTTAGTTCGGTTCGAGTAGATGATTTTCCGTTTAGGCCTCGTCTTAATCCGAGTTACGGTTTAGGATTTATGGCCCTCCGATAGTCACTACACCCTATTAACGTTGTGCTAAATTTCTGACCTACTCGCACTTAAACCGTCGCCACGGTCAAAAGAAGATGAGTTATATTCTGAAAATTGGTCAGCTGTTAGGGGACTCATATATGGAGTCATATCCACTGACCATGCGTCTTTTCGATTTACGTAGAGGTCGTAGCAGCTGACCGAATTCAGCTTATTGTTTCAATCTCTATTCTCGTCAACTTACTTAGCTTTTATGATGATGAATGATGATGATGATGACACTTAAACTTATTTTATGCACTATTAGAATTTATAAAGATAACCTACTGACCTAGTAACATTTGATTTAGGTTGACGACCTTTCGGACCGACTTACTACTTGCGTACTTTCATTACCGACTTTACCGCTTTTATCACTGTGAGTTATAGCATCCCTTTTTACCACTTTTACTATTTTTGGGACTGAGAATACATGCGCTTTTTACATTTTACGTGTTAGGCATGAGTACTTAAACTTTATATGTGTGTGGGTTATATAACGACATAAACATTCCCTTTAGCACGGTAACGTTTAGTCATTGGTCTTTGAACCGGTGAACGCGAATCTTAGATATGGATCCATAGGGTTTGACATCCCCACTCGGGCTAGTAACGCTAGCATTTAACGGGTGTTTAATACTTCGTGAACATACGCACTCGCCAAGTGTACTTTCAGGGGGTTACAAACGTTAAGTTTAGTTACCGGGTGCCCACGGTTATGCATATACTTTTCATACTGTTTTGATACGCTGTTGCAGCACTGAAATCTCGTGGCCTATCTTACGTTACTATTACAACTTAAACTATAGCTCACCAACATTCGTGTTGACTTTTTAAGCGTGTATTTCTCAGGTGCCTATAGGTTTATTGCTTCCGCTGTTAGACTTGATGCCATGCTGTTACACTTGCTGTCATGCTGTTATTGAATTGCTGTTATGGACCTACTGTACTAGTTATCCACTGCATTACTAGAGATGTCTCAAATTATGAAACTTATGTTTTGCATTCTTAAACTTATGTTATTTTGGAGCAATGGTTTGTAATAAGTCTTATGACATGTTATCTTTGTAAAACGTTATCTTTTAATGAATGCAAATCGGTTTTCAAACAACATATAGTGTTTGACCTTGTGATGATCCTGTTGTTGATGATCCGTACATGATGGTTTTGTACGGGGCATCACATGAGGCTTATACGCATCAAGGATGAGAACCGTGATGAGCATCAAACACCAAGAAACCCACCGGAGCACTTGTTTTCTGTTTTTTAGGGTATGATCAGACTCCTGGGCTTCTGGAAAAGTTGATTTCCAGATAGTTCGTTCTAGTAGATGACTTTTTGTTTAAGAGTCGCCTAAATCCGATATATGGTTTAGGATTTATAGCCTCCCGAAAGTCACTATGCCTTTGTAACGACGTGCTGGAAATTCTAACCTACTTGCGTTTGAACCGTCGCCACGGTCAAACGACATTGAGTTAGGATCTAAAATTTGGATAGCGGTAAAAGGACTCACATACGGAGCCTTGGCCACTGACCGCGCATCATTTTAGTTTGTATAGAGGTCATAGAAGCTGAACGAAGTCAGCCTTTGTTTCGATCTCTATTCTTGATTGAAAACTTACTTTACTTTTTACGTACGATGATGATGATGATGATGATGATGATGATGATGATACTTAAGACTTAAATTATTTAATTTTAAACCATTGGGAACGATATACTGACTTAGTGACCTTTGACTTAGGTTGATGACCTTTCGGACTGACTTACTTGCTTACTTATTCGTATCGATTTTACCGCATTTATCACTGTGAGTTATAGCTCCCTTTTTACTTCAACTATTTTTGGGACTGAGAATACATGTGCTTTTTATGTTTTACTTACTAGGCACGAGTACTTAAACTTTATATATGTGTGAGTGATATAACGGCATAAATTTTCCCCTTAGCTCGGTAACGTTTAGTCATTGGTTTATGAATCGGTGAACGCGAATCTTAGATATGGATCCATAGGGTTTGACATCCTCACCCGGGCTAGTCGCGCTAGCATTTAACGGGTGTTTAATACTTCGAGAACATACGCACTCTCCAAGTGTACTTTTAGGGGGTATTATTACGTTAAGTTAGTTACCGGATGCCCACGGATAAGCATATACTTTATCATACTGATTTGAAATACTAATTTGAAATGCTGGTTTGAAGCACTGAAATCTCGTGGTCTACATTACTTTGCTGCGCACATTAAAACTATAGCTCACCAACATTCGTGTTGACTTTTAAAGCATGTATTTCTCAGGTGCTTAGATGTTGTTGCTTCCGCTGTTAGACTTGATGTTATAGTCTTGGTGTTATACACTTCCTGTTACAGACTCACTTTGTTAGACTTCAGCTGCATTGTTTAGAGATGTCTCAATAATGGAACTTTTACTTTGCATTCACAACTTATATTACATTTGAACAATGGTTCTGTAATGACCTTTGTGTCACGTACTTATGTTAATGCTTTCTATTCGTAGAAGCACGTCATTCTTGTAAAACATTTGACGTTGGTAAAAACGTTACCTTTTCATGAATGCAAACTTGTTTTAAATCAGCATATAGTGTTGTAACCGTGTAAAGATCTTGTTGTTGATGATCCATACACGTTGATTTTGTACGGGGCATCACATTTGGTATCAGATCATTGGTTGTAGGGAATTAGGTTGCATTAGTGTGTCTAGACCGAGTCGAGTAGGACTCACTAATACGACTAATCTACAACTTGCTCGTTTACTTGTTTCTGCAAAACTGCTGCATGCTACTGCTTACTTTTACTACTATATGAACTTGCTGCATGCTACTGCTTACTTTTACTGCTATGTAAACTTGTTGTATGCTATTGCTTACTCTCGCTACTGCATGCTAGTATCTGCTTTTGATCGCATGTTACTTCTGTTTGATACTGTTATTATTGCCATGCTATGTACTGCTGTAGATGATATGGGCTACTGTAGTTATTATGCCTGATTACGTTCTTGCTACATGTCTACTATTCGCTATATTGACTTGGAGAATTTATCTTTCCTAGTTCAGATGTTTTTATGAACCCTTTTCCCACTCGTCTAACCCTAAGAACTAGTAATGTAATCCACCTGTTACTACCGTTCCACCGTTTCAGAGATCGAAACATTACTTCACGCAATCTAGGGAGAGTACCCCTCGGATTACATGCCCACTAAAGTTGATCCTCGGAGAAAGAGAGATGTGAGGACTTGTCGGAGTAACCGCACCTCGCCCCACCCCCGAGCTCACCCTAATTAGCCACGTACAACGTATGAATACTAGAAGGTTGTTCCGTTTCCGCAAGTTGACCCGTATTCCGTACGCTTTCATGACCGTCACTTATCTCTTTCATTCTTCACCACTACTCAATGATCTAACGACACTTCTGGACTTAGGTCCCTAACACTCCTAGGCATTGGAGAAGTAGGGAAGGAATCTCTTTTCACAAGGTTAGAGTGTCTTCTACTGATGCTCAGCCATACCCAAAGACTTGGGAGTCGCCTCAAGACATATCGTATTACTACTTGCTACACGTACAACTCGACACGAGACCCAGATTGAATTCCTAGAAAGTAACCCAACGAAAGTACCTGAACCCGAACATTTTGAAGAAAATTTCGCGACATATAGGCATTGATGCATGATCTATGGAACCTACGTACCCACACCGAGAAACTGTGAGATTAATTATGTAGACTTAGTTTTGAGATAGCATAGATAAAGCACCGTTAGATGAAATTGAGTAGAACTTGAAGTGATCACATTACATTGACCATACAGAGTGATATTGGAAAGAACGTACGATTTAGTACAATATAATGACGCCAGGCCAGCGTGATTATATTGAAGTAATTCATGAAGAAGTTCCAATGCTACTATATAAGGAATATGAAATGATTCAAAGAAAATTTTGGTACGAACACTTGAGTATACGCATTATGGTCTGTTAGAGGTAGGGAAAGAATAACCACTTAGCCTAGGTACTGTACAAGAAAGGCCTTGATTGCAGAATTGATAACCCAAAAATTCGTTATAGATATAGACACCCTGGATACTTAAGGAGAGAGTTCTAAAATAGGAAAAACTTTGGACTTACTTGCAGTAGAGCAATCGTTATCTCGGCTATGGAGACTCACATGGATCCTGATTTTAGTTAGGGGACGTTTCGTCACAATGTTTTATTGTCTCGAAAGTTGTTTAATACTAGGGCGATAGAAACCTTATATCTAAGAACATTAATGTTATGACTAATAAGCCATTAACAGCCATGAGAGTTAAGTATTCTATATGACAAGCTAATGGTAAGTTGGCAGAGGTAGAGGAATAATTTAAGGTAGTGCCTTAAAAATTAACAGGTGGGTCATTTGGAGATGACCTCATGTCAAACAAAACTTGGAAGTTTCAAAGTAGTAGGTGGAAAGGATTAATTACCTACGCACAAGCAGATGTTATTTGAGAAGATTGATAGAATTTTTCACGGTAGTATAATAAGATTTGGTCGGAATGAACCTTAAGATTAACCTAACACCCCTCAATTCGGGAAGCTTGATGTAAAAGTTGGAATGGACTTTTGGATTAACCTAATACTCATCAAGTTAGGAAGCTTTACTGAAATAGTTGGAACGGACTGGCTTTCAATGATAAAAGCGAAAGTCATTTATAGTGAGAAGATTTTTCGTATACCTCGCGAAAATGGTAAGCCATTAATAGTTTATGGGGAGAGAAGTAGCCGAAATCCCACAATGGGAGTGGGAAGGAATAACAATGGATTTTGTCACGAAGCTACAAAAAACGAAAGACGAATTATGACACTATCTGGGTTATTGTTGACCGCCTCACCAAATCTGCTCACTTTCTAGCTGTGAAAGAAACCGATACAATGGACAAACTTGCACAACAATACATAAAAAAAATTATATCCCGTCACTTCAGCGATTCAAATCCTATATTAAAGACTACCCAAGAATCTTTTTTGATACTTATTCTTACGCGACTCTAAATCCTAACTTATTCCGAGAGATTTCTTATTTGATTATAATCACACCATCATCCTTCTTACTTCGATATTAGTCATACCAGTTCAAAATTTTCTAAAATCAATGGGTGGTTAATTCTCATCCTCATACTCTCCCATTCGTATCTCACTTATAAGCAACAGCTTCACACTTAAGCATTTTTGATCGAAGGAATTATGCCCTACTAATAGTCATCAACCACATTTAAATTCAACAGTTTTCATTACCTCGTGACATTATTGCTCAAATATCACCCGAAATTTTCAAAAATCTTTTACTCGATCCTCATCAATCTTTTTCCAACTTGTAACCTTCGAAATATGAAAATTTTGTTTGCCAAAATTTTACACACACTATTTTACTGTGCATCCTCTCAAAGTTTTATAAAAATAAAATTTATTTTATTTGCCATTCGTGCAAATTTTTGAAATCATATATGTTATATAAAACAAAGTAAATAATTTCTTATTTTTGACTAGTACATATGAAATTTTACTTTCACTTTTACAAATCAATCCTTTTATTCAAAAGATATTTTACTTAGAATAGTACATGTTGTACATAACTCTAGTTTACTAAGAACTTCGTTACTTTTCTTACATTGTCACCTTAAACGATTTCTATAAAATTTCCGTTGCTTGTCATATAAAATTTTTCGTGTTATTCGTATCCAAGTCATCATGAAGACTTTACAACCGTCGAAATTGAGAGATTCATGTGGGTGGGTGTGTGTGTGATAAAGGCACTTACTGCCACGTCATGCAGAGCCTTTGGGCATCCACTAACACTTAAATCATTCAAAAATTATTGTGTTACCCAGGGATCTTATTTGCCACACCTGTTGGAGCGATACTCTTTCTTACATGACTCTAAGTCCTGACTTATTCCAGGGGAATTCTCATTTAGTGATGTTAACACCATCAGTATTCTGACTTTAATATTAGTCATAACCTGTTTGGCATTTTGCAAAGTCAAGAAGCGATTAACTTCTCGTCCTCATGCTCTATCCTTCATACCTCACTTTTAGCAACGGCTTCGCACGTGAATATTTTTGGCCCACAGACTTGTGTCCTGATAATTATCAAGACTACATTTAATTCATTAGTTTTCATTACCTAGTAACACATCATCCGATGATTCAAAGATTTTTCACTCGATCTTTTTCAACTAGTAACCCTTGAAATACGAAAAACTATGTTTATCAAAATTTTTACACGTTATTTATTTGTGCGGTCCTCAAGAGATTTATGGACAAATGAAAGTAATAAAATTTTTCTGTCACTTATGCAATTTATAAAATCATATATGTATATATATAATTAAGTTAATAAATTTACCTTTACTTATTTTGGTTAGTACATACTAAGTTATACCTTCAAATTATTTAAAAATTGCTCCTTTAATGAGTTGTTTAACTTAAGTCAAATAGTTTTGCGCAAAATGGTACACGTTGTACATACTCCTAAATTTACTAAGAACTTCGTTCCGTTTATGTTGTCACATCAAACGTTTAAATGTTTTTCAAAAATTCCTTGGTTGATTTTATTAAAGGTTTTCGTATTAGTCTACACTATGTATGGATCACACTTTTTCTCGTCCTCCGTTTAGGGATGAAGCTTACGATTAAGATCTTTGTTAAAAACTCTTGAGCCACTTGGGATGGCAGTTTTATAAGGTTTGTTAGGAAGTCTTTGCGCTCATGAAATGTTTCCTTTTAAGGTTAGACATGGCAAAAACGCGGGCCGATAAATCAGTTTTCCGAGGTACACTCTATGGTCACCCTATTGTAGGAAAGGCACGAGGTGGGTTTCTACTCTTAATTTTTCACGACTAATCGCAACACCCTCGTAAACATCATCTCTATGAATCTGTATGTTGAGGTACAAGGAATAATTTTTAAGATTCTTTCACTTGGAGTAAACCATTCTTTATGACCAAGGGTTCACGTATCTTATCATCCGTGCACCCCCTTAAGTATAAGGATAAATCCAGATCAACTCGCTCGTTGTACAAAGAGTTCACTCTCGTTCAAATACCACACCTTTCGTGCAATTTTCTTTCGAACATTGTAATGTAAATTACTTTAAAAATCTATGAGTCTTGCTATCCTCTTGGAAGGGACTGCTTAAAACATCTATAACACTGATGTGGTTACTCTATATAATCCTTCCTTCGTTGGTTGCAACTATATCTTGTTCTAGTCGGTGTTAACCATAACTTCAACATGTAACTGAAAGCATTATGGAACTGTGCTTTCATTTCATCCCAGGATAAGTTGACATGCAGTATGTGAAACTGGGTGATATCTTTTATTGTTCGTTCAGACCATCCTGAAGACACCATAAATACTTATGGCTTGCATTGCATGTAAGTCTAATTAGTCACTCTCAGCTAAAATTTCAATTCATTTATTCAAATGAAACGTTTCTTAAATATCGGGTTCTTTATACCTATGGTCACCTTCCGAAATTAAGGGGTTAGTAAAATCCGTGGCTAACACTATCCAGGCATCAAATCGCATGGTTGTGATCACCATGCTTTCCATTCTATCTGTCAGCTTTGTATTGCGACATAAGCACTCGATGTTTTAAATGAGTTTGGCAACATTCATGATGCATTTCATGCATCCAGTTTACTGAAGATGCCTGTAAGGCTAAATATATCATCTTTCCTTTTGTGGATATATATTCAGATGACATACTCATGTTAACAAGAAACGAAATCAATTTGTTGATCTTGAGGTCAAGAGACTTAATTAATGGCATATACTTATTCTTACTTTTATACGCCCAAGTACCTTTCAAGGTAAATAGCTCACTTCTGAGCCCACGAGTCTCTCAAAACCTTGATACGCTCCTTCTTCTTCAAAATTCAGTACCGTTGTTGGTCACTCCTCAAAATTTCGGGACGAAATTTTCTTTAACAGGTGGGTAATGTAACGACCCGACTTTTTTGACTTATAATTATATTTTATACTTTCACGAAACTGCGTATTTGTACGTACTAAGTTAGATTATATTCTGGGATCATTATTTATGTTAATTACTTTCGTAATGCCATACAACATGTTATTAAGTACTTGGTTACTTAACTTGATCCTCGAATGTATTTATGACCGTTAGTGTCACTTATCGTTTAAAACGAGCTACGTACTTGGTACACGTTAAACTTTTGTCATAATTGGAGCGTTATGACTACTTAATCATAATTGTTATTTATTAATGACAATTACTTAGCTTGATGGTTTATTTAATTACGCTTAGTGTTTACTAATGCTCACTAGTTACCTTAACGGACTTTTACCTTAATGGACTTCCATGGCCCAACCTACTCAACTTAGTGGACTAATTAGTGGATTAATTAGCCCATGTAATTAATAATTAGCCCATGTAAATAATGAGACAAGTAACTTGCATTCTTATGTACTAATGCTTGCATTTTGTCTCAAACCACCCAATATATCAACATCACCTTGTACCACCACCATGGACCACACCATGCCACCACCACATGAGGCCAAGATGGTCCCCCATGCCCAAAACCATCGGCCAAAGGGGTACCACCCCACCACCACTTTATTTTTTTTAAACCCTCATTTCATTCTCATTTCATCTCATTCAAACACACACACACACATTTTCTATCAAGTCTCTCTCTAGTTTTCTCTCAAATACTTGAAGAACTTGTAAGTTCTTGGCTTCTTTTTCTTTCTTTTCTTGCTTTAATTCATAAATCATCATTATCATGAACAAAGATTCAAGTTTTGTAACTTGAATCTTCATAACTTTTGTTGATTCAAACTTTGTTTTGAAAAGTCTTCAACAATATGAAGGATTCAAGCTTTTTAGCTTTGAATCTTCATAATCTTGTTAGATCTAAGTTATTAACTTAATATCTCTTTAATTGTGGTAAAAGATCAAAACTCATGATTATGATCTTCATGTAACTTGTAGATCCAACTCTTTACTTATGGATCTTCAAGAAAGTTTGAAATATAAGCTTACTAGCTTGAGATTCCTACAAAAAAGTTAGTTAAGATCAAAGTTTACTAACTTATGATCTTCTTTAATTTGTTGTACTTTAGATTTGTGACTTGTGTTTTCATTAAACAAAAGATACAAGCTTACTAGCTTGAGATCTCATAAGTGTTGTTAAGAAATCCAAGCTTTCTAGCTTAGGGTTTCATTTTTGTGTTTGATCTAAGTTGTGTAGCTTATGGTCTTCAACTTTGTTTAAACAAAAGCCCAGTACCTTATGTTCATCCTACTTTACAAGATCTAAGTTTCATAACTTATGGTTGTGTAAAAGTTGAAAGTCTAAGTGTTATGACTTAGGGTTTCACCAAGAACATGAGATCTAGACTTTTTAGTCCAAGGTCTTTAATACATAGCTAAGATCTAAGTTCTATAACTTAAGGTCTTGCTTATTTAGTTTGATTCAAAGCTTATAGCTTAATAGAACTTGTACTTGTGTTGAAACTAAGAAATTGATGTGACTTTGTTTCATCACCTTGCTCAAACTCTCACATGAGTTGTATTTTATTTCTTAGTCTTGACTTTGTGTGTTGATGGTTAAACCTTGGTTAAAGTGATTCTAAAACATCAAGAGTTGTACACTTAAGGCTTATACGCATCAAGGATGAGAACCGTGATGAGCATCAAACACCAAGAAACCCACTGGAGCACTTGTTTTCTGTTATTCAGGGTCTGATCAGACTCGTGGGCTTCTAGAAAAGTTGATTTCCAGATAATTCAGTTCGATTATATGACTTTTCGTTTAAGACTCGCCTAAATCCGATATACGGTTTAGGATTTATAGCCTCTCGAAGGTCACTACGCCTTTGTAACGACGTGCTAAAAATTCTGACCTACTTGCGCTTGAACCGTCGCCACGGTCAAATGAAATCGAGTTAGGATCTGAAAATTGGATAGCGGTAAAAGGACTCACATACGGAGCCTTGGCCACTGACCACGCGTCATTTCAGTTTGTTTAGAGGTCGTAGCATCTGAACGAAGTCAGCCTTTGTTTTGATCTCTATTCTTGATTGAAAACTTACTTTACTTTTTACGTACGATGATGATGATGATGATGATGATAATGATGATGATGATGATGATGATGATGATGATGCTTAAGACCTAACTTATTTACTTTTAAACCTTTAGGAACGATATACTGACTTAGTGACATTTGACTTAGGTTGACGACCTTTCGGACCGACTTACTTGCTTACTTATTCGTATCGATTTTACCGCATTTATCACTGTGAGTTATAGCTCCCTTTTTACGTCAACTATTTTTGGGACTGAGAATAGATGCGCTTTTTATGTTTTACTTACTAGGCACGAGTACTTGAACTTTATATATGTGTGGGTGATATAACGGCATAAATTTTTCCCTTAGCTCGGTAACGTTTAGTCATTGGTTTTGGAACCGGTGAATGACAATTTTAGATATGGATCCAAAGGGTTTGACATCCTCACTCGGGCTAGTCGCGCTAGCATTTAACGGGTGTTTAATACTTCGAGAACATACGCACTCGCCAAGTGTACTTTTAGGGGTATTATTACGTTAAGTTAGTTACCGGGTGCCCACGGATAAGCATATACTTTATCATACTGATTTGAAATACTAATTTGAAATACTAATTTGAAGCACTGAAATCTTGTGGTTTACATTACTTTGCTGCGCACATTAAAACTATAGCTCACCAACATTCGTGTTGACTTTTAAAGCATGTATTTCTCAGGTGCTTAGACGTTGTTGCTTCCGCTGTTAGACTTGCTGTTATAGTCTTGGTGTTATACACTTGCTGTTACAGACTCGTTGTGTTAGACTTCAGCTGCATTGTTTAGAGATGTCTCAATCATGGAACTTTTACTTTGCATTCACAACTTATGTTACATTTGAACAATGGTTCTGTAATGACCTTTGTGTCACGTACTTATGTTAATGCTTTCTATTCGTAAAAGCATGTCATTCTTGTAAAACATTTGACGTTGGTAAAAACGTTACCTTTTCATGAATGCAAAACTTGTTTTAAATCAGCATATCGTGTTGTAACCGTGTAAAGATCCTGGTGTTGATGATCCGTATACGTTGATTTTGTACGGGGCGTCACAAGTACCCCAAATCATTTCTTCAAAATAAATGCTCACGGGATCTGTAATGACCCGTTACATATTTAGTACACAAATTGGACCCATTTAACCTCAATCCCTACAGAATTGGATAAAAATCCAAAATAGATTCACAAGACACACAAAATAAAAGCGTTGACGTTCAAGCTGTTAAGCATCCACGGTGGTAAGAGTGTAGACGATCCACTTACCACTAAGAGCACTATTTCTAATCCTTGGTCAGTTGTTTCCCCTCCCCTTTCCACCTTCGACCCGCTTGAACCTAAACCCACAATAAAACACACGAGTAAGCTATAATGCTTGGGTGAATACTAGTTAGCTGCAACTTACAATACACCCAATTATGGATATCCGGATTCCTAGACGGTTTTCCTTGCGTAAACCAGATCGTGGCAAGTCATCATAATAGTTGACTCTACAATTATCACGCCCACATAACCAGCCCCTTTCTAGTCTTGTCCAACCCTATGGACTACATAACACTATGTACCAAAACGAGGCGCATATTATGCACACAAGTAAACACTTTCGAGTTGTAATGGATACTTGCGCGTAGTCACAAGTGAGTCACAAAGGCTAGAGCAATTGCACAGAATCAACAACCTAAAATGAGAGGTCAAGCTCCCTATTTATAGGTTTGTAATCTTCGCGGAATCAATCTTTGCGCATACTTTATGGATCCGCATTGCTTATGCGGGACACTTTCCCAATGTTGAGCTTTATGCGATTTCCGCAATCTAATAGCACAGTACGCAGTTGTTATTTGTTTGCGCGGTTTTGTTTGCATTTGCATTTGAATTGCCTTTTGCACTTAAAATATACATATACATGCCTATATATATGATCAAGTCATCCAAGATTATTGTGTTATATTTACGCAGAAAATGTAACATAATAAACTCTAAAAAATGTAGTTAAGGATGCCTTTGAAATGACCCGCAAAACTAAACTCGCAATGAGAATTATAGCAACAATTATGTTACCGTTAGACTGCAGCAAAATAATGGCTATATCTGCCCCCGAAGCATTTCCATGTGGTTTATAGTCGTTAACCTGAACCGTTGCATTCTCAATCCACCCATATATATCAGCGAATGTAATTTGGCAAAACTCACATTGCCATTTCACTTTATTCTATATTCTTAATATATCATTCTTCAATTTACATTTTCCAGTTCCTTTCATTTGTAAAATTGAAGATCCAAGAGATCGACCAAAAGGAAAATCCCAAAAACTTCATCGCTTCTTTGCTTAGAAGTCCCGAAGCAAAAACCCCCTCCTCATCAAATAAGAAGGATGTTGTTTCATCAACTGTGGAGGAAGCAGAAAAGAAACAAGCACAAGCTTGTTACTCCTACCTCGTTTCAAAAGAAAAGGACCATGTCCAGTACCAAGGATTTGGTCGAGCATCAAATAGTTTTAGATTACGACACTGAAATTAAAACTAGTAAGTTTGCTTTTTCATGAATTTTTCAATGGCAATTTCATGATGAATTAATTGCGTCACATTATTGCGCATTGAAATGCTTACTAATTATTTGCACTTTGTGTGTTTTTTTATGCAGCTGAGCAAGCTAGCACACCTCCTGAGTCAAATCCACTGACGCTCACCAAATATGAGGAGATGTTTCGCACTCCCACAAATCCAATCAGCTCAGTGAAGATTGACGATTTTCCTGGGTATCTGTACGCCTCTTCATCTACTGCAACAGAGCGATACCAGCAGATGAAGCTGGAAAACCCAGATGATTTGCATCACGAGTTTGCAATACTCAACTCTGCTGACGCTCATAACTGCTTTATGCAGAACTTTTATGTAACGACCCGACTTTTTCGACTTGCTTTTATGCCTTGTGTTTTAACGAAACCGCGTATTTGTGCGTACTGTGCTACTTTATACTCTGGAACCTCTACATACATGGTTTACTTTCATTTATATATTAAAATGTGCCTTAGAGTACGTAGGATAGTTAACTTGGTCACCGGATGCTTTATGATCGTTAGTGTCACTTGATGTTTCGAATAAACCGCGAACTGCGCACACGTTTAACTTTTGTCGTAACTGGAATATTACGACTACGAAATCTTAATTATTATTTCATAATAACAATTACTTGGGTTTATGGATGCTTAATTATGCGTAGTAATTTAATTATGCTTACTAGTTGGTCTTGTTGGACTTTCTACCTTGTTGGACTTAAGCCCACCCTACTCTAGCTAGTAGCCCATTTATTTAGCCCAATTATTATTAGCTAGTAACCCAATAATAAGTAATACAAATGCCCATTTATTAGAGGGAACATACTAGCATTTATGTCAAGTATTATCCTTAATGTTGCATGGGATCCCAACATAAGCACCAACTTTAGACAACCATTAACCAAAAAACAACTTTTTGTCCCCCCTTGTCCCCCTCCAAAATTTTGGCCATCACCACCACCCCCTCCCTCATTCACCTATAAATACCACCCTTATTCCATTCATTTAACACTTACTCTCATTTTTATTTCACACACACTTATTCTCCTATCTTCTCTCTAGTCTTTCTCACTCTAAAACTTGTAAGTTTTTGATCTTTTTCTTCTTTTTTTCTTTTCATTTTTGAATTCATCATCATCATAAAGGGTCTAGCTTTTTAGCTTTTGATCTTGATTATATCTTGTAGATTCAAACATGGATTTGAATCCTTCAAGAACATGGAAGATTCAAGCTTTCTAGCTTTGAATCTTCACCCACTTTGTAGATCTATGTCTTTTAACTTTAAATCTTGTTATTTTATTATAAAGATTCAAACTTGTGTTTGTAATCTTCATGTAACTTAAAGATCCAAGCTTTATGCTTCAAGATCTTCAAGAACAATCAAGATGCAAGCTTTGTAGCTTGGATCTTCGTATCTTTTGTTGGATCTAAGTTTTCTAACTTATGATCTCATTATTTTGTTATAAAGATCAAAACTTGTGTTTATGGTCTTCATGTAACTTAAAGATCCAAGCTTTATGCTTCATGATCTTCAAGAACACTAAAGGTTCAAGCTTTCTAGCCTTGTGACCTTAAAACTTGTGTGAAAGGGATCCAAGCTCTCTAGCTTAGGGTTCCATCACTTCATTTGACTTAGATTTTGTTCATACTTGTTTGATTGATGAAAAGTTTGTAGCTTTAGTTGTAAATGTAACTTGTAATTGTGTTAAGACTAAGGATATGATGTAACCTTGGTTCATCATCCATCTAAGACTCTTAAATGAGTTGTGTTCTTACTTGGTCATAACATATTGTGTATTGATGGTAGAATCTTGGTCAAAAGTGATGCTAAACCATCAACGAGTTGTACACCTGAAGCTACAAGCATCAAGGATGAGAACCATGATGAGCATCAAGCACTAAGAACCCTACCGGAGCACTTGTTTACTGTTTTTCGGAATCTGATCAGTAACCTAGGCTACTGTGAAGTTGATTTTCAGTTATTTCGGTTCGATTAGATGATTTTCCATTTAGGCCTCGTCTTAATCCGAGTTACGGTTTAGGATTTATGGCCCTCCGAAAGTCACTACGCCCTTGTAACGTTGTGCTGAAATTTCTGACCTACTCGCATTTAAACCGTCGCCACGGTCAAATGAAGACGAGTTTGATTCTAAAAATTGGTCAGAGGTTAAGGGACTCATATACGGAGCCATAGCCACTGACTAAGCGTCTTTCTGATTTACGTAGAGGTCATAACAGCTGACCGAAGTCATCCTATTGTTTCGATCTCTATTCTTGTCAAACTTACTTAACTTTTATGATGATGAATGATGATGATGATGACACTTAAACTTATTTTACGCACTATTAGAACTTATAAAGACAACCTACTGACCAAGTAACCTTTGATTTAGGTTGAAGACCTTTCGGACCGACTTACTAGTTACACACTTTCATTACCGACTTTACCGCTTTTATCACTGTGAGTTATAGCATCCCTTTTTACTTATACTATTTTTGGGACTGAGAATACATGCGCTTTTTATGTTTTACTTACTTGACACGAGTACTTAAACTTTACATATGTTTGGGTTATACAACGGCATAAAGATTTCCCTTAGCACGGTAACGTTTAACTATTGGTTTTTGAACCGGTAGACGCGAATATTAGATATGGATCCATAGGGTTTGACATCCCCACTCGGGCTAGTTGCGCTAGCATTTAACGGGTGTTTAATACTTCGAGGACATACGCACTTGCCAGGTGTACTTTTAGGGGGTGATATTTATATTTACGTTAAGTCTAGTTACCATGTGCCCACGGTTATACATATGCTTTTCACACTATTTTGAAACATTGAAATCTCGTGGTCAATCTTATATTACTGTTACAATTTAAACTATAGCTCACCAACATTATTGTTGACGTTTTTAAGCATGTTTTCTCAGGTGCTTAGAGGTTTGTTGCTTCCGCTGTTAGACTTGTTGTCATGCTGTTTAGACTTGTTGTTAAAGACCTGCTGTGTTAGATAACCGCTGCATAACTTAGAGATGTCTCAATCATAAAACTTTTAATTTTCATTCGCAACTTATGTTATTTGAATAATGGCCTTGTAATGACCTCTGTGTCACGTTATCTTTTGTAAACACTATGTTTTTATGAATGTAAACTGGTTTTCAAACAGCAAGTAGTATTCAACCGTGTAAAGATCATGTTGTTGACCAATCGTACACGATGGTTTTGTACGGGGCGTCACATTTGGTATCAGAGCATTGGTTTTAGGGAATTAGGTTGCATTAGTGAGTCTAGACCGACCCGATTAGGATTTACTAATAGGATTAATCTACAACTTGCTAGTTTACTTGTTTCTGCGAAACTTACTGCATGCTGCTGATTACTTTTACTGCTATGTGATATTACTGCATGCTATTGCTTATCTTTACTGCCATACGAACTTGCTGTATGCTTATTTCCGCTATTGCATGATTACTATCTGCTTTCACATGTTATTTCTGTTTAGCGTTGTTATTATTGCCATGCTGTATACTGTTTTAGACAACCTAGGTTGCTGTAGTGCCTAATACGTGCTTGCTTTATGACTTGCTAACACGGAAAAAGTTATTTTTTCTTGTTCAGATGTCGGATATCCCGCCCATTGTCATTTTGGAGAGCGACTCAGACTCACCCTCCACCTCGCCTGCCATTGTTGCCGATTCACAGATCCCGTCGTCGACACACCCCAGCGACTCTGGCGCTCCGTCCTCTGGAGCCAGTGGCCATGCATCCGACCCAGTGATCACCACAGATGGACACGAGGATCCACCGGCAATTTCAGCTCCACTCATCCCAGTACCTCCGGAGCCACAGCCCCATCCCGGTGGTGTTGTGATTCCTGGGGAATACGGGGACGTTCCGTTCCGTAATGAGCATAACCATTGGTGCCGATGCCTTCCTGATGGACGTGTCATACCGATCCCACCTTTCAGATACCGGATTATGACTACAGGCCGCCGAGCGCCACCACCTCCAGCTGTTTACGACGACTCATCATCCGACGACTCATCCTCCGACGATTCCAGTGACGATGATTCCGATGAGGACCCTGAGGAGATGCCCGTGCAGCCACCCTCTACCCCGCCAAAGAAGCGGTATCATTTCGATGGTACCGTTATTCCAGGGGTTAAAGGAGGTCAACCATTCGTTAGCGCACATGGACTGAGGACTAGGTTCACCGCCCGTAAGCGGGTTGTGCCTTACCCTACTGATCCATTTGTGCACAAGCCTTACCGCTATGCAGCATCTACTTCTGGCACTGGACCACCTGCACCACCTGTACCGACTGCCCTACCATCTCCCTCCGTCGAGGAACTGACGAGGGAAGTGGAGATCCTCCGTGCTCGGGTAACTGAGCTCGAGGACCAGATGTCACACGTAATGGACATCCTTTACCCACCATCACCATAGGGCATTTTAGTAGATTTCATTATGTAATCTCGTTGTAGTTTCATGTTTTACTCATGTACTGTACGAACCTATGCGGATGTATGCAACTTATTATTAATGAATGAAACTTAGTGTTGTTTACTTTTTGTACGATGTTCTATATTACGCTACTGTATGTTGTTTCTGTGGTATCTATATCTGGTTGCATTGCTTAGTTAACATGTGTTGCGCTGATTCCATGTTGGTTGCTATATACTATATTACTATTTATTAAATGCTGGATTTTGACTTAAGTCAAAATTTCTGATTAGTAGAGCAATGGCAAATGGAAGAGCAGCGCCCACAGCAGCACAGATTGAGGAAATGATCACTGAGAGAGCAGCCACGGCTATTGCGGAAATCAACCTACAAGCTCCACCAGTTAACCAGCCCATTCGTAATGGGTGCACATACAAAGAGTTTCAAAGCTGCAAGCCCCACAAATTTAGCGGTACTGAGGGGCCAGTTGGTCTGACTAGGTGATTTGAGAAATTAGAAGCTGTGTTCCGTGTAAGCAACTGCTCAGAGGAGAACAAAACCAAGTATGCTTCGTGTACGCTGTCAGATGGCGCCCTAACCTGGTGGAACACACTGGCTCAAGCTAAGGGTATTGACGAGGCTTATGCCACTCCGTGGGAAGAATTTAAGGGAGCCCTGATCGAAGAGTACTGCCCCAGAGCAGAGATACAGAAAATGGAGGCTGAGTTCTGGGAGTTGAAGGTTGTGGGAAACGATCTTGATGGTTACAACCGTAGGTATCTGGAATTAGCACTGATGTGTCCCACGATGGTTACCCCGGAATTTAAGAGAATGGAGCGATACTTGTGGGGACTTCCCAAGTTCATTCAAGGAAATGTCACCTCTTCTAATCCACCCAATGTCCCGGCAGCTATGCGCATGGCGCAAACCCTTATGAACCAAATTATCAGCAAGGGATCGAAAAAAGAAAAATCAAAATCGGGAGCCAGTGGTGAGAAGCGTAAGTGGGACAATAACAAGGGGAGAGTCTATGATCAAACCCCCGCTAAGAGGCATAATGACGGAAGGAACCCCAAACCGACCCCTAGCTCGAACCCCAACTACAAGGGTACTCTACCGTAGTGTAAGAGGTGCTACAAGCACCATACCGGGTACTGTAATGTGGTATGTGAAAAGTGCAAAAGGGCCGGGCATATTAGCAAGGACTGCAAGATTCCCATCCCAGCTGTGAGGACCAACCCCAATGGACCAAGAAAGTGTTATGAGTGTGGACAACAGGGCCATTTCGGGAATGAGTGTCCCAACAAGCAAAAGGACGGTGGACCCCCGCTTGGAAGAGCTTTCAATGTAAACGCAAGGGATTCCCGTGAGAACCCCGACTTGGTTACAGGTATATTCACTATCAACAATCTATTAGCTTCTGTCCTATTTGATACTGGTGCCGATAGGAGCTATGTTTGTAGACATTTTTGCTCTAAGATAGATTGGTCGTTAGTGCCTTTAGAGGAGAGTATGCTAGTTGAGGTAGCCAATGGGAAACTTGAGAAAGTCAACCAAATTGGCCGAGGAGCTATTATCAACATAGCTGGTGTGGATTTCGCAATTGACTTGATACCCATCAAATTGGGAAGCTTTGATGTGATTGTCGGCATGGACTGGTTGACCAAAGTGAGGGCCAACGTTATCTGTGGAGATAAAGCTCTTCGTATACCACAAGGAGATGGTGAGCCACTGATTATATACGGAGAGAGATGTAGTTCGAAGCAGAACCTCATTAGTTGTATGAAAACGCAGAAGATCATGAAGAAAGAATGCCTTGCTGTTTTAGCACACGTGAAGGTTTTAGAAACAGAAGAGAAGAGCGTGAATGATGTGCGAATCGTGAATGAATTCCCCGACGTCTTTCCGGAAGAACTTCCTGGATTACCACCACCGAGAGCCGTGGAGTTCCAGATCGATCTAGTGCCGGGAGCTGCACCCGTAGCTCGTGCACCTTATCGACTAGCACCTTCCAAACTGCAAGAGTTACAGAGTCAACTGCAGGAATTGCTCAACCGAGGGTTTATCCAACCGAGCTCGTCGCCTTGGGGCGCACCTGTTTTATTCATAAAGAAGAAGGACGGATCCTTCCGCATGTGTATCGACTACTGCGAACTCAACAAATTGATGATCAAGAACCGATATCCTCTTCCCCGAATTGACGATCTTTTTGATCAGCTGCAAGGATCAAGCATTTACTCTAAGATCAATTTGTGATCCGGTTATCACCAGTTGAGGGTGAAGGAGAGTGATGTGATGAAGACTGCGTTCAGAACCCGCTATGGTCATTATGAGTTTCTCGTAATGCCGTTCAGTTTAACCAACGCACCCGCTGTATTCATGGACCTCATGAATCGTGTATGCAAGCCATACCTGGATAAGTTCGTCATCGTCTTCATGGATGATATCTTCATCTATTCCCGAAGTGAAGAAGAACATGAGCAACATCTCTGACTAGTGCTTGAACTCTTGAGACAAGAGCAACTTTATGCCAAATTCTCCAAGTGTGAATTTTGGTTGAAGGAAGTCCAATTTCTGGGTCATATTGTGAGTAATCAAGGTATCAAAGTTGATCCCGCAAAGATCGAAGCTATCAGCAAGTGGGAAACCCCCACTACTCTGACTCACATCCACCAATTTCTAGGCCTTGCCGGTTATTACCGGAGATTTATTGAAGGTTTTTCGTTGATTGCGCGTACTTTGACCGCACTGACTCACAAAAGGAAAGAATTTCGTTTGGGAAAAAGAACACGAATCAGCATTTCAAACCCTGAAGCAGAAGTTAACCACTGCACCTATCCTATCGCTTCCTGAAGGTAGTAATGACTTCGTTGTGTACTACGATGCTTCGAAAAATGGTTTTGGTTGCGTATTGATGCAAAGAACGAAGGTCATTGCTTATGCTTCTCGTCAACTGAAGATACACGAGCAAAACTACACTACCCATGATCTCGAACTTGGATCCGTTGTCTTCACTTTGAAGTTGTGGAGACACTATCTTTATGGGACAAAGAGTACCATATTCACCGATCAAAAAAGCCTCCAGCACATCTTTGATCAGAAGCAGCTGAATATGAGACAACGTCGATCGATCGAGATGCTGAACGACTATGATTGTGACCTCCGTTACCATCCTGGCAAAGCCAATGTTGTAGCCGACGCTCTGAGTCGAAAGGAGAGAACGGTACCTCTTCGTGTTCGGGCTCTGAACATCATCATTCATTCAAATCTCAATAGCCAGATCCGAGTAGCTCAAGAAGAGGCTCTCAAAGAGGAGAATATTTCTCAAGAACACTTGAACATTCTCGTTTCACGATTCGAGGTTAAGGAGACTGGACTCCGATGCTTTGCCAGAAGGATTTGGTTACCTAGTTATGGAGATCTACGGAGCCTTATACTTGATGAAGCCCACAAGTCGAGATATTCGATTCATCCAGGAGCCGGTAAAATGTACCACGATCTTAAGGAACAGTATTGGTGGCCTAATCTTAAGAAGAATGATGCAACTTATGTTGGGAGGTGTTTGACTTGCTCGAAGGTTAAGGCTGAACATCAGAGGCCATCTGGATTACTTCAACAACCAGAAATCCCACAATGGAAATGGGAAGCAATCATCATCACGAAGCTACCAAAGACGGTGGGCGGATACGATACAATCTGGGTTATCGTTGATCGTATTACCAAATTTGCTCATTTCCTAGCGATGAAGGAAACAGATACAATGGAGAGACTTGCTCAACTGTACATCAAAGAGGTTGTATCCCGTCATGGTTTGCCATTATCGATTATCTCAGATCGCGATCCCCGTTTTGCTTCCAGATTCTGGCGTTCTTTGCAAGAAGCCTTGGGAACTCGTCTCGACATGAGTACTGCATATCACCCGCAGACCGACGGTCAGAGTGAACGAACGATTCAGAATTTAGAGGACATGTTGCGTGCCTGTGTTATTGACTTCGAAAAGTCTTGGGAAAGGCATTTTCCGTTAGCAGAATTCTCTTACAACAACAGTTATTACTCGAGTATTAATGCCGCACCTTTTGAAGTGTTGTATGGCCGCTAGTGCCGTTCTCCTATTTATTGGGCCGAGTTAGGCGAAGTGAAAATCAGGACCCGAGATAGTCCATGAAACGACGGAGAAGATTGCCCAGATTCAAGCGAGACTTAAGACGGCCCGTGATCACCAAAAGAGTTATGCTAATCTTAAACGTAAAGACTTCAAATTCAACGTGGGTGACCGTGTGATTATGAAAGTCGCACCTTGGAAAGGTGTAATCCGATTTGGAAAGCGCGGAAAGTTAAACCCGCGATACATTGGCCCTTTCAATATTTTGGAACATGTTGGACCTGTAGCTTACCGTCTGGATCTTCCAACTCAATTGAGCACAGTTCATCCTACCTTTCACGTATCAAATTTGAAGAAGTGTCTTACTCCACCGGAACTTATCATACCCATGGAGGAACTTACGATTGATGACAAACTCCGCTTCGTGGAAGAACCTGTCAAAATTATGGACCGTGAGGTCAAAGTTATGAAACACAACAGAATCCCGATCGTCCGAGTTCGATGGAATGCCAAACGAGGACCTGAGTTCACCTGGGAACGAGAGGATCAAATGATGCAGAAGTATCCTCACCTTTTCCCGACTATAACACCTGCCTCAGCTTAAATTTCGGGATGAAATTTATATTAACATGTGGGTAATTTAACGACCCGACTTTTTCGACTTGCTTTTGTGCCTTGTGTTTTAGCGAAACTGCGTATTTGTGCGTACTGTGCTACTTTATACTCTGGAACCTCTACATACATGGTTTGCTTTCATTTATATATTAAAACTTGCCTTAGAGTACGTAGGATACTTAACTTGTTCACTTGATGCTTTATGACCGTTAGTATCACTTGACGTTTCGAATAAACCGCGAACTGCGCACACGGTTAACTTTTGTCGTAACCGGAATATTACGACTATGAAATCTTAATTATTATTTCATAATAATAATTACTTGGGTTTATGGATGCTTAATTATGCGTAGTAATTTAATTATGCTTACTAGTTGGTCTTGTTGGACTTTCTACCTTGTTGGACTTAAGCCCACCCTACTCTAGCTAGTAGACCATTTATTTAGCCCAATTATTATTAGCTAGTGACCCAATAATAAGTAAGACAAATTCTCATTTATTAGAGGGAACATACTAGCATTTATGTCAAGTATTATCCTTAATGTTGCATGGGATCCCAACATAAGCACCAACTTTAGACAACCATTAACCAAAAAGCAACTTTTTGTCCCCCCTTGTCCCCCTCCAAAATTTCGGCCATCACCACCACCCCCTCCCTCATTCACCTATAAATACCACCCTTATTCCATTCATTTAACACTTACTCTCATTTGCATTTCACACACACTTATTCTCCTATCTTCTCTCTAGTCTTTCTCACTCTAAAACTTGTAAGTTTTTGATCTTTTTCTTCTTCTTTTCTTTTCATTTTCGAATTCATCATCATCATAAAGGGTCTAGCTTTTTAGCTTTTGATCTTCATTATATCTTGTAGATTCAAACATGGATTTGAATCCTTCAAGAACATGGAAGATTCAAGCTTTCTAGCTTTGAATCTTCACCCACTTTGTAGATCTATGTCTTTTAACTTTAAATCTTGTTATTTTGTTATAAAGATTCAAACTTGTGTTTGTAATCTTCATGTAACTTAAAGATCCAAGCTTTATGCTTCAAGATCTTCAAGATCTTCAAGAACAATCAAGATGCAAGCTTTCTAGCTTGGATCTTCATATCTTTTGTTGGATCTAAGTTTTCTAACTTATGATCTCATTATTTTGTTATAAAGATCAAAACTTGTGTTTATGGTCTTCATGTAACTTAAAGATCCAAGCTTTATGCTTCAAGATCTTCAAGAACACTAAAGGTTCAAGCTTTCTAGCCTTGTGACCTTAAAACTTGTGTGAAAGGGATCCAAGCTCTCTAGCTTAGGGTTCCATCACTTCATTTGACTTAGATTTTATTCATACTTAGTTGTAAATGTAACTTGTAATTATGTTAAGACTAAGGATATGATATAAACTTGGTTCATCATCCATCTAAGACTCTTAAATGAGTGGTGTTCTTACTTGGTCTTAACATATTGTGTATTTATGGTAGAATCTTGGTCAAAAGTGATGCTAAACCATCAACGAGTTGTACACTTGAAGCTACAAGCATCAAGGATGAGAACCGTGATGAGCATCAAGCACTAAGAACCCCACCGGAGCAATTGTTTACTATTTTTTGGGATCTGATCAGTAACCTAGGCTACTGTAAAGTTGATTTTCTGTTAGTTCGGTTCGAGTAGATGATTTTCCATTTAGATCTCGTCTTAATCCGAGTTACGGTTTATGATTTATGGCCCTCCGAAAGTCACTACGCCCTTGTAATGTTGTGCTGAAATTTCTGACCTACTCGCACTTAAACCGTCGCCACGGTCAAACGAAGACGAGTTAGATTCTGAAATTTGGTCAGAGGTTAAGGGACTCATATATGGAGCCATTTCCACTGACTAAGCGTCTTTTCAATTTACGTAGAGGTCATAACAGCTGACCGAAGTCAGCCTATTGTTCCGATCTCTATTCATGTCAAATTTACTTAGCTTTTATAATGATGAATGATGATGATGATGACACTTAAACTTATTTTATGCACTATTAGAACTTATAAAGACAACCTACTGACCTAGTAACCTTTGATTTAGGTTGATGACCTTTCGGACCGACTTACTACTTGCACACTTTCATTACCGACTTTACCGCTTTTATCACTGTGAGTTATAGCATCCCTTTTTACTTATACTATTTTTGGGACTGAGAATACATGAGCTTTTTATGTTTTACTTACTTGACACGAGTACTTAAACTTTACATATGTGTGGGTTATACAACGGCATAAAGATTCCCCTTAGCACGGTAACGTTTAACTATTGGTTTTTGAACCGGTAGACGCGAATATTAGATATGGATCCATAGGGTTTGGCATCCCCACTCGGGCTAGTCGCGCTAGCATTTAACGGGTGTTTAATACTTCGAGGACATACGCACTCGCCAGGTGTACTTTTAGGGGGTGATATTTATATTTACGTTAAGTCTAGTTACCATGTGCCCACGGTTATACATATGCTTTTCACACTGTTTTGAAACATTAAAATCTCGTGGTCAATCTTATATTACTGTTACAATTTAAACTATAGCTCACCAACATTATTGTTGACGTTTTTAAGCATGTTATCTTAGGTGCTTAGAGGTTTGTTGCTTCCGCTGTTAGACTTGATGTCATGCTGTTTAGACTTGCTGTTAAGGACCTGCTGTGTAAGATAACCGCTGCATAACTTAGAGATGTCTCAATCATGAAACTTTTAATTTGCATTCGCAACTTATGTTATTTGAATAATGGCCTTGTAATGACCTCTGTGTCACGTTATCTTTTGTAAACACTATGTTTTTATGAATGCAAACTGGTTTTAAAACAGCATGTAGTATTCAATCGTGTAAAGATCTTGTTGTTGACGAATCATACACGATGGTTTTGTACGGGGCGTCACATTTTATATGGCCTTCAACTTGTCCTTTGATATGATTGCTCCTGAAGAGCAATTTCAAGGTTTACTGAAGAGCAAAAAGCTCAAAGTTGAAAAGGAGCGCACCAAAACTTCCCGAGCCCTGCAGCAATGCTCAACTCTTTCCACAGACCTCAAAACTACCAATTAGGCTGCGGAAGATTTGAAACAACAATTGTCTGCGAAGACAATTGATTTAAAGAACTTGTTAGCGGCCAATGAGGCCATCAAAAAGGAGCTTGTCGACCGCACTACTGAGCGCGATGAAGCGATATCTGCCAAAGCAGCTGCGGAATTACAATTTTCGATTCTGCGCCAACACTTGCCCTTCTTTGGGCAAAAGTGATGGATTCACGCCCTGTTTCTGAGAGTTTTGATAGATACATTGTTGTACTACAGCAACGTGAACATGTTAAGTTTTTGTCTCGCCTTTGTGAAGTCTGCGAGATACCAGAGCCGCTACCAGATGACATAGCGGATCTGGTTTGCAGTCCTCAAGAGGCAGAGGACCTTTTTGAACAGGCCAAAGTGGATATCAATGAAATCTCCATCCCGAAGGTTCTCCCAATGAGCGAGAATAAAGAAGCAACAGTCGAGGATATTATCAATCTCGACTTAAATAGCTTAGATTAGTGCTTAACCCATAAGCGCAATAATTATCGCATTATTTTGTAATCAGTGGCGTAGCTGTCTCTGCGTCATTATATTAAATAAAGTTCCATTTATCAAATTCAATTGCAATTGTTTATTTTTATAGCGCTTTGTTTCAATTTACATTCGTAATTTCTAGACTTGTCCTTTGCAATTTCAATATTCATTATTGTGCACATAATAAATATTTACTATCGCGAAACAATATTTTATCATATAATTATTATACATTACGAATCTTCTAAGTCCGTCGAAACGATCTTTAGGAAAAAAATGAGTTTAATATACGCCAAGTGTGTTATTGCGAAGCATCTAAATTTGGGCAAATTCACAATCTTAGGAAATTAATATGTATAAGTTCCATCATTTCGCTAACATTTTAATAATAATTTGGGATCTATTATAGCGGGCTTTTCCTTCGCTATTAGAAGTACTGCGTGCTTACTCTTTTGTATGGACTTTAACCATTTTTCAAATAACAGAGTTAACCCGCAAATACAATACTTATCATTTAATTGAAAATTTTGCTTATACATTTCTGATTACAGAGTTATATCATTTCTTTCAGTTTTTCTGTGCGAACATCATTGCGCAATCAGCAACTATGCATAATACCTTTTTAACAGCGTAGCATGCCATGCATTAGGAATGATTCGTCCTTCAATGTCTGCTAGCTTATAAGAACCAACCGCTTTATTGCTATTATTTGGTAGGGACCTTCCCAGTTGGGTCCCAATTTACCAACATTTTCTCTGCGATTTGCTTCATTATTTCGCAAAACCTACTCGCCAACATCGAAGGCTAATGCACGCACCTTTTTGTTGTAATATTTCGCAATCTGCTGCTTGTTATTTGCTTCTCTTATTGCAGCCATCAATCTGCGTTCTTCCACAAATCTCAAATTTTCGCATAAAGCTTCATTATTCGCACTTTCATCAAAATTGGTCACCTTATGTGTTAGCACAAGGATTTCTGCAGGAATCATTGCCTCTGAGCCATATATAAGACTAAAGGGTGTCTCGCCAGTACTCTTTTTAAAATGTTATGCGATGTGCCCATAGCACATTGGAAAGTTCATCAACCCATCCAGTGCGTTTTTCATTTAAGCATTTTGTAATGCCGCTAACAATGTTGCGGTTAGTAACTTCGCACAACCCATTAGCTTGTGGGTGTGCAACTGATGTAAGTTTTTAAACAATATTCATTTCTTCGCACCAACTTTTAAAAGGATCTTTTGCTATCTCCTGTAATTGTGCGTAACCCTTTGGCTTCCACCTACTTGATGAAATAATCAATTGCCACAATGAAGAATTTCACATTCCCTGCTCCCGCAGGAAATGGCCCTGCAATATCAATCGCCCACTTATAAAATGGCCATGGCGAATTAATTAGAATCATGTCATTCCTTGACTTTCTATTCTACGGTGCATGCCTTTGGCAACTTTTGCATCTTTTGGCCAAAAGTAACCCATTCGCACAATCTTTGATGCAATAGTTTTGTACCCAGAATGAAGTGCACAAGAACCGCTATGCACTTCTTCAATAATCATTTCTGCCATTGATGGTCCCACGCAGCGCATTAATGGCCCATAGTAAGATTTACGATACAAAACATCATTTTCAATGATATACATAGGCGACCTAATGCGCACCAGTCTAACTTCATTTTTATCTTCTGGCAGCGTATTATTGCCCATATTTTCAATGATAGGATCCATCCAATTTGGTTACGCTTCCTCAATAGAATCTGCCATCAATTGCTTTGTTGGGCAATTCTTCCACCCATACTTGCTTTTGAAAATGCGAAAAAGTTAAAGCCGCCAATTTGCTTAATGTGTCTGCTTTTTTTTGGCTTCTTAAAACTTGCGCAAGCTCAAAATACTTAAACTTTTCTGCTGCTTCTTTTAACAAGTGTAAATACTTCTGCATAGAAAGTTCATGCGCGTCAAATGAGCCATTAAACTGATTTGAAACCAACTACGAATCAACATATGCGCGTAATTTTGTGATATTCATTTTATGCGCAATGTTCAATCCAGCTAGTAGCGCCTCATACTCAGCCTCATTATTTGTAACATCAAAGTTAAAACGCAATGCGTATGTATGCTCTTCACCACTTGGACTTGTTAAAACTAATCATGCGCCCGCGCCTTATGTGCATGATGCACCATCAGTAAATAAATCCCAAGTTTCATCTTGCGCGGGTTTCAACTTTGTTCTTTCATGAATTACCTCCAATTCGCCAGTCATTTCTGTGAGATAATTCGCAAGAACTTGCCCCTTCACAGAAGTCCGCGGAAGGTAAGTTATTTCATAGGATCCCAACTCAATTGCCTATTTGGAAAGCCTTCCAGATATTTCAGGCTTATTTAGAACTTGTTTAACCAGCAAATCAGTTAAAACATGAATATGATGACCCTGAAAATACCTCCGCAATCTTCTTGAAGTTGGGAGTAATGCGTATACAAATTTCTCCATATGCACATAGTTAATTTCGCTTCCTGTGAGTCTTACTTACAAAGTAAATTGGTTTTTGTGTTTTCTCACGCTCTGCCACCAATACTGATCCAAAAGCTTCATTTGCAATTGAGACATAAAGATACAGAACCTCGCCATCTATAGGCGCAGTTAACGTAGGCAGTGTCGCAAGTAATTGTTTCATTTCTTGAAATGCGCTTTCCGCTTCCGCATTCCACACAAAATTTTTCTGATTCAGACATCCCTTTAGCGTTTTGAAGAAAGGCAATTGTCTTTGCGCAGCTTTTGACAAAAATCTGGTCAGAGCCGCTAACTTTCCTGTTAAACTTTGCACTTCCTTTATTGTTTTTGGTGCAATCATATTTTTAATTGCAGCTATCTTTTTGGGATTAGCCTTAATGCCTTGTTCGGTAACATAATATCCCAAAAACTCTCCTTCTTTTTCGCCAAAACTGCACTTTGATGGATTTAACTTCATGTTAATTCTTCGCAGGTTATCAAATGTTTTTGCAACATCCCGCATAATTTGATCTTGCATTATGCTCTTGCTTACCAAATCATCCACATACGCTTAGAGATTGCGCCCAATTTGACTTTCGAATGCGTTATCTATCAAGCGTTGATATGTTGCGCCAACATTCTTAAGTATAAAGGGCATCTTGATATAGCAATATATGCGTTTGCCTGTATGAAACGCGGTTTTATCCTCATCTTCTTCCGCCATTGGAATTTGATGGTATCCTTTGTAAGCGTCCAAAAAGCACTTAAAAGGGTATTCTGGAAGCGAAAAGTTGTCTTTAGGGCAAGCTTTATTGATATCCTTAAAATCAATGCACATCCAAAACGATCCATCAGGCTTTTTAACAAGCACTGGATTTGCAACTCACGTTTGGTATTTTACTTCACGCAGAATTCCCGTTTTCACAAGTTTAGTTACCTCACCACATAACCATTTCATACGATCTGGAGCCATGCCTCTACGTTTTTGAATTATTGGTTTTAACGCAGGATTGCATTAAGCTTCTGTTCCGCAATTTTTAACGGAACGCCAGTTATGTCTTGCTCACACCACGCAAAGACATCCATATTTGCCATAAGCAATTGCACTAACTTTTTTCTAACATCCGTATTCAAATTGTTGCCAATCTTAATTGTTTTTTCTGGATATGCGCGGTTTATCCCAACCATATTATCTTATGCGCCTACCTTTTTTATCACCGCTCCTTGTGTATTAACAGTTGCGCAAATTGGTTGTAGCATTGTAGAATTCATTTTTGCAACACCTTTGCATGTTGCAAACTTTATCATTACATGTATTGTTAAGGGAATGATACCAAATTTAGATAGCGCAGAGCGCCGCAACAACATATTATAGCGTGAAACAGATCGCATAACATATAAATCCAGCAATGCTTAACGCATTAGCTGTAGTGACCCGAACTTTTCCATGTTTATATATATTAATTGAGATTGATATTTACATGATTAAATGTTTCCAACATGTTAAGCAATCAAACTTGTTAAGACTTGATTAATTGAAATATGTTTCATATAGACAATTGACCACCCAAGTTGACCGGTGATTCACGAACGTTAAAACTTGTAAAAACTATATGATGACATATATATGGATATATATATAGTTAACATGATACTATGATAAGTAAACATATCATTAAGTATATTAACAATGAACTACATATGTAAAAACAAGACTACTAACTTAATGATTTTTAAACGAGACATATATGTAACGATTATCGTTGTAAAGACATTTAATGTATATATATATCATATTAATAGATATTCATACATGATAATATCATGATAATATAATAATTTAAAATCTCATTTGATATTATAAACATTGGGTTAACAACATTTAACAAGATCATTAACCTAAAGGTTTCAAAACAACACTTACATGTAACGACTAACGATGACTTAACGACTCAGTTAAAATGTATATACATGTAGTGTTTTAATATGTATTTATACACTTTTGAAAGACTTCAATACACTTATCAAAATACTTCTACTTAACAAAAATGCTTACAATTACATCCTCGTTCAGTTTCATCAACAATTCTACTCGTATGCACCCGTATTCGTACTCGTACAATACACAGCTTTTAGATGTATGTACTATTGGTATATACACTCCAATGATCAGCTCTTAGCAGCCCATGTGAGTCACCTAACACATGTGGGAACCATTATTTGGCAACTAGCATGAAATATCTCATAAAATTACAAAAATATGAGTAATCATTCATGACTTATTTACATGAAAACAAAATTACATATCCTTTATATCTAATCCATACACCAATGACCAAAAACACCTACAAACACTTTCATTCTTAAATTTTCTTCATCTAATTGATCTCTCTCAAGTTCTATCTTCAAGTTCTAAGTGTTCTTCATATATTTTACAAGTTCTAGTTACATAAAATCAAGAATACTTTCAAGTTTGCTAGCTCACTTCCAATCTTGTAAGGTGATCATCCAACCTCAAGAAATCTTTGTTTATTACAGTAGGTTATCATTCTAATACAAGGTAATAATCATATTCAAACTTTGGTTCAATTTCTATAACTATAACAATCTTATTTCAAGTGATGATCTTACTTGAACTTGTTTTCGTGTCATGATTCTGCTTCAAGAACTTCGAGCCATCCAAGGATCCGTTGACGCTAGATCCATTTTTCTCTTTTCCAGTAGGTTTATCCAAGGAACTTAAGGTAGTAATGATGTTCATAACATCATTCGATTCATACATATAAAGCTATCTTATTCGAAGGTTTAAACTCGTAATCACTAGAACATAGTTTAGTTAATTCTAAACTTGTTCGCAAACAAAAGTTAATCCTTCTAAATTGACTTTTAAAATTAACTACACACATGTTCTATATCTATATGATATGCTAACTTAACGATTTAAAACCTGGAAACACGAAAAACACCGTAAAACCGGATTTACGCCGTCGTAGTAACACCGCGGGCTGTTTTGGGTTAGTTAATTAAAAACTATGATAAACTTTGATTTAAAAGTTGTTATTCTGAAAAAATGATTCTTATTATGAACATGAAACTATATCCAAAAATTATGGTTAAACTCAAAGTGGAAGTATGTTTTCTAAAATGGTCATCTAGACGTCGTTCTTTCGACTGAAATGACTATCTTTACAAAAACGACTTGTAACTTATTTTTCCGACTATAAACCTATACTTTTTCTGTTTAGATTCATAAAATAGAGTTCAATATGAAACCATAGCAATTTGATTCACTCAAAACGGATTTAAAATGAAGAAGTTATGGGTAAAACAAGATTGGATAATTTTTCTCATTTTAGCTACGTGAAAATTGGTAACAAATCTATTCCAACCATAACTTAATCAACTTGTATTGTATATTATGTAATCTTGAGATACCATAGACACGTATACAATGTTTCGACCTATCATGTCGACACATCTATATATATTTCGGAACAACCATAGACACTCTATATGTGAATGTTGGAGTTAGCTATACAGGGTTGAGGTTGATTCCAAAATATGTATAGTTTGATTTGTGATCAATACTGAGATACGTATACACTGGGTCGTGGATTGATTCAAGATAATATTTATAGATTTATTTCTGTATATCTAACTGTGGACAACTAGTTGTAGGTTACTAACGAGGACAGCTGACTTAATAAACTTAAAACATCAAAATATATTAAAAGTGTTGTAAATATATTTTGAACATACTTTGATATATATGTATATATCATTATAGGTTCGTGAATCAACCAGTGGCCAAGTCTTACTTCCCGACGAAGTAAAAATCTGTGAAAGTGAGTTATAGTCCCACTTTTAAAATCTAATATTTTTGGGATGAGAATACATGCAGGGTTTATAAATGATTTACAAAATAGACACAAGTACGTGAAAATACATTCTATGGTTGAATTATCGAAATCGAATATGCCCCTTTTTATTAAGTCTGGTAATCTAAGAATTAGGGAACAGACACCCTAATTGACGCGAATCCTAAAGATAGATCTATTGGGCCTAACAAACCCCATCCAAAGTACCGGATGCTTTAGTACTTCGAAATTTATATCATATCCGAAGGGTGTCCCGGAATGATGGGGATATTCTTATATATGCATCTTGTTAATGTCGGTTACCAGGTGTTCACCATATGAATGATTTTTATCTCTATGTATGGGATGTGTATTGAAATATGAAATCTTGTGGTCTATTATTATGATTTGATATATATAGGTTAAACCTATAACTCACAAACATTTTTGTTGACGTTTTAAGCATGTTTATTCTCAGGTGATTATTAAGAGCTTCCGCTGTCGCATACTTAAATAAGGACGAGATTTGGAGTCCATGCTTGTATGATATTGTGTAAAAACTGCATTCAAGAAGCTTATTTTGTTGTAACATATTTGTATTGTAAACCATTATGTAATGGTCGTGTGTAAACAGGATATTTTAGATTATCATTATTTGATAATCTACGTAAAGCTTTTTAAAACCTTTATCTATGAAATAAAGGTTATGGTTTGTTTTAAAAATGAATGCAGTCTTTGAAACGTCTCATATAGAGGTCAAAACCTCGCAACGAAATCAATTAATATGGAACATTTTTAATCAATAAGAACGGGACATTTCAGTTGGTATCAGAGCGTTGGTCTTAGAGAACCAGAAAATTTGCATTAGTGTGTCTTATCGAGTTTGTTAGGATGCATTAGTGATTCTGGACTTCGACCGTGTTTTCTTAAAAAATGATTGCTTAACATTTTTGTTGGAAACTATATATTTTTAACATATGAATATTATGTGATATATTAATCTCTTAATGTGTTTGATATTATGTGATAGATGTCTACCTCTAGAACAAGTCCCATTGACTCACCTAATAATAATGAAGAGTCAAATGTAAATTGGAATGATTCGTGGACTGATTCACAAGTTCCCGAAGAGGAACCGGAAGAAGAGTCAGAACCGGAAGAAGAATCGGAACCGGAAGAAGAATCGGAACCGGAAGAAGAATCGGAACCGGTGGGGGAAATAATAAAACGGTTAAGTAAAAGAGAATCCTCAACCAATCGACCAAGGTTAATTATGGTCAATGGTGTTTCCGCCAAGGAAGCAAAATATTGGGAGGATTACCAATTCTCCGATGAATCGGATTCCGATGAGAATTCCAATGATGTTATAGAAATTACCCCAACTGAATTTAAAAAGGCAAAAGAAAATAATAAGGGAAAGGGCATAAAAATAGAGAAATCTAATTCTAACCCCGATGAACTTTATATGTATCGTCAACCCCCGAAGTCCTTAAGTTGTAACAATGACCCGGGAACCTCTAAACCACCAGGTTTTTCTAAACCAATGTGGACAACGACGGCTCGTATTAGGGGAACATCATATATCCCTAGAAACTTGGCAAAACGAACCAAAACCGAAGAAGAAGAAACGAGCGAGTCGGAATAAGATAGTTGTATTCGTGTGGTGTAATATATGTAATATAGTGTTCTTATGCTTTATGATATATGTAAAAATTGCTTGTATTAATAAGTATTTTTTTTTATGAATCTAACTCTTGTCTATTTTACAGTTTAAAAACACAAAATGGATAGACAACCCAATATTTTAAGAGACCTACCCGGAGACATGATGGATGAAATTTTGTCTAGAGTCGGCCAGAATTCCTCGGCACAACTATTTAAGGCGAGATCAGTTTGTAAGACATTCGAAGAACGTTCCAAGAATGTCTTGGTTTATAAGAGACTTTCGTTTGAAAGATGGGGGATATCACATTGGGAAACCCATAAGTTACGATGTGTTTACTTTGACGCATATATTGCGGGGAACCCAAATGCTATTTTACGCAACGGGTTAAGAAATTATTTTGACTCAATATATCCGAATATTGGACTTCGTGATTTAGAAAAAGCGGCTAACATGCAACATAAAGAAGCATGTTATGCTTACGGATTAGTAATGTTCGCTTCTCACCAAAGTGAGAACAAGAACATCGGGCTACAACTATTAAACAAAACGTTTCCACAAGTGACGGAGTCGGTAATTGGGGTAAGAAATGAGGTTTTTAGATTATTACGGGACTGTTGGACATTACGTAACCCTCGTCCCTTTGACGACGTTACAACACGCTGTCTTATCAACGGCCATAACGGTTATGTTCCACAAGACCAAGGATGGGAAGTAGTCCTAGTAAAACCAGAATGCATGACTTGTTTCTGGACGTATGAATTACGTGTCTTTATTGCCTTTGCTGAACGACTTGTGTACTAGCTAGAATTATCTTCACAACTATCTTGTATCAAAGTTATTGTGTGCTATATTTCATGCTTTATGTAAAATAAGCAGTATTGTAAGTTTGTAAAATATTGTATAAAAGTTTGAACGCGAAATATTATTATAATCAGTTTTTCATATAGAATTGTAGTAGTTGAATTGTATATTAGCTACTAAATATGAACTTAACGGGTAGGTACTACCCGAATTTAAACTTATAAAACGCTAATATGAAGAAAAAGCTTTTATAAATGAGTTCATATTATGCTACGAAATACTATTAACTACTCTTAATATTCTGTATGATTAACTTGTTCCATTTGACTATTTTGAAGGAAATGGCACCGACTACTCGACACACCGTGAATACGAATGAAGAGGAATTCCGTACTTTTCTAGCTTCAAACATAGCCGCAGTACAGGCTGCGCTACATACCAACAATAACCTTGGATCTAGCAGTACAGGAAATCGTGTAGGATGCACCTACAAAGAATTCACTGCCTGCAAACCTTTGGAATTTGATGGAACCGAAGGACCGATCGGATTGAAACGGTGGACCGAGAAGGTCGAATCGGTGTTTGCCATAAGTAAGTATACTGAAGAGGATAAAGTGAAGTACGCTACGCATACCTTCACAGGTTCTGCGTTAACATGGTGGAATACCTATCTAGAGCAAGTGGGACAAGACGATGCGTACGCACTACCGTGGTCAGCATTCAAGCACTTGATGAACGAGAAGTACCGTCCCAGAACCGAGGTCAATAAGCTCAAGACAGAACTTAGAGGGTTACGAACCCAAGGATTTGATATTACCACGTACGAAAGACGATTCACAGAATTGTGCCTATTGTGTCCGGGAGCATTCGAAGATGAGGAAGAGAAGATCGACGCATTTGTGAAAGGATTACCGGAAAGAATCCAAGAAGATATAAGTTCACACGAGCCCGCCTCTATACAACAGGCATGTAGAATGGCTCACAAACTAGTGAACCAGATTGAAGAAAGAATTAAAGAACAGACTGCTGAAGAGGCCAATGTGAAGCAAGTCAAAAGAAAGTGGGAGGAAAACGGTGATAAGAATCACCAATACAACAACAACAGCAATTACAACAATAATCGCAACAATTATCCCAACAATCGCAACATCAATCGCAACTACAACAAACGGCCCAACAACAACAACAACAACAACAGCAACATCAACTACAACAATTATCCCAACAACAATAATAACCGCAACAACAACAACAATCAGAAGCAGCTATGCCAAAGGTGTGAAAAGTATCACTCGGGGTTCTGCACCAAATTTTGCCACAAGTGTAAAAGAAATGGTCATAGCGCGGCGAAGTGTGAGGTCTACGGACCAGGGGTTAATAGAACGAAAGGAACAAATGGTGTCGGAACGAGTAATGGCGGAGCAAGTAGTGTCGGAGCAAGTTATGGCAATGTACTTTGTTATAAATGTGGAAATCCGGGCCACATTATTAGAAATTGCCCGAACCAGGAGAACACGAATGGACAAGGCTGCGGAAGAGTTTTCAATATTAATGCGGCAGAGGCACATGAAGACCCGGAGCTTGTTACGGGTACGTTTCTTATTGACAATAAATCTGCTTACGTTTTATTTGATTCGGGTGAGGATAGAAGCTATATGAGTAGAGATTTTTGTGCTAAATTAAGTTGTCCATTGACGCCTTTGGATAGTAAATTTTTACTCGAATTAGCAAATGGTAAATTAATTTCAGCAGATAATATATGTCGGAATCGAGAAATTAAACTGGTTAGCGAAACATTTAAGATTGATTTGATACCAGTAGAGTTAGGGAGTTTTGATGTGATAATCGGTATGGACTGGTTGAAAGAAGTGAAAGCAGAGATCGTCTGTTACAAAAATGCAATTCGCATTATACGAGAAAAAGGAAAACCCTTAATGGTGTACGGAGAAAAGGGCAACACGAAGCTACATCTTATTAGTAATTTGAAGGCACAAAAACTAATAAGAAAAGGTTGCTATGCTGTTCTAGCACACGTCGAGAAAGTACAAACTGAAGAAAAGAGCATCAATGATGTTCCCATTGCAAAAGAATTTCCCGATGTATTTCCGAAAGAATTACCGGGATTACCCCCACATCGATCCGTTGAATTTCAAATAGATCTTGTACCAGGAGCTGCACCAATAGCTCGTGCTCCTTACAGACTCGCACCCAGCGAGATGAAAGAACTGCAAAGCCAATTACAAGAACTTTTAGAGCGTGGTTTCATTCGACCAAGCACATCACCGTGGGGAGCTCCTGTTTTGTTTGTCAAGAAGAAAGATGGTACATTCAGGTTGTGTATCGACTACCGAGAGTTGAACAAACTTACCATCAAGAACCGCTACCCACTACCGAGAATCGATGACTTATTTGATCAACTACAAGGCTCGTCTGTTTATTCAAAGATTGACTTACGTTCCGGGTATCATCAAATGCGGGTGAAAGAAGATGATATTCCAAAGACTGCTTTCAGAACACGTTACGGTCATTACGAGTTTATGGTCATGCCGTTTGGTTTAACTAATGCACCAGCTGTGTTCATGGACCTTATGAACCGAGTGTGTGGACCATACCTTGACAAGTTTGTCATTGTTTTCATTGATGACATACTTATTTACTCAAAGAATGACCAAGAACACGGTGAACATTTGAGAAAGGTGTTAGAAGTATTGAGGAAGGAAGAATTGTACGCTAAGTTTTCAAAGTGTGCATTTTGGTTGGAAGAAGTTCAATTCCTCGGTCACATAGTGAACAAAGAAGGTATTAAGGTGGATCCGGCAAAGATAGAAACTGTTGAAAAGTGGGAAACCCCGAAAACTCCGAAACACATACCCCAGTTTTTAGGACTAGCTGGTTACTACAGAAGGTTCATCCAAGACTTTTCCAGAATAGCAAAACCCTTGACTGCATTAACGCATAAAGGGAAGAAATTTGAATGGAATGATGAACAAGAGAAAGCGTTTTAGTTATTGAAGAAAAAGCTAACTACGGCACCTATATTGTCATTGCCTGAAGGGAATGATGATTTTGTGATTTATTGTGACGCATCAAAGCAAGGTCTCGGTTGTGTATTAATGCAACGAACGAAGGTGATTGCTTATGCGTCTAGACAATTGAAGATTCACGAACAAAATTATACGACGCATGATTTGGAATTAGGCGCGGTTGTTTTTGCATTAAAGACTTGGAGGCACTACTTATATGGGGTCAAAAGTATTATATATACCGACCACAAAAGTCTTCAACACATATTTAATCAGAAACAACTGAATATGAGGCAGCGTAGGTGGATTGAATTGTTGAATGATTACGACTTTGAGATTCGTTACCACCCGGGGAAGGCAAATGTGGTAGCCGATGCCTTGAGCAGGAAGGACAGAGAACCCATTCGAGTAAAATCTATGAATATAATGATTCATAATAACCTTACTACTCAAATAAAGGAGGCGCAACAAGGAGTTTTAAAAGAGGGAAATTTAAAGGATGAAATACCCAAAGGATCGGAGAAGCATCTTAATATTCGGGAAGACGGAACCCGGTATAGGGCTGAAAGGATTTGGGTACCAAAATTTGGAGATATGAGAGAAATGGTACTTAGAGAAGCTCATAAAACCAGATACTCAATACATCCTGGAACGGGGAAGATGTACAAGGATCTCAGGAAATATTTTTGGTGGCCGGGTATGAAAGCCGATGTTGCTAAATACGTAGGAGAATGTTTGACGTGTTCTAAGGTCAAAGCTGAGCATCAGAAACCATCAGGTCTACTTCAACAACCCGAAATCCCAGAATGGAAATGGGAAAACATTACCATGGATTTCATCACTAAATTGCCAAGGACTGCAAGTGGTTTTGATACTATTTGGGTAATAGTTGATCGTCTCACCAAATCAGCACACTTCCTGCCAATAAGAGAAGATGACAAGATGGAGAAGTTAGCACGACTGTATTTGAAGGAAGTCGTATCCAGACATGGAATACCAATCTCTATTATCTCTGATAGGGATGACAGATTTATTTCAAGATTCTGGCAGACATTACAGCAAGCATTAGGAACTCGTCTAAACATGAGTACTGCCTATCATCCACAAACTGATGGGCAGAGCGAAAGGACGATACAAACGCTTGAAGACATGCTACGAGCATGTGTTATTGATTTCGGAAATAGTTGGGATCGACATCTACCGTTAGCAGAATTTTCCTACAACAACAGCTACCATTCAAGCATTGAGATGGCGCCGTTTGAAGCACTTTATGGTAGAAAGTGCAGGTCTCCGATTTGTTGGAGTGAAGTGGGGGATAGACAGATTACGGGTCCGGAGATTATACAAGAAACTACCGAGAAGATCATCCAAATTCAACAACGGTTGAAAACCGCCCAAAGTCGACAAAAGAGCTACGCTGACATTAAAAGAAAAGATATAGAATTTGAAATTGGAGAGATGGTCATGCTTAAAGTTGCACCTTGGAAAGGCGTTGTTCGATTTGGTAAACGAGGGAAATTAAATCCAAGGTATATTGGACCATTCAAGATTATTGATCGTGTCGGACCAGTAGCTTACCGACTTGAGCTACCTCAACAACTCGCGGCTGTACATAACACTTTCCACGTCTCGAATTTGAAAAAATGTTTTGCTAAAGAAGATCTCACTATTCCGTTAGATGAAATCCAAATCAACGAAAAACTTCAATTCATCGAAGAACCCGTCGAAATAATGGATCGTGAGGTTAAAAGACTTAAGCAAAACAAGATACCAATTGTTAAGGTTCGATGGAATGCTCGTAGAGGACCCGAGTTCACCTGAGAGCGTGAAGATCAGATGAAGAAGAAATACCCGCATCTATTTCCAGAAGATTCGTCAACACCTTCAACAGCTTAAAATTTCGGGACGAAATTTATTTAACGGGTAGGTACTGTAGTGACCCGAAATTTTCCATGTTTATATATATTAATTGAGATTGATATTTACATGATTAAATGTTTCCAACATGTTAAGCAATCAAACTTGTTAAGACTTGATTAATTGAAATATGTTTCATATAGACAATTGACCACCCAAGTTGACCGGTGATTCACGAACGTTAAAACTTGTAAAAACTATATGATGACATATATATGGATATATATATAGTTAACATGATACTATGATAAGTAAACATATCATTAAGTATATTAACAATGAACTACATATGTAAAAACAAGACTACTAACTTAATGATTTTTAAACGAGACATATATGTAACGATTATCGTTGTAAAGACATTTAATGTATATATATATCATATTAATAGATATTCATACATGATAATATCATGATAATATAATAATTTAAAATCTCATTTGATATTATAAACATTGGGTTAACAACATTTAACAAGATCGTTAACCTAAAGGTTTCAAAACAACACTTACATGTAACGACTAACGATGACTTAACGACTCAGTTAAAATGTATATACATGTAGTGTTTTAATATGTATTTATACACTTTTGAAAGACTTCAATACACTTATCAAAATACTTCTACTTAACAAAAATGCTTACAATTACATCCTCGTTCAGTTTCATCAACAATTCTACTCGTATGCACCCGTATTCGTACTCGTACAATACACAGCTTTTAGATGTATGTACTATTGGTATATACACTCCAATGATCAGCTCTTAGCAGCCCATGTGAGTCACCTAACACATGTGGGAACCATCATTTGGCAACTAGCATAAAATATCTCATAAAATTACAAAAATATGAGTAATCATTCATGACTTATTTACATGAAAACAAAATTACATATCCTTTATATCTAATCCATACACCAACGACCAAAAACACCTACAAACACTTTCATTCTTAAATTTTCTTCATCTAATTGATCTCTCTCAAGTTCTATCTTCAAGTTCTAAGTGTTCTTCATATATTTTACAAGTTCTAGTTACATAAAATCTAGAATACTTTCAAGTTTGCTAGCTCACTTCCAATCTTGTAAGGTGATCATCCAACCTCAAGAAATCTTTGTTTCTTACAGTAGGTTATCATTCTAATACAAGGTAATAATCATATTCAAACTTTGGTTCAATTTCTATAACTATAACAATCTTATTTCAAGTGATGATCTTACTTGAACTTGTTTTCGTGTCATGATTCTGCTTCAAGAACTTCGAGCCATCCAAGGATCCGTTGAAGCTAGATCCATTTTTCTCTTTTCCAGTAGGTTTATCCAAGGAACTTAAGGTAGTAATGATGTTCATAACATCATTCGATTCATACATATAAAGCTATCTTATTCGAAGGTTTAAACTCGTAATCACTAGAACATAGTTTAGTTAATTCTAAACTTGTTCGCAAACAAAAGTTAATCCTTCTAACTTGACTTTTAAAATTAACTACACACATGTTCTATATCTATATGATATGCTAACTTAATGATTTAAAACCTGGAAACACGAAAAATACCGTAAAACCGGATTTACGCCGTCGTAGTAACACCGCGGGCTGTTTTGGGTTAGTTAATTAAAAACTATGATAAACTTTGATTTAAAAGTTGTTATTCTGAGAAAATGATTCTTATTATGAACATGAAACTATATCCAAAAATTATGGTTAAACTCAAAGTGGAAGTATGTTTTCTAAAATGGTCATCTAGACGTCGTTCTTTCGACTGAAATGACTATCTTTACAAAAACGACTTGTAACTTATTTTTCCGACTATAAACCTATACTTTTTCTATTTAGATTCATAAAATAGAGTTCAATATGAAACCATAGCAATTTGATTCACTCAAAACGGATTTAAAATGAAGAAGTTATGGGTAAAACAAGATTGGATAATTTTTCTCATTTTAGCTACGTGAAAATTGGTAACAAATCTATTCCAACCATAACTTAATCAACTTGTATTGTATATTATGTAATCTTGAGATACCATAGACACGTATACAATGTTTCGACCTATCATGTCGACACATCTATATATATTTCGGAACAACCATAGACACTCTATATGTGAATGTTGGAGTTAGCTATACAGGGTTGAGGTTGATTCCAAAATATGTATAGTTTGAGTTGTGATCAATACTGAGATACGTATACACTGGGTCGTGGATTGATTCAAGATAATATTTATAGATTTATTTCTGTATATCTAACTGTGGACAACTAGTTGTAGGTTACTAACGAGGACAGCTGACTTAATAAACTTAAAACATCAAAATATATTAAAAGTGTTGTAAATATATTTTGAACATACTTTGATATATATGTATATATTGTTATAGGTTCGTGAATCAACCAGTGGCCAAGTCTTACTTCCCGACGAAGTAAAAATCTGTGAAAGTGAGTTATAGTCCCACTTTTAAAATCTAATATTTTTGGGATGAGAATACATGCAGGGTTTATAAATGATTTACAAAATAGACACAAGTACGTGAAACTACATTCTATGGTTGAATTATCGAAATCGAATATGCCCCTTTTTATTAACTCTGGTAATCTAAGAATTAGGGAACAGACACCCTAATTGACGCGAATCCTAAAGATAGATCTATTGGGCCTAACAAACCTTATCCAAAGTACCGGATGCTTTAGTACTTCGAAATTTATATCATATCCGAAGGGTGTCCCGGAATGATGGGGATATTCTTATATATGCATCTTGTTAATGTCGGTTACCAGGTGTTCACCATATGAATGATTTTTATCTCTATGTATGGGATGTGTATTGAAATATGAAATCTTGTGGTCTATTATTATGATTTGATATATATAGGTTAAACCTATAACTCACCAACATTTTTGTTGACGTTTTAAGCATGTTTATTCTCACGTGATTATTAAGAGCTTCCGCTGTCGCATACTTAAATAAGGACGAGATTTGGAGTCCATGCTTGTATGATATTGTGTAAAAACTGCATTCAAGAAGCTTATTTTGTTGTAACATATTTGTATTGTAAACCATTATGTAATGGTCGTGTGTAAACAGGATATTTTAGATTATCATTATTTGATAATCTACGTAAAGCTTTTTAAAACTTTTATCTATGAAATAAAGGTTATGGTTTGTTTTAAAAATGAATGCAGTCTTTGAAAAACGTCTCATATAGAGGTCAAAACCTCGCAACGAAATCAATTAATATGGAACGTTTTTAATCAATAAGAACGGGACATTTCATTAGATTTGCGTCTTTCTCATCAACAAGCTCTATTTTCAACAGTAACTGCCCAATAGGCCATGCGGACAGATAGCAAAACCGCAGTAGGTATTAGCTATACCTTGATACGTTCTGGTAATTTGCGAAAATACTGCTCATATGTGATGTCAACTCTGCTTCCGGTGACTACATGTACTTTCATAATTGTTATTCCTGTGTTTGCGATTTTACAGGATACAATTACTGGCGCATCAATCATGCCATAATTTTGCATTGGCGGACATGTTATTGGCTCAAGTTGCCATATTTTGAGTGTTTTCGCAACTTTTCTTTTGTAAGCCTTCTTTTACTTATGAACCACGCCTATTAATTGTGTTTCTTGCGTTTGTGCATGTTCATTTGAAAGATTCTTAGTCGCAATAGTTTTTTGCGTTTGTTGCATCATTATGCTTACATTTTGTATTTGTTGCATATTTGCACTATTTAACTCGTTTTTGCGTGAATTTGAAACTGCTAACAATTTTCGCTTTAAATTCGCGAGATATTTAGTCCTTGAATCATTTTTAAATTTTTTATTTTGCTGACATCGAAGCTTTGAGATTTTCACATTTTTCTTAGCAATTGCGTTATCATAAAACGTTTTCATTTTCTGTTCAAAGCAGAATTTGCTTAGAAATCAAATGCTGTAGATGTATAAACCTACAATTCATTATACAATAACACGATTAAAATTGAATTCCGAATTAAATTATTCGATTACGCGAAGTAAATTTATCGAATTCAATTCTAATTCGAGTCCCACAAATGGCGCCAATTGATCAATCCTAGATTAGATGTAAGATCTAATCAAGGAATTGAGTGCAATGGGGGTGGATGGTGGTGTTGATAATATTTTTGGGACCTTATGATCGTCTTTCCCTAAGAATCAAGTGATCAATCACCATGTCCCAGTCTTGATTGCATTACCTTAGCCGAGATATGATTGATACTTGGGCGTAGTCACAAGTGAGTCACAAAGGCCAGAGCAATTGCACAGAATCAACAACCTAAAATGAGAGGCCAAGCTCCCTATTTATAGGTTTGGAATCTTCGCGGAATCAATGTTTGCGCATACTTTATGGATCCGCAATGCTTATGCGGGACACTTTCGCAATGTTGAGCTTTATGCGGATTTCCGCATTCTAGTAGCGCAGTACGCAGTTGTTATTTGTTTGCGCGGTTTTATTTGCACTTGCATTTGAATTGCCTTTTGCACTTAAAATATGCATATACATGCCTATGTATATGATCAAAACACCATTAATCACTCTATCCTAAGAAGCCAACCCAAAAACCCCTTTAGTGATTCTAGTGTCTCATTTCATCACTTCAACCATTTACTAAATCAAAACACCCAACCCAACTCAAACTTACCCTAAAGACCTACTCTCGATGATTATTTCACTAAGATGTATTAACTAAAACTACACACAAGTCAATTTCTTTACTAGAGGAGTTCACACTCATGTAAACACCTGTTTTTATCCAAGATTTCACAATTGTAGAAGCACTATAACCCACACCCAATATACCCAAAATCCCCAAATTTAACCCAAGAAACTAATTTTACTAACTCTTTAAATTTTTGGTTTTTGGACTATAACATCAAGATTGGACACTATCAAAGGGTTACACAACAACTAATTTTCAACCAAAACCCTAAACCCCCAATTTAACACAAAATAGATTAGTGTTCTTACCACTTGAGATTTGGAGAGTGATGACTAGTTGAGCACACAAGTAAGATGATGAAGAATACCCACAGATTGCATGCACACACTCAATCTCTTCTAATTTCTTCACTAAAATGATCTTCTTTCTAACATAAATCACCCTATTGCTCCTCTTTCTCTCTCTCTAAAACCTTGAATGTTGGCGTGAAATGTGTGTAAACTGCCCAACATACTCAGCTAAAATGACCTTATGCTCAATTTACACTTATACCCTCAAAAATTTTAATATATACAACCTTTTCCCGTCATCTGCGCGGAGAGCAAGAATAGTGCAAGAATAGTGGGCGGCTTGCACTAGGTTGTAATAAGAAATCAGTAAACATGATGTCACAAATAAACATACCACTTTTCAACAAGATATACTTGTCAGATTCAAATACTTGTTTATAGCCACACTTATTTTATATGGGATTGGAAATCAGATTCTTTCTCAATCCGGGGACATACAATACATTATTCAAAGTAATTAATTTTCCAGAACTAAATTCTAAAACAACATTTCCACAACCAAGAACAGGTGCGATTGACTCGTTTCCCATGTGGAGCACATCATTGTGCGGTTTTAATGTCTTGAACCATCAATGATCCTTGCAACCATGCCATGTGGCTCCAGAATCAATCCACCAAGCGGTGTTATCATCCTGCACATAAAATGCTTCAGAAATATGTGATTCATAATTTTTAACAAAATTTTTAATAATATCAAAATTCTGACCTTGGTTGGGAACTTGGTCCTTGGACGAAAACCTTTCATAATTAAGTATTTCGCCCCTCACAAGCCTCGGGTTAACACGAAATCCTAATTAGGATAAGACAATAACGATTTTGTTTCCAGGAAAGAAAAAATCTAAATCAAGTATAGGTGAATATGTATGTTTCTGTGTATGTGTTCTGAATAATGAATGCAAGAAAAAACACCAAAACCGAAACTATAAACAGTTTTGGCAGTTATAATGAAGAGACACAACTCTTCAATTTTTGGCGTAAAAAACGGTTGGAAGACACATTTTCCTTAAAACGTATAGTGTCTTTTCGGTTGAGGTATCGGGGCGCTACCCCTTGGACCCCGCAAGGGGGCGCAACCCCTTGACCCTCGCAAATTAAGCGACAATTATTAGCCAACTTTTATGGTCGTGTACTTCACTCTCTCCGAACATGTTATTAAGTATAACTAGCTAACTCTTGCATTTAAGTAAAACTCAGTTAACAAAAATAAATGTTAGAGGACACTAAAATTACCAAATAACATCATATGATATTGGAGCAAAATTTAACATAGTACCACACTCAACCCAATCTAACTGGGTTGCACTACCACGGACGCCATGCTGACTTGGACCCAGTTATAGCTAGCTTGTATTACATCCCTTAGAGCTCTCATATGTAGAAAATCCGACATAAATACACTACACACACTACAATACTTAGCTAGTGAACTTGAATATCAAACAAAACAACTCCATGATCATCTTATATATTCCAACGCATTTAGGGCGATTCAAGGGTTTCAACATACGTACCTCCAATACCAAAACCATCAGGGCTACCTACAATCCTTACACTTCTACATATTCTTTCATTCACATTATACAAAACAACTCCATCTTCATCCCCAAACACAATATCATGATCGCAACCATCAACCAAACACAACGGCTTAACTTGATTTATTTCGATCCCAACGACTTCGATTTTCCTCCACGATTCACTAACTCCATATTTATCCATTACCCACATTTCATTACCCAATATATTACCAAACATACCAAGTTGTCCGCCAAGTTCAACTAACTCATTAAACACGGCCCTATCATTTTCAATCGAATCTGGCAATTCAATTTCATTAAACTCTTCGTTTTGTAGACTAAAGGCTGCTATTGTTGACGAGTAACCAGGACGTGTACTCGTTAACCAGTGTAGCTTCTCATTTACTAAAACACCACTTATAAAATGCCCAACCGCATGATCATAAGGCGAATTCTCCAACTTTTTCCATCTGTTGTTGCGTAAACTATAAACGTTCACTGACATATCCGTACAGTCCGGATTATGCTCGTTATCGGTGTCCCAAAACGAGATTGATATTACTTTATAATCCTCTGTACTAGAATCATAACCGAATCCGTACATAATTAAACTTTCTCTTACGGGTAACGCAAAAGGAGAAACTGGAACTTTCGAGAGGTTTCGTGTAGTTGGATTTATAATAAAAACGGCGTCGTTTTCATGTTTGGCTAAGACAAGACCATTGCACGAGCCTAAAATCTCTTCCCATAAAATCTGATGTGGCGGGAAGGTTAATTCTTTTGCCGTTTCGGTATTTATATCGAGCGAGTGAAGAGATTTAGTATTATCCGATATGAGAATTAGTTAGAAGGTGGGTTTTGATGAATTTGGGATTTGAAATTAGTGAGCACCATGTTTTGGATACGGATTTGAACCGGCCTAGAGATTTGGCCGGAACACGACGGAGAATGGCATCGATTATCTCCGGTGGGAAGTGGTTGGGTGCTGACATTTTGGGGCCAATTGTCTGAATCTAGATGGTCACAGTTCGACAGATTTGTACAAGTGAGGTAGTCATGATCTGGCACTTGCTGATTTATTAAATGTTATCTTTATGTTTTTTAGATGTTACCAGTCTTTTACGATGCGTACGTGTTTTTAATAAAAGCAGGGAGTCAAACATCTTTACACGTTAGTGGGAAAAAATACTTTTTAATTTTTTAATTACGATGCAAATATTTCATTTATATAATCTTGTACTTAAATAAAAAAAATTGTTGTCCACCCTGCTAAATAACGTCAACTTATTCAAAACTCTCTCCCGTGACGGCAAATCACCACTTTTTTTTTTCTTTTTTTTTTTTTAAAGGCATCATATTATTAAACCACAAAATTCCATGAAACTTACATGCTCAAATTGAGCCCATGACTCACTGATGTTACACAGCACAGAACTTCACACTTGATGTTACACAGCACCTAAATGACCCAAACTATATAACACAATGGTGAGATGCCAAGATGGTATCTCATCATCAATCAACATACGATTTAAGATACAAAAAACTTGCGGGGTTATGCAACCAATTATGTCAAACGATGGTTAGCTTTTTGCACCTCTTCGCGATCCACTCGTAACTTTTCACTTGAATTTCATTTAACGCAATCGGCACATTCCAACATTTGTTTGAAAAACTTTTTGATTACGATTTTTCCAAATTTAATAGCCACATACCCACAACAAAGCTTGCCATATATCCTTACCAATGGGCGAACTACCTTGACCCGAATCAATAACCATATCTTCAACATTAACAAGAGCAATTCCTCTAACACCCCACCATTCGAAAACTTTACACCACACGTCAAACACATGCTTGCACCGAATAAGAGAGTGATGTACCGTTTCAATATCATCATCACATAAAGGACACCTAACCAAATGAAGATCCATACCTCTTTTGTCGAGTTCCGTCAACACCGGGAGTCGCTTTTTCCTTGCTCTCCACATAAAAATTTCCACTTTTTTTGGTACAAACTTATTGCATAACGTCTCACAAAAGTTGCTACTTGGATGAAATAGTTTCTCTGTAATCAGCCCCGTAAGATATTTGGTTGAAAATACCCCGTAATTACTCTCCGACCAACGCCATGTATCCGCATTTTGCGTGTCAATTGAAGAAGAAAGTAAGAGATCATTAAGTGCATGTAGCTCACTAGCAGCTCGCCCCTCGGTATTCTTTCCCAAGACCACCTGCCGGCCCATTTACACCCATCCCAAGCTCACTAACCGAAGCCGAAAGATTGGATTCGAGTCGTGATAACCTCTTGAATCTGTTTTTCAATGTATCGTTTCCCAACCAAACTTCATTCCAAAACTGCGTTGTCGTCCCATCACCAATATCCTTAACAAAGAAGCTTTTGAATGGCAGCCCCAATGCTCCTAAGTCATGGCCTGTTTTAAAAATTTTATTCTAGACCGAACTATACGAAACACAACAAACATCAAAATTAGAAACAAGGCCGACGGAGCGGCCATAAATACTCGCGATAACCTTGACCCACAAGGAAGTGATTTCGGTAAAGAACCTCCAACACCACTTGCCAATCAAAGCTAAATTTTTACATTTAATTGAGCCCACATTAAACCCGCCCTCCCTAAAAGGTAAAACTGTATCATCCCATTTAACCCAAGAAATTTTTGAATTATTGCCCGACCCGCCCTAAAAGAAAGAACGTCTTACGCACTCAAATTTTTTTAACACGCATGGCGGAGCACGAAACTGCGAGAAGTAGTACAACCGGAGACTATTAAGCACCGACTTAACAAGGGTCAAACGTCCACCGAACGACACCGAACGCGCCCTCCAATCCGAAAGTCTTTTCTCAAATTTATCAATGACAGGTTTCCAACTATCCTCCTTTGACATCTTACCACCCACGGGGAGACCTAAATAAATGAAAGGGAGTGACCCCACTTTGCATCGAAAAAAGTTGGCCATTTGCTCAACTTCCACTTTTTCAACCCGACCTCGAATAGGTTGCTTTTGTGATAATTAATTTTGAGCGCCGAGGTGAGTTCAAAGAACTTAAGAAGATTCATAAGATTACGAATATTTCCTTCACTCCACGTCCCAAAAAATATCGTATCATCCGCATATTGTAAATGTGAGATAGGAACCTTGTCCCTACTTACTTCTACCCCCGAGAACATACCATTCTTAATGGCCAATTTAGTTAAAAATATTAAGCCCCTCCGCTGCGATAATAAAAAGAAAAGGAGAGAGTGGATCCCCTTGTCTCACCCCCCTCTCGAGCATGAATTCTTTCGTAGGAGACCCATTAACAAGAACCGGGATGGAAGCCGACTTAAAACATGAAATTATCCAGTTCCTCCATTTATTCCCAAAACCCATAAGTCCCATTACTTCAAGTAAGAAATCCCAACTCAAGCAATCAAATGCCTTCTCAAAATCTACCTTAAAGATTAGACTTTTGGTAAAATGTCCCGTTCATATTGATTATAAACGTTCCATATTAATTGATTTCGTTGCGAGGTTTTGACCTCTATATGAGACGTTTTTCAAAGACTGCATTCATTTTTAAAACAACCATAACCTTTATTTTATCAATAAAGGTTTCAAAAGCATTACGTAGATTATCAAATAATGATAATCTAAAATATACTGTTTACACACGACCATTACATAATGGTTTACAATAGAAATATATTACATCGACATATGTTTCTTGAATGCAGTTTTTACACAATATCATACAAACATGGACTCCAAATCTTGTCCTTATTTTAGTATGCAACAGCAGAAGCTCTTAGTATTCACCTGAGAATAAACATGCTTTAAACGTCAACAAAAATGTTGGTGAGTTATAGGTTTAACCTATATATATATCAAATCGTAACAATAGACCACAAGATTTCATATTTCAATACGCATCCCATACATAGAGATAAAAATCATTCATATGGTGAACACCTGGTAACCGACATTACCAAGATGCATATATAAGAATATCCCCATCATTCCGGGACACCCTTCGGATATGATATAAATTTCGAAGTACTAAAGCATCCGGTACTTTGGATGGGGTTTGTTAGGCCCAATAGATCTATCTTTAGGATTCGCGTCAATTAGGGTGTCTGTTCCCTAATTCTTAGATTACCAGACTTAATAAAAAGGGGCATATTCGATTTCGATAATTCAACTATAGAATGTAGTTTCACGTACTTGTGTCTATTTTGTAAATCATTTATAAAACCTGCATGTATTCTCATCCCAAAAATATTAGATTTTAAAAGTGGGACTATAACTCACTTGAAATGTCCCGTTCTTATTGATTAAAGACGTTCCATATTAATTGATTTCGTTGCGAGGTTTTGACCTCTATATGAGACGTTTTTCAAAGACTGCATTCATTTTTAAAACAAACTATAACCTTTATTTCATAAATAAAGGTTTAAAAAGCTTTACGTAGATTATCAAATAATGATAATCTAAAATATCGTGTTTACACACGACCATTACATAATGGTTTACAATACAAATATGTTACATCAAAATTAGTTTCTTGAATGCAGTTTTTACACAATATCATACAAACATGGACTTCAAATCTTGTCCTTATTTTAGTATGCAACAGCGGAAGCTCTTAGTATTCACCTGAGAATAAACATGCTTTAAACGTCAACAAAAATGTTGGTGAGTTATAGGTTTAACCTATATATATCAAATCGTAACAATAGACCACAAGATTTCATGTTTCAATACACATCCCATACATAGAGATAAAAATCATTCATATGGTGAACACCTGGTATCCGACATTAACAAGATGCATATATAAGAATATCCCCATCATTCCGGGACACCCTTCGGATATGATATAAATTTCGAAGTACTAAAGCATCCGGTACTTTGGATGGGGTTTGTTAGGCCCAATAGATCTATCTTTAGGATTCGCGTCAATTAGGGTGTCTGTTCCCTAATTCTTAGATTACCAGACTTAATAAAAAGGGGCATATTCAATTTCGATAATTCAACCATAGAATGTAGTTTCACGTACTTGTGTCTATTTTGTAAATCATTTATAAAACCTGCATGTATTCTCATCCCAAAAATATTAGATTTTAAAAGTGGGACTATAACTCACTTTCACAGATTTTTACTTCGTCGGGAAGTAAGACTTGGCCACTGTTGATTCACGAACCTATAACAATATATACATATATATCAAAGTATGTTCAAAATATATTTACAACACTTTTAATATATTTTGATGTTTTAAGTTTATTAAGTCAGCTGTCCTCGTTAGTAACCTACAACTAGTTGTCCACAGTTAGATGTACAGAAATAAATCGATAAATATTATCTTGAATCAATCCACGACCCAGTGTATACGTATCTCAGTATTGATCACAACTAAAACTATATATATTTTGGAATCAACCTCAACCCTGTATAGCTAACTCCAACATTCACATATAGAGTGTCTATGGTTGTTCCGAAATATATATAGATGTGTCGACATGATAGGTCGAAACATTGTATACGTGTCTATGGTATCTCAAGATTACATAATATACAATACAAGTTGATTAAGTTATGGTTGGAATAGATTTGTTACCAATTTTCACGTAGCTAAAATGAGAAAAATTATCCAATCTTGTTTTACGCATAACTTCTTCATTTTAAATCCGTTTTGAGTGAATCAAATTGCTATGGTTTCATATTGAACTCTATTTTATGAATCTAAACAGAAAAAGTATAGGTTTATAGTCGGAAAAATAAGTTACAAGTCGTTTTTGTAAAGGTAGTCATTTCAGTCGAAAGAACGACGTCTAGATGACCATTTTAGAAAACATACTTCCACTTTGAGTTTAACCATAATTTTTGGATATAGTTTCATGTTCATAATAAAAATCATTTTCTCAGAATAACAACTTTTAAATCAAAGTTTATCATAGTTTTTAATTAACTAACCCATAACAGCCCGCGGTGTTACTACGACGGCGTAAATCCGGTTTTACGGTGTTTTTCGTATTTCCATGTTTTAAATCATTAAGTTAGCATATCATATAGATATAGAACATGTGTTTAGTTGATTTTAAAAGTCAAGTTAGAAGGATTAACTTTTATTTGCGAACAAGTTTAGAATTAACTAAACTATGTTCTAGTGATTACAAGTTTAAACCTTCGAATAAGATAGCTTTATATGTATGAATCGAATGATGTTATGAACATAATTACTACCTTAAGTTCCTTGGATAAACCTACTAGAAAATAGAAAAATGTATCTAGCTTCAACGGATCCTTGGATGGCTCGAAGTTCTTGAAGCAGAATCATGACACGAAAACAAGTTCAAGTAAGATCATCACTTGAAATAAGATTGTTATAGTTATAGAAATTGAACCAAAGTTTGAATATGATTATTACCTTGTATTATAATGATAACCTACTGTAAGAAACAAAGATTTCTTGAGGTTGGATGATCACCTTGCAAGATTGGAAGTGAGCTAGCAAACTTGAAAGTATTCTTGATTTTTTTGTAACTAGAACTTGTAGAATTTATGAAGAACACTTAGAACTTGAAGATAGAACTTGAGAGAGATTAATTAGATGAAGAAAATTGAAGAATGAAAGTGTTTGTAGGTGTTTTTGGTTGTTGGTGTATGGATTAGATATAAAGGATATGTAATTTTGTTTTCATGTAAATAAGTCATGAATGATTACTCATATTTTTGTAATTTTATGAGATATTTCATGCTAGTTGCCAAATGATGGTTCCCACATGTGTTAGGTGACTCACATGGGCTGCTAAGAGCTGATCATTGGAGTGTATATACCAATAGTACATACATCTAAAAGCTGTGTATTGTACGAGTACGAATACGGGTGCATACGAGTAGAATTGTTGATGAAACTGAACGAGGATGTAATTGTAAGCATTTTTGTTAAGTAGAAGTATTTTGATAAGTGTATTGAAGTCTTTCAAAAGTGTATAAATACATATTAAAACACTACATGTATATACATTTTAACTGAGTCGTTAAGTCATCGTTAGTCGTTACATGTAAGTGTTGTTTTGAAACCTTTAGGTTAACGATCTTGTTAAATGTTGTTAACCCAATGTTTATAATATCAAATGAGATTTTAAATTATTATATTATCATGATATTATCATGTATGAATATATCTTAATATGATATATATATATATATATATATATATATATATATATATATATATATATATATATATATATATATATATATATATATATATATATATATATATATATATATATATATATATATATATATATATATATATATATATATATATATATATATATATATATATATATATATATATATATATATATTAAATGTCTTTACAACGATAATCGTTACATATATGTCTCGTTTAAAAATCATTAAGTTAGTAGTCTTGTTTTTACATATGTAGTTCATTGTTAATATACTTAATGATATGTTTACTTATCATAGTATCATGTTAACTATATATACATATATCCATATATATGTCATCATATAGTTTTTACAAGTTTTAACGTTCGTGAATCACCGGTCAACTTGGGTGGTCAATTGTCTATATGAAACATATTTCAATTAATCAAGTCTTAACAAGTTTGATTGCTTAACATGTTGGAAACATTTAATCATGTAAATATCAATCTCAATTAATATATATAAACATGGAAAAGTTCGGGTCACTACAGTACCTACCCGTTAAATAAATTTCGTCCCGAAATTTTAAGCTGTTGAAGGTGTTGACGAATTTTCTGGAAATAGATGCGGGTATTTCTTCTTCATCTGATCTTCACGCTCCCAGGTGAACTCGGGTCCTCTACGAGCATTCCATCGAACCTTAACAATTGGTATCTTGTTTTGCTTAAGTCTTTTAACCTCACGATCCATTATTTCGACGGGTTCTTCGATGAATTGGAGTTTTTCGTTGATTTGGATTTCATCTAACGGAATAGTGAGATCTTCTTTAGACAACATTTCTTCAAATTCGAGACGTGGAAAGTGTTATGTACAGCCGCGAGTTGTTGAGGTAACTCAAGTCGGTAAGCTACTGGTCCGACACGATCAATAATCTTGAATGGTCCAATATACCTTGGATTTAATTTCCCTCGTTTACCAAATCGAACAACGCCTTTCCAAGGTGCAACTTTAAGCATGACCATCTCTCCAATTTCAAATTCTATATCTTTTCTTTTAATGTCAGCGTAGCTCTTTTGTCGACTTTGGGCAGTTTTCAACCGTTGTTGAATTTGGATGATCTTCTCGGTAGTTTCTTGTATAATCTCCGGACCCGTAATCTGTCTATCCCCCACTTCACTCCAACAAATCGGAGACCTGCAATTTCTACCATAAAGTGCTTCAAACGGCGCCATCTCAATGCTTGAATGGTAGCTGTTGTTGTAGGAAAATTCTGCTAACGGTAGATGTCGATCCCAACTATTTCCGAAATCAATAACACATGTCTAAGCGTTTGTATTGTCCTTTCGCTCTGCCCATCAGTTTGTGGATGATAGGCAGTACTCATGTCTAGACGAGTTCCTAATGCTTGCTGTAATGTCTGCCAGAATCTTGAAATAAATCTGCCATCCCTATCAGAGATAATAGAGATTGGTATTCCATGTCTGGAGACGACTTCCTTCAAATACAGTCGTGCTAACTTCTCCATCTTGTCATCTTCTCTTATTGGCAGGAAGTGTGCTGATTTGGTGAGACGATCAACTATTACCCAAATAGTATCAAAACCACTTGCAGTCCTTGGCAATTTAGTGATGAAATCCATGGTAATGTTTTCCCATTTCCATTCTGGGATTTCGGGTTGTTGAAGTAGACCTGATGGTTTCTGATGCTCAGCTTTGACCTTAGAACACGTCAAACATTCTCCTACGTATTTAGCAACATCGGCTTTCATACCCGGCCACCAAAAATGTTTCTTGAGATCCTTGTACATCTTCCCCGTTCCAGGATGTATTGAGTATCTGGTTTTATGAGCTTCTCTAAGTACCATTTCTCTCATATCTCCAAATTTTGGTACCCAAATCCTTTCAGCCCTATACCGGGTTCCGTCTTCCCGAATATTAAGATGCTGCTCCGATCCTTTGGGTATTTCATCCTTTAAATTTTCCTCTTTTAAAACTCCTTGTTGCGCCTCCTTTATTTGAGTAGTAAGGTTATTATGAATCATTATATTCATAGATTTTACTCGAATGGGTTCTCTGTCCTTCCTGCTCAAGGCATCGGCTACCACACTTGCCTTCCCCGGGTGGTAACGAATCTCAAAGTCGTAATCATTCAACAATTCAATCCACCTACGCTGCCTCATATTCAGTTGTTTCTGATTAAATATGTATTGAAGACTTTTGTGGTCAGTATATATAATACTTTTGACCCCATATAAGTAGTGCCTCCAAGTTTTTAATGCAAAAACAACCGCGCCTAATTCCAAATCATGCGTCGTATAATTTTGTTCGTGAATCTTCAATTGTCTAGACGCATAAGCAATCACCTTCGTTTGTTGCATTAATACACAACCGAAACCTTGCTTTGATGCGTCACAATAAATCACAAAATCATCATTCCCTTCAGGCAATGACAATATAGGTGCCGTAGTTAGCTTTTTCTTCAATAACTGAAACGCCTTCTCTTGTTCATCCTTCCATTCAAATTTCTTCCCTTTATGCGTTAATGCAGTCAAGGGTTTTGCTATTCTGGAAAAGTCTTGGATGAACCTTCTGTAGTAACCAGCTAGTCCTAAAAACTGGCGTATGTGTTTCGGAGTTTTCGGGGTTTCCCACTTTTCAACAGTTTCTATCTTTGCCGGATCCACCTTAATACCTTTTTTGTTCACTATGTGACCGAGGAATTGAACTTCTTCCAACCAAAATGCACACTTTGAAAATTTAGCGTACAGTTTTTCTTTCCTCAATACTTCTAGCACTTTTCTCAAATGTTCTTCGTGCTCTTGATCATTCTTTTAGTAAATAAGTATGTCATCGATGAAAACAATGACAAACTTGTCAAGATATGGCCCACACACTCGGTTCATAAGGTCCATGAGCACAGCTGGTGCGTTAGTCAATCCAAACGGCATAACCATAAACTCGTAATGACCATAACGCGTCCTAAAAGCAGTTTTTGGAATATCATCCTCCTTTACTCGCATTTGATGATATCCAGAATGTAAATCGATCTTCGAATAAACCGACGAGCCTTGTAGTTGATCAAATTAGTTGTCAATTCTCGGCAGTGGATAACGGTTTTTGATGGTAAGTTTGTTCAACTCTCTGTAGTCAATACACAACCTAAATGTACCATCCTTCTTCTTGACAAACAAAACAGGAGCTCCCCATGGTGATGTGCTTGGTCGAATGAAACCACGTTCTAATAGTTCTTGCAGTTGGCTTTGCAGTTCTTATAAGGAGCACGAGCTATTGGTGCAACTCCTGGTACAAGATCTATTTAAAATTCAACAGATCGATGTGGAGGTAGTCCCGGTAATTCTTTCGGAAATACATCGGGAAATTCTTTTGCGACGGGAACATCATTGATGCTCTTTTCTTCAGTTTGTACTTTCTCGACGTGTGCTAGAACAGCATAGCAACCTTTTCTTATTAGTTTTTGTGCCTTCAAATTACTAATAAGATGTAGCTTCGTGTTGCCCTTTTCTCCGTACACCATTAAGGGTTCTCCTTCTTCTCGTACAATGCGAATTGCATTTTATAACATATGATCTCTGCTTTCATCTTCTTCAGCCAGTCCATGCCAACTATTACATCAAAACTCCCTAACTCTACTAGTATCAAATCAATCTTAAATATTTCGCTACCCAGTTTAATTTCTCGATTCCGGCATATATAATCTGCTGAAATTAATTTACCGTTTGCTAATTCGAGTAAAAATTTACTATCCAACGGCGTCAATGGACAACTTAATTTAGCACAAAAATCTCTACTCATATAGCTTCTATCCGCACCTGAATCAAATAAAACGTAAGCAGATTTATTGTCAATAAGAAACGTACCCGTAACAAGCTCCGAGTCTTCCTGTGCCTCTGCCGCATAAATTTGTTACTAATTTTCACGTTGCTACAACAAGAAAAATTATCCAATCTTGTTTTACCCATAGCTTCTTCATTTTAAATCCGTTTTGAGTGAATCAAATTGCTATGGTTTCATATTGAACTCTATTTTATGAATCTAAATATAAAAAGTATAGGTTTATAGTCGAAAATATAAGTTACAAGTCGTTTTTGTAAAGGTAGTCATTTCAGTCGAAAGAACGACGTCTAGATGACCATTTTAGAAAACATACTTCCACTTTGAGTTTAACCATGATTTTTGGATATAGTTTCATGTTCATAAGAAAAATCATTTTTCCAGAAGAACAACTTTTAAATCAAAGTTTATCATAGTTTTTTAATTAACTAACCCAAAACAGCCCGCGGTGTTACTACGACGGCGTATGTCCGGTTTTACAGTGTTCTTCGTGTTTCCAGGTTTTAAATCATTAAGTTAGCATATCATATAGATATAGAGCATGTGTTTAGTTGATTTTAAAAGTCAAGTTAGAAGGATTAACTTTTGTTTGTGAACAAGTTTAGAATTAACTAAACTATGTTCTAGTGATTACAAGTTTAAACCTTCGAATAAGATAGCTTTATATGTATGAATCGAATGATGTTATGAACATCATTACTACCTCAAGTTTTCTGGATAAAGCTACTGGAAATGAGAAAAATGGATCTAGCTTCAAAGGATCCTTGGATGGCTTGAAAGTTCTTGAAGCAGAATCATGACACGAAAAACAAGTTCAAGTAAGATTTCCACTCGAAATAAGATTGTTATAGTTATAGAAATTGAATCAAAGTTTGAATATGAGTATTACCTTGTATTAAAAAGATATCTTACTGTAAATAAGAAAGATTTCTTGAGGTTGGATGATCACTCTACAAGATTGGAAGTAAGCTAGCAAACTTGGAAGTATTCTTGATTTTATGAAACTAGAACTTGTAGAATTTATGAAGAACACTTAGAACTTGAAGATAGAACTTGAGAGAGATCAATTAGATGAAGAAAATTGAAGAATGAAAGTGTTGTAGGTGTTTTTGGTCGTTGGTGTATGGATTAGATATAAAGGATATGTAATTTTGTTTTCATGTAAATAAGTCATGAATGATTACTCATATTTTTGTAATTTTATGAGGTATTTCATGCTAGTTGCCAAATGATGGTTCCCATATGTGTTAGGTGACTCACATGGGCTGCTAAGAGCTGATCATTGGAGTGTATATACCAATAGTACATACATCTAAAAGCTGTGTATTGTACGAGTACGAATACGGGTGCATACGAGTAGAATTGTTGATGAAACTGAACGAGGATGTAATTGTAAGTATTTTTGTTAAGTAGAAGTATTTTGATAAGTGTCTTGAAGTCTTTCAAAAGTGTATGAATACATATTAAAACACTACATGTATATACATTTTAACTGAGTCATTAAGTCATCGTTAGTCGTTACATGTAAGTGTTGTTTTGAAACCTCTGGGTTAACGATCTTGTTAAATGTTGTTAACCCAATGTTTATAATATCAAATGAGATTTTAAATTATTATATTATCATGATAATATGATGTATGAATATCTCTTAATATGATATATATATACACATTAAATGTCGTTATAACGATAATCGTTACATATATGTCTCGTTTCAAAATCATTAAGTTAGTAGTCTTGCTTTTACATATGTAGTTCATTGTTAATATACTTAATGATATGTTTACTTATCATAATATCATGTTAACTATATATATATCCATATATATGTCATCATATAGTTTTTACATGTTTTAACGTTCGTGAATCACCGGTCAACTTGGGTGGTCAATTGTCTATATGAAACCTATTTCAATTAATCAAGTCTTAACAAGTTTGATTGCTTAACATGTTGGAAACACTTAATCATGTAAATAATAATTTCATTTAATATATATATAAACATGGAAAAGTTCGGGTCACTACATTTGGTACGTTTATGCTTTAAGTAATCGAGAGTTTCATTAGCAATCAACGCCCCTTCCAATATATTCCGCCCTTTAATAAATGCACTTTGTTCGAACCCGACAAGATTTGGCACCACACTTTTTAACCGGTTAGAAAGAAGTTTCGCAATTACCTTATAATAACTACCCATTAGACTAATCAGGTGGTAGTCGTTTAAATCCACGGGATCTACTTTTTTGGTATAAGAGTGATAAAAGATGAATTACAACCATGCGATATTTCCCCATTTTCCCAAAACTTGTTAATTGCCTCCACAAGATCATTTTTTATCATACCGCAGAATTTTTTGTAGAAACCCATATTAAACCCGTCTGGCCCGGGGGCCTTCGAACTACCACACTCCTTTACCGCATCCCAAATTTTATTTTCTTCAAATTTACTTTCTAGTTTTAAAGCTTCTGCCACTTGAAGTTTATTGAACTCAATATCAGACCCATTTGTAACATCCCAGGTAACACGTTTCCCGTAGCATGTATTGTCCGCTTAATTTACCCGTAGGCGCACGGATTTTTCTTGGCAACCACACACGATGAGCACTTTCCCAGGTGGTCACCCGTTCTAGTAGTGCTTTCGCGTGAGCACGCTTAACTGCAGAGTTCTCATGGGATCTGCTGCGCTTGTGGTTCCAAAACGCGTCATGCTAGGAAAGGTCTCCACACCCTTATAAGGCATGCTTCGCTCCCCTCTCCAACCGATGTGGGATGGATGTAACATGGATGTTACAATCCTCCTCCCCCCCCCCTAATGGGACACAGCGTCCTCACTGTGCACGTTTGGTCCGAGGCCTGGCTCTGATACCATCTGAAACACCCCGTTCATATCGATTATAAATGATTCATAATAGTTGATTTCATCACGAGGTATTTGACCTCTATATGATACATTTTACAAATATTGCATTCGTTTTTAAAAGACAAACTTTCATTACATCGAAAGTTGATGGCATGCATATCATTTCATAATATATCCAAACTATAAATGACTTAATAATAATCTTATTGAACTCAACGACTCGAATGCAACGTCTTTTGAATTATGTCATGAATGACTCCAAGTAATATCTCTAAAATGAGCAAATGCACAGCGGAAGATTTCTTTAATACCTGAGAATAAATATGCTTTAAAGTGTCAACCAAAAGGTTGGTGAGTTCATAGGTTTATCATAACAATCATTTCAAATAATATAATAGACCACAAGATTCTCATTTTTCATAACTAACATTACACTCGCAAGTGTATAAAAATCCATTCGTATGATGAACACCTGGTAACCGACATTAACATAATGCATATAGAATATCCCCTGCATACTCGCAAGTATGCCATAAATATTGGCAATCGCAATCACCATTTAAATCGAAGTACTAAAGCATTCCAAATTCCAGAATGGGGTTTGTTAGGCCCATAGATCTATCTTTAGGATTCGCGTCAATTAGTGGCCATTTCCCTAATTCTTAGGCTACCAGACTTGAAGGAGAAATATTCGGTATAGTAATCCAACCATAGAATGTAGTTTTCGAGTACTTGTGTCTATTTCGTCAAACATTTATAAAACAGCGCATGTATTCTCAGTCCCAAAAATATATATAAAAAGGGAGTAATGAAACTCACAATACTGTATTTTGTAGTAAAAATACATATGACGACATTGAACAATGCAGGGTTGGCCTCGGATTCACGAACCTATATCATTCATATATATATTAAAACATAAAATCGTAACTAAACAAATTTATTCATTATATCTTTAATTTATATATTATGTATGTTTAATTTGTGTATATATTCATAATGGTTAATATTTATATAGTTATATTAATATATCCATATTTATATACATAATTGTTTAAGGTTATATTTAAAAATTGATAGCTTGTTATTTGTATGTTTTTATATAAATAATATTAATAGGTTTGATATATATATATCTATGTGAAATTTTAATATAATTATAGTATATGTAACAAGTATATTTTATGTACAAAATATTTATCTATTAAAAGGTAGTTTTTGATATTAATAATGATAATATTAATAATCATATTACTTAATAATAATAATACTTATATTGATAATAATATTAGTAATAACAATATTAATATTAATAATTATAATTGTAACTAGGGTTATGATAACAATAATAATAATTGGTAACTAATACTTATATTAGTAATAATAACATTAATAACTAATATTCATAATACTTCTAATAATAATACTAATAATAATAATTCTAATACTTAATGATATTAATAATAATAACAAAATGATAAGTGTAATAATAACAATAGTAATAATAATAATAATAATAATAGTAATGATACTTAAATGATAAAATTAATAATAATAAATATATTAATAATACTTATAATACCAATAATAACCATAATAATAATAACAATAATACTTGTAATCATAATAATAATTATATTACTTGTAATAATATCAATATCTAATAATAATAATAATAATAATAATAATAATAATAATAATAATAATAATAATAATAATAATAGTAACAATAATAATAATATTTAGTAGTAATAATCATTCTAATAACAATAAGTGTTAATTAATATTACTAGTAATTATAATACTAATAATAATAATAATCAAAATAATTTTTGTAATAAAAACTACCTTTCAAACAAGCTTGTAAAAAAAAAATGTCCCGACCCGGGCTCGAACCCGAGACCTCCCATATAACCATCAACTCATTTAACCAGCTGGGCTGTTGCCCCATTTCTGAAATAATACGGAATCCATTTATATTTACCCTTTACTTCTTGTTTCCCTTTCTTCTCCAGCAATACCAATCGAACATGAATCAAACTAAGCACTCATCGACTTACATAATAAGTTTTAGAATTAGCTTTTGATACAGAAACTTTTTATGGTTGATTAAATGGATTAAAACAAAAATTATTTGAAGAAAACAGAAGCTAAAATGGGTACTGAAGAACACGATGAAAATCCACACCCAATTCGAATTTACAGGACATTTTAGATTATATTTTCAATATGAAAAAGGTTTAATTCATCTCTATAAACTTTTGGTAATTTCAATTTAACAGGAATCATCAAGACAAGTTTAAATTTCCATGAAAAAATAAAGTTTGACTTTTTAAAATTGAAGTTTTGACTTCGAAATTAAGACTCAATAGCTGAAATTGGAGGATGAAACTTTGTAGGTAGATTGAATGAAAGATTTAAAACAAAATTGCATTATTACATTTTGGGATTAATTTTGAATTCGAGCTTTTCAAAAATTGAACTCAAGAACAGAGCAGAACCTGTTCTTATTCTTGAATTTGATTAGTTGCATCAATTAAAGGCTGGTAAAAACTGGATAATCGATAATGACAATGTATAAATGAATGACTCCCTCCATATAAGTGTGTAATTCGTTTTATTTAAAGCCAAAAAGGAGTCGACAAGTAAATATTCGCCCAGTACAATAAAATCAAAATTAAATTTGCAATATCAATAATTTGGTACGATTGATTAAGATATAAAATGATTTTTAAAGACAAAAACAAAATCATGTACAGTTTTGATAGAGATTTGCAACTGAATTTGGATTTTAATTCGAACGTACGATTTATTGTTAATAATTATAATTATATTAATAATAATCTATATACAAATAATAATAATAATAATAATAACAATAATAATAATAATTAATAATACAGATCTCCTAATATATTTATATGTATATAACACATATATATTTATATATCTGTATATATCTATTTGTGTTCATATATCTCTGTATTTGTATATCTCTTTTATTTTATTTTTTATAGATTATAATTAATCATAATATTAAATAATACTCTTAATATTATACATAAAAATAAATAATAATACAAATTTAAAATAATATAATAGTAATAATAATAATAATACTAATGTTAATAATTACTATAAAATGTATAACAATAATACTGTTAATAACATTAATACTAATAATACTAATATTATAATAATAACAACAATATTAATAATAATAATGATACTTTATCAATCTATATATATTAATCTCATATCTATGGATTATTAATAACACTAATATTGATATTAATTATTAACATTAGTAGTCATAATAATGAAGTAATAATATTACTATAACAATTATATTTTAACTGATTATTATTAATTATGTAAAACTTAATAATCACATAATAGGCTATATAATAACGTTTATTAAATATTTATTATTTATAAATTATATATATCTTACAATATTATACATATAATAGTTGTACATAGGAATCATATATATTTTCATTTTAAATTACACTTAATTATAATTTTTTTTTTTACATATTACATTTTAAAGTTTAAATTATATTTTATTATTTCCAATTATTATTATATATATATATATACTTACATTTATATATATCTAAATATATTTATTTGCACATAACAGTTCGTGAATCGTCGGGGATAGTCAAATGCTAAATGTATCCATGTAAATAGTTCAAAAATTTTGGGACTCGGTTTAATAGACTTTGCTTATCATGTAAGAATCTTATAAAGATCAAGTTTAAATTTGGTCGGAAATTTCCGGGTCGTCACACCATCGGCCCAACTCCCAAACGTAGGCCTTTGAATGCTTTTGAATCCAAATCGCTTACTGAAGTGTTCATGAAACAACCCAATCCGTATTAAACACGAGTACATTTTTTTTTTTAAATAAAAACCATTATCGCCCAATTAAACGGTTACATATATCCCATTTAACAATATCACAAGTTTAATGTTTACAAAAGGCACGAAGGCCATTAATCAAATGTAATTCAAGTTCGACCCGCTTAAAATGATAGTTTTAATCAAAACTACACCCGAGCATGGTTTGGGGCTAAACTACCCAAAACGCTAGGTCGGCTTCAAAAGCTTCAACACAAATCCAATATGGGGAACTAGTATCCAACAACCTCATTTCCCTTCTCCGCACATGCATCTAAAAAGATAAACAATGAGAGGAGTAAGCTAATGCTTAGTGAGTGCAATAAGTATACACATGCATATATAACCTACTTACTTGCAATCACAAACACAATACCGCATACAAGCTAGCAATTCGACAACCATGCAAATATCATGCAAAAACTACTATCCGCGATTCACAATAAGCTAGCAATAACAATAGCATAAGGTTCACAATTTAATATGCTAAATACAAATTCACACAACCATGGTTAACCAATCGAACAAGGGAACGGTACTTGAAAGACCGTCGGAGTTCATAACATCCATTAGTGTACATTACTACGCGTATTTACTAATCCCCCGGGTGATGTCTTGAACACCGCGACTAACTAACCCCCATGACAATGTGGTGTCTTGAACACCGCGACCCTTCCACATGTCAATCAAACCAATGAGTGGTATCTTGAACACCACGATAATTCTACTCCCATGACAATATGGTGTCTTAAACACCGCGACAATTTTACATGTCAATCAAACCAATGTGTGGTGTCTTGAACACCACGACAATTCCACTCGTTACATAGAATGTGGTGTCTTAAACACCGCAACAATTCCACATTCCACGCTACACAAATAAATACATTATATACGTACACGCATAATTATTCCACTCACCTTAACACCAAGATGATGATTATGCACTTTCAAAACTTCAAAGCAACGTACCTGATACATTAAGTACACATTCAATACACAACTTGTGGAACCAACCACAATACTTACACTTGAGCATTTAATGACCCAATTGCATTAAATAACTCAACTACACCAAAACCGCCCATAAATGGCCAAGACTCATCTTTAATCATTAAAGCTAGTGATTTAAAGTCTACTAACTCTAACTAACACAAACTTAGGGTATTTCATACCCATTTCGCCCAATTAATTCAACATTACTCATTTGATCCATTTTAACACTTAGACTTACAAATTTGGTCAAACTTAGCCCATTTACAATCTTTCAACATTTAACAAGTGTATTAGTGCCTAACAACACAATTTAACACTTACAACCTCAATCCATATGACCAAAACCCTAGACTAACACCTTTTGAGTTTTCTTGCATCATATTAAGCCAAATCCACCCATTAAGTCCCCAAATGGGTCTTACAAGACTCAAATGGCCAAACCCTAGCCATAAATTAACTAAAACTCAAAACACGGAGTTAAAACTTACAAACACTATCCACTCTGTAACGACCCTGGATTTTCCAACGTTTACTTATTAATAATTATTATTATTAATACGTCTGATTAAACGAATGTATGTCATTACATTTGCATGTTGCCATGAATGCTCGAACTTGACTTTAATTGCCCGAAACTTCTTTGTGACACACGAAACTTCACGAATAATATTTTTAGAGTATTATTTACATTCATGATTAAGTTTATTAATCATTTTAATTAACTAATATTGTTAGTTAGTTACTTGGGCTTTTATTTGAACTTGGGCCTTTACTAGTATTATTGGACTTTAGAAGACCACCCTACATTTTAAGTGGACTTAGTTAGCCCACTAACACTTATAAGTATCAATTAGAAGCAAACTAGTTAGTTAACTTAGTAAAGAATCAAGTTACTTGTTCATTCCCATGCAAACACCAATTTTATCCAACTTTTGTAAGCTTTTCATGCTAATAACCTTGGAACAACTCTCACCCCCCTCCTTTTGCTGCTGCAGCCGTGAGGTACCATGGATGGGGAGGTGTTTTTGGCTTTCAAATTTTGATAACTTGGCTACTAGTTCTCTCACACTTCATTCATTTCAAACACACTTGATTTTCTCTCAACTTTTTCCTCTCTTTTTCTCTCTACTTCTTGTAAGTAACTTGACTTTTTCTCTTCCTTTCTTCTTGCTAAAACCGAATTCAAACATCACATAATCATCATCATCTTTGTTGTTGTTTGATTTCTTGTTAGTTATAGTTGTTTACTTACTTCTTGTTGTTACATACTTGTTACAAGAATCAACTTTCTAGTTAGATTCTTCTTTTATCTTGTAATTACAAGAACATTCAAGAACATAGCTTACTAGTTATGATTCTACATATACTTTCTTAAAAGATTGCAAGTTCATGTGTTGATTAAACTCATACTTGAAGTTCATGAAGTAAACTTTAAAGTTTACTTTCTAAATATCAAACTTTGGTTTGAATCTTTAAAGTATGAACAACCATGAATAATTTACTTGTTTACTTAGTTTACTTCTTCTTGCACTTTACTTTCATGTAATTAGTTTAAATGGTCAAGTACTACAAGTTAGTCTTGATCTCATTAATCTTGAACTAAAAGTTAACCTTGAAAGTTCAAGAACACACAAATAAGTTTTCTTTAAATATAACTTTGTATACTTATGCTTGATCTAGACTTTTGAGTCTTGGATCTTCAAGATCTAACTAAGAACTATGTTCTACATCTTAAGATCTTGATTAGTTAGTTTACTTTCAAGTTTATAACTTGTTATTAGCTTTAAAGTTCATGTATGTGTTAGATCTAAGACTTTGATGTAACTTTGGTTCATCAAACTTCATACAACTCTTAAATGAGTTGTGCTTCATGTCTTAGACTTGCACTAGGGTTATGATGGTCAAGACTTGGTTAAGATGATTTAGATACATCAATGAGTTGTACACTTGAAGCTATATGCATCAAGGACGAGAACCATGATGAACATCAAGCACCAAGACCACCGGAACTCACTTAAACTTACTGTTTCTGTCCAAAACCTACTGACCTGCTGTTTCTGTAACAGACCAGTAGACCTGGACTGTTCTAACCATGATTTTTAGATAGAACTTTTCGAGTAGATAACTTTTCATATAGGACTCGTCTTAATCCGAGTTACGGTTTAGGATTTATGGTCCTCCGATCGTCACTATGTCCTTTAACGTTGTGCAGAAATTTCTGACCTACTCGCACTTAGACCGTCGCCACGGTCAAACCAAGATGAGTTTGCTTCTGTAAATTTTACCACACTTAATGGACTCATAGACGGAGCCATGGACACTGGTCTCACCTTAATTCAGTAAGGGTAGAGGCCGTGGTGACTGACTGAAGTAAGCTTTTGTTTTAAACTACTTTCATGAACGAAACTTACTTTACGTCTTTTGTTTGATGATGAATGATGATGACCCTTAAGACCTTATTTACATACTTTTAAACCTATTAAGACGATTTACTGAATTAGTACTATTTGACTTAGGTTGAGGACTTTCGGACCGATTACTTGCACACCTTTTCCGAACCGACTTTACGACTACATTATCATTGTGAGTTATAGCATTCCCTTTTTACTTTAACTTATTTTGGGAACTGAGAATGCATGCGGATTTTATGTTTTACATACTAGGCACGAGTACTTAAACTTATATATGTGTGGGTTATACAACGGCGGAAACATTCCCTTTAGCTCGGTAACGTTTAGTCATTGGTTTTTGAACCGGTGAACGCGAATCTTAGATATGGATCCATAGGGTTTGACATCCCCACTCGGGCTAGTAGCGCTAGCATTTAACGAGTGTTTAATACTTCGTAAACATACGCACTTGCCAAGTGTACTTTCAGGGGGTATAAACGTTAAGTTAGTTACCAAGTGCCCACGGTTAACATATACTTTATCATACTGTTTTGAAACGCTCTTTGTAGCACTGAAATCTCGTAGCCTACCTTACTTACTGTTATACTTAAACTATAGCTCACCAACCTTTGTGTTGACATTTTTAAGCATGTTTTTCTCAGGTGCTTGAGGTTAGCTTCTGCTGTACACTAGTCGTGCTGTAGACACCCGCTGCTTAGAGTTGCTATCGCATGAACTATTTTATTTTGCATTCAAACATTAGTACTTTTGAACTATGACTTGTAACGACCATTGTGGTCACATACACTTATCATTTGCTTCTACTTAGTGAAGCATGCTTTTGGATTGTAAAACATTCGATGTTGGTTTAGACATCACTTTATTTATGAATGCAAACTCTTTTTGAAAATGCATATAGTACTTAACCTTGTAATGATCCTGTTGTTGATGATTCGTACACGATGGTTTTGTACGGGGCATCACATTTGGTATCAGAGCATTGGTTGTAGGGAATTAGGTTGCATTAGTGAGTCTAAGACCGACCCGAGTAGGATTCACTAATAGGACTAATCTACAACTTGCTAGTTTACTTGTTTCCGCTAAACTTACTACATGCTGCTGCTTACTTTTACTGCTATATGCCGTATGCTACTACATGATTTCACTACTGCATGATATTACTTGATTTCGATTGCATGCTACTTCTGTACGATTCGTTATACATGATTTAAACTGTTGGCCTAATCCGTGTTTGCTTATGACTTACTGAGATGGAAAATTTATTTTTCCTTGTTCAGATGTCGGATGTACCACCTGCTAGCGTTTTGGGCAGTTCAGACTCAGACTCCACCACACCACCTGCTACTGTTGCTGATACACTGGTCCCGTTACCCACTAGTGATCCCAGCGCTTCGTCTTCCGGAGCGAGTAGTAGTGCGCCGGCACTTGTGACCACTTCTGACCCTACGGAGATTCCAGTTCCGTCTGCTCCCGGACCCTCGGGGTCACAGCCCCGCATCGGTGGGATTGAGATTCCCGAGGAGTTTGGGGAAGGGCCGTTTTGTAACCATATGCGCACGCCTTGCCGACGCACTCCCGACGGACGTTTAGTGCCGATTCCGCCAGGCAGACGCAGACAGATGTTGGCCACCTTCGGACTGCCAATTGAGCCACCCGTGTCGCCACAACATGATTCAGACGACGGGTCTTCCACTGATGCTCCATCAGACGACACCTCTACGGATGACTCCAGTGATGATGAGGATCCCGCTGACGTACCTATTCAGGCACCCTCCACCCCGTCGAAGAAGCGGTACCGTCCTGACGGCACCGTCATTCCAGGGGTGAATGGAGGTCGTGCTTTCACTGACGCTTTCGGTCGGCGTCTGAGGGTTACTGCCCGTAAGTGGCTTGTGCCGTACCCTGCCGACCCACAGATACGTAAGGTTCCCCGTTACGTATTAACTATTCCTGGAACCGTACCGCCTAGATTTAGATACGGACCATTCCCATCCAGGGACGTACCGTCTACATCCGGAGCTGGACCATCTACTTCAGCACCACCCGCACCACCTGCCCCACCCGCACCACCTGCCCCACCATCTCCCTTTAACGAGGAACTGAGGCGGGAGATTGAGACTCTCTGAGCTCGGGTCACTGAGCTTGAGGACCAGCTGTCCCAGGTTTTGGACATCCTACACCCACCTTCACCGTAGGACTTTTGTATTTAGATTTCGTTATGTAATCTAGTTGTAGCTTCTTGTATTATTTATGTATTGTACGGACTTATTCAGATGTATGAAACATATTATTATTAATGGAACTTTGCGTTATTTAAATTCTTGCACGATGTTCTATTTACATTACTGTACGATGATTCTGTGGTATTTGTACCTAGATGCGTTATTTAATAACATGAGATGTTTTGATTCCATGTTGGTTACTATATACTATATTACTACATATTGAATGCTGGATTTTGACTTGAGTCAAAATTTTTGTTTAGAATATTATGGCTAACGGAAGATCCACACCTACCGCCGCCCAGATTGAGGACATGATCAACGAACGGGTTGCTGCAGCCCTAGCTGAAAGAAATCTCCAAGCTCCACCGCCACCACCACCAGTTATCCCACCCATTCGAAATGGGTGTACTTACAAGGAATTTCAGAGCTGCAAACCGCATAACTTCAGCGGCACTGAGGGACCGGTTGGTCTCACCAGATGGTTCGAGAAACTTGAATCAGTATTCCGAGTTAGCAACTGTTCGGAGGATAACAAGACCAAGTTTGCATCTTGCACGCTATCTGACGGCGCGCTAACGTGGTGGAACACGTTAGCTCAAGCGAAAGGCATTGATGAGGCGTATACTACGCCATGGGAGGAATTCAAAGCTGCTATGATTGATGAGTATTGTCCGAGAACTGAAATCCAGAAGATGGAAATCGAATTTATGCAGTTAAAGGCCGTTGGGAACGACCTTGATGGCTACAACAGGAGGTTTTTATAACTAGCTCTTATGTGTCCGACCATGGTCACCCCAGAATTCAAGCGTATGGAGAGATACTTCTGGGGACTCCCTAAGTCCATCAAAGGAAATGTCACCTCATCCAAACCACTGAATGTTCCCGAAGCAATGCGCATGGCGCATACTCTCATGAATCAGATTCTTATTGATGAGCTGGAGAAGGCTAAGTTTGAGGCTGGTAGTAGCGAAAAGAGGAAATGGGACAACAACTACAACAACCACAACAACAACAACAACAACAGGGGGAGAAACTACGATCAAACCCCCGCCAAGAGGCACAACAACGGTGGAAACCCTAATCCCAACAACAACACCAACACCAACCCGAACTACAAAGGAACCTTACCACAATGCAAACGGTGCTACAAACACCACACTGGGTATTGCAATGTTGTCTGCGAGAAGTGCCAACGGTCTGGGTGAAAGGACCCGTTCATATACATTATAAACGATTCACAATAGTTGATTACGTTGCGAGGTATTTGACCTCTATATGATACATTTTACAAACATTGCATTCGTTTTTAAAAGACAATCTTTCTTTACATCGAAAATTGACAGGCATGCATACCATTTCATAATATCCACTATCCAACTATAAATTGATTTAATAATAATCTTTGATGAACTCAATGACTCGAATGCAACGTTCTTCGAAATATGCTATGAAAGACTCCAAGTAATATCTTTAAAATGAGCAAATGCATAGCGGGAGATTTCTTTAACACCTGAGAATAAACATGCTTTAAAGTGTCAACCAAAAGGTTGGTGAGTTCATTAGTTTATCATAATCATTTATTTCCATCATTTTAATAGACCACAAGAATTTCATTTCCAGTTCTCATAAATATACGTCCCATGCATAGAGACAAAAATAATCATTCATATGGTGAACACCTGGTAACCGACATTAACTAGATACATATAAGAATATCCCCTATCATTCCGGGATCCTCCTTCAGACATGATATAAATTTTGAAGTACTAAAGCATCCGGTACATTGGATGGGGTTTGTTAGGCCCAATAGATCTATCTTTAGGATTCGCGTCAATTAGGGTGTCTGTTCCCTAATTCTTAGATTACCAGACTTTAATAAAAAGGGGCATATTCGATTTCGATAATTCAACCATAGAATGTAGTTTCAATTACTTGTGTCTATTTCGTCAAACATTTATAAAAGCGCATGTATTCTCAGCCCCAAAAATATAAAGGGTAAAAAGGCAAATGAAACTCACCATACTGTATTTTGTAGTAAAAATACATATAACGTCATTGAACAAGTGCAATGTTGGCCTCGGATTCACGAACCTAAATTAATTATATATATTTATGTGTTGGTCAATATTTGTCTAACAAATTAGGTTAAGTCATAGTGTACCACAATCCTAATGCTCGAGACTAATATGCAAAAGTCAACAAAAGTAAATTTGACTCAAAATAATTTCCAAAAATCTATACAAGATTAATATATAGTTTAAATATCGTCGTTTTATATTTTTAAATATTTTTAAAAGATTTATTAGAGTAAATAATATAATTTATTTATTAATAAATAAAATTTTATATTAAATTTATATAATAAAATATACTTTTATATATATTAAGTAATAAAATTTATAGGGTTCATTTAATATCATAAAGATAATATGATAGGTATTATTAAAGTAAGTTATTACACGTAGTAAAATATGTTTGTATCACATATTTATTTGATAAAATAATATCTATAATGATAGTAAGTAAAAGTTGTATTATTTTGTAATAATAATTATTATTATAAAAATATAAATATTTATAATTACTAAGATGACATTATGATAAAACGATAATTCTAATTATGATAACTTTAATATTTAAGATAATTTTTAATATTATCTTTAAAATAATAATTCTATTTAAAATAATAATAATAATGATATTTTATAGTAACAATGACATTTCTATTAAAATGATAATTTTTGTTAAAATGATAGTTTTAATACTAACGATACTTTTAATAATAATAGTAATGATAAAAATAATAAGAACGATAATTTTATCTAAATCAATATCGTATAATATTTTAATTTCATCATAATACTCTTACTCATTATTTCCTAATGGTTTCGTTTAATAGCTTTTAATCGTCTTTTATATCGTGTTCATAATAATGATAATAATAGTAATCAAAATAATTAGGTGTTACAAATATTTGTTTTAAATACACTAATATTAATAATGATAGTTACTATAACATTATTAACGATAATACTAATAATTATAATTATCTTAATGATAATATAGTAATAATAATAATAACAATAACAATAACCATTTTAAATAATGATATATATATTAATAACGATAATAATAATAATAATAATAATAATAATAATAATAATAATAATTGGATAATAATAATAATACTAATTATAACTTTAACGATAATAACGATAGTAATAATAAAAAAAAATAACAATTTTTAATGATAAATTCCTTTTATTGATAAAGATAATAATAATCATAATAATAAGATAAAACTAGAACGGCGATAAAAACGATGATAATAATAATCATTTTTAATAAAAATATCGAAAATTCAATTGATTATAACTTCTAATCCGTTCATCGAAACCATTCGATATCTAAAGGAAAAGTTCTTAATTTTTCGCTAGCTTTCCAAGGACATGCATATCTTATACCTTATCTCAACCGCAAGTGTAACTAATTCAACATTCAACCTAACCTGTCTAAGGGCAATATTAAAAGTACAAGCATGCATAATCCTAAATACTCGAGCACTAGTCAGGGATACACTATTAGTATGTAAAAGTTAAATTATGAGTACTCACGTATCAATATTGAGATTCAATATTGCAGGAAAGGTACGTAGACGCAACGAAAATGATAAACACTATATTGACCTCACGAGCATACCCATGAACCATACTCAATCACCTCCATAGCTATAACCCATAATTTCCTTAATCCTATCCCACTCGAAAAACAATTTCGAAATCACTCGGACAGCACTCCGTAGTAATATTTTATGTATACTAATAATATCTTGAAATAATACGGAGTAAATATATATATGTAAATCGATTGAGAGAGTTTAGAGAAAAATATTTTCAAGTTTCTATGAAATAATGAAACCTATTGAATTCTATTTATAATAGATTTTTGAATTATTAAAGTGAATTATTAAAGTATGAATTATTAAAGTATGAATTATTAAAGTGAATTATTAAAGTATGAATTATTAAAGTGAATTATTAAAGTATGAATTATTAAAGTGAATTATTAAAGTGAATTATTAAAGTATGAATTATTAAAGTGAATTATTAAAGTTAAAGTAAAGTAAAAATAAAGTAAAGGTAAAGTTTAAGTATAGTAAAAGTATAAACTATGTACGTATAATATGCGTATAAATATATATAATATTAATTTAAATCGTTATATATATAAAATAAAATATAAATATCGTTATCTTTATCATACTAGTTAAGTAATGAGTTGTCAAAAGTGGTTCTAGATATTTATAAAAGTTATATACGTTTTAATAATAAAGTTCTTTTTAAACTGAAAATGTTTTTGTACGTTTAAAACTAAATAGATCAATCGAGTCTTTATGAGATTCAATCTTCCACTATCCTTTATCTAGTTCTCAATGATTGACAATTTGTTCTTATTTATAAATCACTTTACCATTTTCCGAATATTGTTAAAATGGAAAGATTTCTCAAATCAACGTGGGCCTTTCAACAGAGACTTGTAATCATAATTCAATATATCTGATAATTCAATCATTTGATCTTATCTTCTAATTCCATTGATAAACATTTTGAAACAGATACAATCATATAAAGTATTTAATCTAATATTTTATTTACATTTCAAGTTATAATATATATACACATATACATATATAATCATATTCGTTTAATGGTTCGTGAATCGTTGGAACTTGGTCGAGGGTGAATGAATGTATGAACATAGTTTAAAATTCTTGAAATTTAACTTAACAGATATTGCTTATCGTGTCGGAAACATATAAAGATTAAAGTTTAAATTTGGTTGGAAATTTCCGGGTTGTCACAGTACCTACCCGTTAAAGAAATTTCGTCCCGAAATTTGAGTGGAAAGGTCGTGAATGATAATAAGTATGTTTTTATGATGCATACGGGCTGAAAATTAGAGTTTTATCATCAGCGAATAATTTGGATAAACAATCCATTTATATGAAGAGTACGAATGAAGCTAACTTAGAAGAGTGAAATGAGTAAGTGTAGATTCATCTTATCATTTGACGTAGATATGATTGATTCCCAGATTTCAAGGGATTTGAAGAAAATCTTCTTAATAAGATTTGACTCTCCGGTAATCAAGGGAATTAGGATCCGCTTTAAATGCGATCGTCCATTTTAATTGTTCTGTCGAAGATTTTCTTATAAATTCACCTCCTTCGTTTCCTTACAACTCACACCTTCTGTTGATGCATTTTATGCAAGTCTCTAGACATCTACCCACGTCCATTGCAGGTACAACAGTTTACAGGCCACCATGATTGCTCGTTATTATCCTATACGTGTTTGTATGTGATTACAGGAACTGCAGGAACGAGATTTAGATGTTTGACTATGTTAGACTTAGTCAGACGTACGAGTGAAGCCTCACTAGTACAGCTGACAGGCTCATACGTACGGCTGATGCTGAGCTAAGTCACAATTACAACCTAAATGAGAAGACACGATTGAGTGATCACCCGTACGGCTGATGAAGCCAACTTGTACGTGTGATGAATGAAACATATGGGTGAGTCAACAACAGGGGTATATAAAGTCTTATGTTCTTCAATTTTAGGTTAAGCCTCTCATTTGTTACACACACTCAGATCTAGTGAGCTCCTCCAATTTTCTCTCAGTCCAAATCACCCAGGTGGTGAATAATAGCTTTAGGTGTTGTTCTAATCACACTTGATTTAGTTGTGGTTTGACTAAATTAATCAAAAAAAAATTAACCTATTCACTAGAGGGTTTGATTCACTTATTCCGCCATTGTGTGAGTTAAATCTGTTGATTTCTAAGTTCCTAGTCATGTTTCATCACCTTCTATTCTTTTCCCCTCAACTCATATTTTAAAGTATTCATAAATATGCTCCATCCAGTTCTGATTCTCGATATACTTCTAACTTTCATATCGGTCATTCTTCTTTTTCATCTACCGCCGGAAGAATCTATTTACTTCTACTATACTCTTGGGTTTATAGTGTTTCTAGTTCTCCCGTGTCTTTATATTGCTATATGCATCGATATATATGGTTTATAATTTCTGGTTTATCGTTGGGCTTTATATGTTCCCTTATATTTCAAAGTCTCTGCTTCTGTCTTCTATAATCATTATCATTAACAGTTAATGCTCTCTTTTATTTGCTGCAATTTATACCCCAATTTTTATTTCGGAATTTTGTCCTTTTGTTTCTTCTTCTTGCGATTAAGCACCGCTTGTAATGGTCCAGAATTCACAGATATGAATTTCAGAATGAACATTGTTAATGTTCTAGGAAGGAAATTGTGATGGCACGAACTTGACTTGTCAAATTACTAGAATACCTTGGAAAAGGCCGAATCATCAAGAAATATTTTCTTGATATTTTAGAGGTTAAATAGAATACAAGAGTCGTATAACATGGCACATGATGATATTATGATCTGTGAATCATCACGTTCTATTTAGAAACTCAGCATGACTTACTGTAATATAATCACGTTGATCAAGTGTCATTATATTATACTAATTCATGCTTCAGTTCCCAACACTACTTCAAAATATTCCTATTTTAAACTTGAATGTTTCAGAATTTAGAAACTAAAATAGTTTCTTTTATGATGTAATACAGATAGCGCAAAGAGGTAAATGATTTCAAATCAGAAAAATTAAGAAAATATCTTCAGAAATATGGAGGATATTTATAATGAAAGATATGATGATATTTTAGAATTTCTAATATCAGAGGATGATGAAGAATATTGTCTGCAGGGGTTTAGAGTCAGGAGCAAGGTATTCGTTAATGACTTCAGCAGGTACTGAATCATTTGGATCCTTTGAAGTCAGGTTCAGTCTTTGTAATTTGTCCAAAGCCTCCTTCCTACTTTGCTCAATCCGTTTTCCAGTTCCAAAACTTCTCTTTTTCTGCGCTTTGCCAGCACACTTCATCATTATCATTCAGCTTTTACCGTTTAAAGTCGTTTTTAGTTTTTTTGCTGCTTCATCAGCATTTTTTCCATTTTCGGAGAACCAATTCTTAGTTCGGAGTGTTTTTCAGAAACTTCACATTCAAATTAAGTCCAGAAGATAGACGTTACATATACACATATAACTGTTGGTGTAGACATGCTGCGAGATTTCAAAATACTGATTGCTAATTCCCAATGATTCGTATGGCAGTTCTCATTACAAGATGCGAATGAGTAAATGATGGGGTTTCAATAAATAATTATAATGACTTTTTGGAGAGGCTAAAGTCAAAGGGTAATGAAGTTGTTGGTACATCTGCTAATAATGTGGTGGAATGTAAAAGGTTCCCTGGTAACGATGGTGTATATCTCAAGGTTATAATAAGGTTAGTCTGACTGAAAAGTCGAAGTTGACTTGCTGGAGCTGTGACAAAACTGGCTACTTTGAATAGGAGTCGCAAAGTTATTTTTGCTAATAAATGCCAAAGAATCTGACGCGGATATGTTGTTTAAACTTTTATTTTGGTTTCAAGAGTTTTTCGGGTACATAACTGTGGGTAACATGTGGTTGGATCATCATCTCGATTGCTCATCATTCGAAGTGTCTTCAGAAATTTTCGAAGGGTTTGAACACAGATTGTAATCGTTAACATACATTTGATGTTCTAACACAGTTTTGAAGTCAAAATATAGCTTGTGAAAGATGTAAGGATCTAAGAGTGATGATTTTGGTCATATCTCGAGTTGAATTTTGAGATTTCAAAATCAGAATATGTAATTAAATTTTGAATGAGTATGGTTGTTTTGATTTCTATAAAAGAATGTATATTGTTGTGAAAGTAGAGAGTATAATGGATAATTTGCTGAATCAGATTCGAAGAATGTAACATATTAATTGTGAATTTATATATCTCTCGGGTATTACCTACCCGTTAAAAAAAAAATTTCACAATTAATATTTTGTACAAAGGAATTTTATTACAGTCTTTATGAATATATATATATATATATATATATATATATATATATATATATATATATATATATATATATATATATATATAATTTATATTTTCTTCAGATGTAACATAGATTTAATGAGTAATGTTAAATTAAACTCATTTGATTTACGGTTGAAACTAGAATTTAATAATCCCTAAAGTCTTTAAAAAGTACATAACTTTTACGCAGTATTTCTTTAATGACATTGAAATTATGAATCAATACTTCGTTATTTGTTGATGTATGATGTTCGGTTCGTGGAATTCTTGTGAATTTCGCAAAGTACGGATGATGTTATCTGAAAAGTTTCGGGTACATTGATGATGAAAGTGTAAAATCAAATATATACTTGATTTATTATGAATTGGAATTTGTTGAATTGCGACAGAGATTGTAGTTAACGCTAGTTAAGTTGCGGTCGAAGGATGTACATTATTGCATATTTGTAATATGAATTAACCGAGTAGTTAAGATTCACACACAATAGTTTAGCACGGAAAGATTTATTTCAAAATATATATATATATATATATATATATATATATATATATATATATATATATATATATATATATATATATATATATATATATATATATATATATATATATATATATATATATATATATATATATATATATATATATATATAATATACATATAATTTCTTGAGAGGGAATGAGTTAATTCTTCATAACTCGTTGATACAATATACACGTTATTGATTCGTAATGATGTCCACAGTGATTCTTGAACTGACGGAGTTTGTGATGTTATCTGTGTTGTTGATTCGGATGTTGACTGTACTGACGATGCTGGTAACGCTGACGGTACTGTTGATGCTGTTGGTAAAGCAAGTTTAGCTTGTTAATCACACACCATTTTTGTCAGGGTTTCTACTCTTCCTTCTATCATTTTGGTTCGCTTAACTGATTTATGGTTAGGGCTAGATTAGATAATCTCTAAGACTTTAGAGATTACATAATCGCCGCAGAATGTTTCTCCAATGAAGTTATGAATTAATACTTCGTCAGTTATTGTTGTTGGTACTCCTTGGTATCTATGGTGCGTATGACGTTGATGCTCGTGGGACAGATTGTAAAGTTGAGGTTTACGACACGGTTGTGGTTGGAGGTGGTAATGGTACTATTGGCGTTGATGATGGTGGTACTGGTTATGCTGCTGATGCTGCTGCTGGTGTTTGTAATCTCTGCACCATATTCTCCAAAGCCACTACCCGAGCGCGAAGCTCGTTGACTTCTTCTATTACAGCGGGGTGATTGTCGGTTCGGACGAGCGGATAAATAAAATCTAAAATTTGATGTAATATATAATCGTGACGAGATACTCTGGAAATGAGCGAGAAAATGGTGTTTCGGACAGGTTCGATGGTAAGTGCTTCAGGTTCTTCGTTAAGAGGCAATGTGGTGGATGGAAGGGATCACCTTCTTCTTGTTTCCAATGATTGAGGAGGCTACGAACCCATCCCCAATTCATCAAGAATATGTGATGACTGATTGGTTGATCTATTCCGGTCACACTGCTTTCGGAGCTTGAATGGGATTCCATTTCGGAATCTGAGTGACTTGAACTGATGACGAATTCCATTTCGTACGATTGGATAAAGGATTTTTTTTTTTTGATATGAAATGATTTTGGCTAACGGATGGTATTCTAATTACATAGATATATATATATATATATATATATATATATATATATATATATATATATATATATATATATAGATCAAAAGATTTCGTAGATTACGGAGGACTTTGCGGGATATGTCAGGCAAAGTTTAAAGTAACAGATACGATAAGATATGATTTAGCAGATATGCTAAGATATGAATTTTTGTCTATACACTATTCATGCAATCAATGCAGCAAGACGTGTCTTAGACTAAAAATGATAAGCAGGTAATTTCCTGAGGATGATAAGTAGTTAATTTTCGATACAAAATGATAAGCAAAACTTTTGACATGCAGACACGGTCGAAGTCCAGACTCACTAATGCATCATATCGACTTATCAGTTAGACACACTAATGCAGACCTGGTTCGTTAAGACCACCGCTCTGATACCAACTGAAAGGACCCGTTCATATACATTATAAACGATTCACAATAGTTGATTACGTTGCGAGGTATTTGACCTCTATATGATACATTTTACAAACATTGCATTCGTTTTTAAAAGACAATCTTTCTTTACATCGAAAATTGACAGGCATGCATACCATTTCATAATATCCACTATCCAACTATAAATTGATTTAATAATAATCTTTGATGAACTCAATGACTCGAATGCAACGTTCTTCGAAATATGCTATGAAAGACTCCAAGTAATATCTTTAAAATGAGCAAATGCACAGCGAAAGATTTCTTTAACACCTGAGAATAAACATGCTTTAAAGTGTCAACCAAAAGGTTGGTGAGTTCATTAGTTTATCATAATCATTTATTTCCATCATTTTAATAGACCACAAGAATTTCATTTCCAGTTCTCATAAATATACGTCCCATGCATAGAGACAAAAATAATCATTCATATGGTGAACACCTGGTAACCGACATTAACTAGATACATATAAGAATATCCCCTATCATTCCGGGATCCTCCTTCAGACATGATATAAATTTTGAAGTACTAAAGCATCCGGTACTTTGGATGGGGTTTGTTAGGCCCAATAGATCTATCTTTAGGATTCGCGTCAATTAGGGTGTCTGTTCCCTAATTCTTAGATTACCAGACTTTAATAAAAAGGGGCATATTCGATTTCGATAATTCAACCATAGAATGTAGTTTCAATTACTTGTGTCTATTTCGTCAAACATTTATAAAAGCGCATGTATTCTCAGCCCCAAAAATATAAAGGGTAAAAAGGCAAATGAAACTCACCATACTGTATTTCGTAGTAAAAATACATATAACGTCATTGAACAAGTGCAATGTTGGCCTCGGATTCACGAACCTAAATTAATTATATATATTTATGTGTTGGTCAATATTTGTCTAACAAATTAGGTTAAGTCATAGTGTACCACAATCCTAATGCTCGAGACTAATATGCAAAAGTCAACAAAAGTAAATTTGACTCAAAATAATTTCCAAAAATCTATACAAGATTAATAAATAGTTTAAATATCGTCGTTTTATATTTTTAAATATTTTTAAAATATTTATTAGAGTAAATAATATAATTTATTTATTAATAAATAAAATTTTATATTAAATTTATATAATAAAATATACTTTTATATATATTAAGTAATAAAATTTATAGGGTTCATTTAATATCATAAAGATAATATGATAGGTATTATTAAAGTAAGTTATTACACGTAGTAAAATATGTTTGTATCACATATTTATTTGATAAAATAATATCTATAATGATAGTAAGTAAAAGTTGTATTATTTTGTAATAATAATTATTATTATAAAAATATAAATATTTATAATTACTAAGATGACATTATGATAAAACGATAATTCTAATTATGATAACTTTAATATTTACGATAATTTTTAATATTATCTTTAAAATAATAATTCTATTTAAAATAATAATAATAATGATATTTTATAGTAACAATGACATTTCTATTAAAATGATAATTTTTGTTAAAATGATAGTTTTAATACTAACGATACTTTTAATAATAATAGTAATGATAAAAATAATAAGAACGATAATTTTATCTAAATCAATATCGTATAATATTTTAATTTCATCATAATACTCTTACTCATTATTTCCTAATCGTTTCATTAAATAGCTTTTAATCGTCTTTTATATCGTGTTCATAATAATGATAATAATAGTAATCAAAATAATTAGGTGTTACAAATATTTGTTTTAAATACACTAATATTAATAATGATAGTTACTATAACATTATTAACGATAATACTAATAATTATCTTAATGATAATATAGTAATAATAATAATAACAATAACAATAACCATTTTAAATAATGATATATATATTAATAACGATAATAATAATAATAATACTAATAATAATAATAATAATAATAATAATAATAATAATTGGATAATAATAATAATACTAATTATAACTTTAACGATAATAACGATAGTAATAATAAAAAAATAACAATTTTTAATGATAAATCCCTTTTATTGATAAAGATAATAATAATCATAATAATAAGATAAAACTAGAACGACGATAAAAACGATGATAATAATAATCATTTTTAATAAAAATATCAAAAATTCAATTGATTATAACTTCTAATCCGTTCATCGAAACCATTCGATATCTAAAGGAAAAGTTCTTAATTTTTCGCTAGCTTTCCAAGGACATGCATATCTTATACCTTATCTCAACCGCAAGTGTAACTAATTCAACATTCAACCTAACCTGTCTAAGGGCAATATTAAAAGTACAAGCATGCATAATCCTAAATACTCGAGCACTAGTCAGGGATACACTATTAGTATGTAAAAGTTAAATTATGAGTACTCACGTATCAATATTGAGATTCAATATTGCAGGAAAGGTACGTAGACGCAACGAAAATGATAAACACTATATTGACCTCACGAGCATACCCATGAACCATACTCAATCACCTCCATAGCTATAACCCATAATTTCCTTAATCCTATCCCACTCGAAAAACAATTTCGAAATCACTCGGACAGCACTCCGTCGTAATATTTTATGTATACTAATAATATCTTGAAATAATACGGAGTAAATATATATATGTAAATCGATTGAGAGAGTTTAGAGAAAAATATTTTTAAGTTTCTATGAAATAATGAAACCTATTGAATTCTATTTATAATAGATTTTTGAATTATTAAAGTGAATTATTAAAGTATGAATTATTAAAGTGAATTATTAAAGTATGAATTATTAAAGTGAATTATTAAAGTATGAATTATTAAAGTGAATTATTAAAGTATGAATTATTAAAGTGAATTATTAAAGTTAAAGTAAAATAAAAATAAAGTAAAGGTAAAGTTTAAGTATAGTAAAAGTATAAACTATGTACGTATAATACGCGTATAAATATATATAATATTAATTTAAATCGTTATATATATAAAATAAAATATAAATATCGTTATCTTTATCATACTAGTTAAGTAATGAGTTGTCAAAAGTGGTTCTAGATATTTATAAAAGTTATATACGTTTTAATAATAAAGTTCTTTTTAAACTGAAAATGTTTTTGTACGTTTAAAACTAAATAGATCAATCGAGTCTTTATGAGATTCAATCTTCCACTATCCTTTATCTAGTTCTCAATGATTGACAATTTGTTCTTATTTATAAATCACTTTACCATTTTCCGAATATTGTTAAAATGGAAAGATTTCTCAAATCAACCTGGGCCTTTCAACAGAGACTTGTAATCATAATTCAATATATCTGATAATTCAATCATTTGATCTTATCTTCTAATTCCATTGATAAACATTTTGAAACAGATACAATCATATAAAGTATTTAATCTAATATTTTATTTACGTTTCAAGTTATAATATATATACACATATACATATATAATCATATTCGTTTAATGGTTCGTGAATCGTTGGAACTTGGTCGAGGGTGAATGAATGTATGAACATAGTTTAAAATTCTTGAAATTTAACTTAACAGATATTGTTTATCGTGTCGGAAACATATAAAGATTAAAGTTTAAATTTGGTTGGAAATTTCCGGGTTGTCACACTGGGCATATCGGAAAGGACTGCAAGGTCACCACTTTGAATGGGAAGCCAAACACCAATGGACCTAAGAAGTGCTACGAATGTGGACAGACGGGCCATTTCAGAAATGCGTGCCCAAACAAGCAAAAAGACGGAGGACCACCTCGTGGTAGAGCTTTTAATGTTAATGCAAGGGATGCACGCGATAACCCCGACTTGGTGACAGGTATATTCAAAATCAAGAATCTTTTAGCTTCTGTCTTATTTGATACTGGTGCGGATAGAAGTTATGTATGTAGACATTTTTGCGAAAAGATTAATTGGTCATTAGTCCCGTTAAAAGAAAGTATGCTTGTCGAGGTCGCCAATGGAAAACTTGAAAAGGTTGACCATATTAGTCGTGGAGCTATTATCAATATAGCTGGTGCAGATTTCGAAATTGTTTTGATACCTATCAAACTGGGAAGCTTTGATGTGATCGTTGGTATGGATTGGTTGAGCAAGATAAAGGCCGATATTATCTGTGGAGATAAAGCACTTCGCATACCACAAGGAGATGGCGAACCACTGGTTATCTATGGAGAGAGATGTACCTCGAAGTTGAACCTCATTAGTTGCGTGAAAGCGCAAAAGATTATGAAGAAGGGACGTTTTGCTGTCCTAGCACATGTGAAAGCGGTAGAAACTGAGGTGAAGAGCGTGAACGACGTTCGAATTGTGAACGAATTTTCCGATGTCTTCCCAGAGGAATTGCCTGTATTGCCGTCGCAGAGAGCCGTAGAGTTTCAGATTGATTTAGTACCAGGAGCTGCACCTGTAGCTCGCGCACCTTATAGACTCGCACCTTCCGAGATGTAAGAATTACAAAGCCAACTACAAGAACTACTTGACCGCGGATTTATCCAACCAAGTTTCTCGCCTTGGGGTGCACCTGTGTTGTTTGTAAAGAAGAAGGATGGATCCTTTCGTATGTGTATCGACTACCGTGAGCTCAACAAATTGACTATCAAGAATCGGTATCCTCTTTCACGAATTGATGATCTTTTTGACCAACTACAAGGATCGAGTGTCTACTCAAAGATCGATTTGCGATCCGGTTATCACCAGTTGAGGGTGAAGGAAAGTGACGTGATGAAAACTGCGTTCGGAACTAATTATGGTCATTATGAATTTCTCGTGATGCCATTCGGTTTGACAAATGCACCTGCCGTGTTCATGGATCTCATGAATCGTGTCTGCAAGCCGTACTTGGATAAGTTTGTTATCGTCTTCATAGATGATATCCTCATCTACTCAAAGAGCGAAGAAGAACATGAGCAACACCTCCGATTAGTACTTGAACTCTTGAGGCAAGAGCAACTTTACGCCAAATTCTCCAAGTGCGAATTTTGGTTGAAGGAAGTACAGTTTCTGGGTCTTGTTGTAAGCGACCAGGGTATCAAAGTTGATCCCTCCAAGATTGAAGCCATCAGCAAGTGGGAGACCCCCACTACTCCGACGCATATTCGCCAATTCCTAGGTCTCGCCGGTTATTACCGAAGATTCATTGAAGGATTCTCTCTGATTGCGCGTCCTTTGACCGCGCTGACTCACAAGGGCAAGAAGTTCATTTGGGAACCCGCACATGAATCAGCATTCCAAACTTTGAAGAAGAAGTTAACGACCGCACCTATCCTATCGCTTCCCGAAGGCAGTGACGATTTCGTTGTTTATTGTGATGCATCGAAGAGTGGTTTTGGTTGTGTACTGATGCAACGATCAAAGGTTATTGCCTATGCCTCCCGCCAACTGAAGATTCACGAGCGGAACTACACTACTCACGATCTTGAACTTGGAGCCGTTGTCTTTGCGCTCAAATTGTGGAGACACTATTTGTATGGAACTAAGAGCACTATCTTCATCGATCACAAGAGTCTCCAGCACATCTTTGATCAGAAGCAACTGAATATGAGACAGCGTCGATGGATCGAGATGCTCAACGACTACGATTGTGAACTCCGTTATCACCCTGGCAAGGCCAATGTTGTGGCTGACGCTTTAAACCGAAAGGAGAGGACGGCACCTCTTCGTGTTAGGGCTCTGAACATCACCATCCATTCGAACCTCAATAGCCAGATCAGAGTAGCCCAAGATGAGGCTCTCAAGGTGGAGCACATATCTCACGAACATTTGAACATACTTGTCTCTCGATTCGAGGTTAGGGAATCTGGACTCCGATGTTATGCCGGAAGAATTTGGGTACCTCTTTATGGAGATCTACGGAACCTTATACTTGATGAAGCACACAAATCGAGATATTCGATTCACCCCGGTGCGGGCCAGATGTACCACGACCTTAAAGAACAGTATTGGTGGCCGAATCTTAAGAAGGACGTTGCGACTTATGTTGGTAAGTGTCTGACTTGCTCGAAGGTTAAAGCCGAGCATCAGAGACCTTCTGGGTTACTTCAACAGCCGGAAATCCCACAATGGAAGTGGGAAAGGATCACAATGGATTTCATCACCAAGCTACCCAAGACGGTGGGCGGGTATGATACTATTTGGGTTATTGTTGACCGCCTCACCAAATCTGCACACTTCCTAGCGATGAAGGAGACTGATACAATGGAAAGACTTGCTCAATTATACATTAAGGAGGTTGTATCACGACACGGTGTACCTTTATCGATCATCTCCGATCGCGATCCCCGTTTTGCCTCTAGATTTTGGCGTTCTTTGCAAGAAGCCATGGGAACTCGTCTCGACATGAGTACTGCTTATCATCCACAGACTGACGGGCAAAGTGAGCGAACGATTCAGACATTGGAAGACATGTTGCGTGCATGTGTCATTGATTTCGGAAAGGCCTGGGAAAGGCATTTGCCACTCGCCAAATTCTCGTACAACAACAGTTACCACTAGAGCATTAATGCTGCACCTTTTGAAGCATTGTATGGCCGTAAGTGCCGATCCCCTATTTGTTGGGCCGAAGTAGGCGAAAAGCAAATCACCGGACCCGGGGTAGTCCATGAAACCACGGAGAAGATTGCTCAGATTCAAGCTAGACTTAAGACTGCTCGCGATCGTCAAAAGAGTTATGCCGATCTTAAACGTAAGGACTTTGAATTTAATGTTGGTGATCGTGTAATGTTGAAGGTTGCACCTTGGAAAGGTGTGATCCGTTTTGGAAAACGTGGAAAGTTGAACCCACGATACATTGGTCCTTTTGAGATCTTGGAATGTGTTGGACCCGTTGCTTACCGTTTGGATCTACCAGCACAATTGAGCTCAGTTCATCCTACCTTCCACGTGTCAAACTTGAAGAAGTGCCTTGCTGCACCAGAACTTATCATACCACTGGAAGAACTTACAATTGATGACAAACTCCACTTTGTGGAGGAACCTGTTGAAATTATGGATCGTGAGATCAAAACTTTGAAACGCAACAAGATTCCGATTGTATGAGTACGATGGAATGCCAAACGAGGACCTGAATTTACTTGGGAACGAGAGGACCAAATGATGCGGAAGTATCCTCACCTTTTCCCGACTCCTCCATCTACCTCAGCTTAGATTTCGGGACGAAATTTTCTTTAACAGGTGGGTAATGTAACGACCCTGGATTTTCCAACGTTTACTTATTAATAATTATTATTATTAATACGTGTGATTAAACGAATGTATGTCATTACATTTGCATGTTGCCATGAATGCCCGAACTTGACTTTAATTGCCCGAAACGTCTTTGTGACAGACGAAACTTCACGAATAATATTTTTAGAGTATTATTTACATTCATGATTAAGTTTATTAATCATTTTAATTAACTAATGTTGTTAGTTAGTTACTTGGGCTTTTATTTGAACTTGGGCCTTTACTAGTATTATTGGACTTTAGAAGCCCACCCTACATTTTAAGTGGACTTAGTTAGCCCACTAACACTTGTAAGTATCAATTAGAAGCAAACTAGTTAGTTAACTTAGTAAAGAATCAAGTTACTTGTTCATTCCCATGAAAACGCCCATTTTATCCAACTTTTGTAAGCTTTTCATGCTAATAACCTTGGAACAACTCTCTCCCCCCTCCTTTTGCTGCTGCAGCCGTGAGGTACCATGGATGGGGAGGTGTTTTTGGCTTTCAAATTTTGATAACTTGGCTACTAGTTCTCTCACACTTCATTCATTTCAAACACACTTGATTTTCTCTCAACTTTTTCCTCTCTTTTTCTCTCTAGTTCTTGTAAGTAACTTGAATTTTTCTCTTCCTTTCTTCTTGCTAAAACCGAATTCAAACATCACATAATCATCATCATCTTTGTTGTTATTTGATTTCTTGTTAGTTATAGTTGTTTACTTACTTGTTGTTGTTACATACTTGTTACAAGAATCAACTTTCTAGTTAGATTCTTCTTTTATCTTGTAATTACAAGAACATTCAAGAACATAGCTTACTAGTTATGATTCTACATATACTTTCTTAAAAGATTGCAAGTTCATGTGTTGATTAAACTCATACTTGAAGTTCATGAAGTAAACTTTAAAGTTTACTTTCTAAAGATCAAACTTTGGTTTGAATCTTTAAAGTATGAACAACCATGAATAATTTACTTGTTTACTTAGTTTACTTCTTCTTGCACTTTACTTTCATGTAATTAGTTTAAATGGTCAAGTACTACAAGTTAGTCTTGATCTCATTAATCTTGAACTAAAAGTTAACCTTGAAAGTTCAAGAACACACAAATAAGTTTTCTTTAAATATAACTTTGTATACTTATACTTGATCTAGACTTTTGAGTCTTGGATCTTCAAGATCTAACTAAGAACTATGTTCTACATCTTAAGATCTTGATTAGTTAGTTTACTTTCAAGTTTGTAACTTGTTATTAGCTTTAAAGTTCATGTATGTGTTAGATCTAAGACTTTGATGTAACTTTGGTTCATCAAACTTCATACAACTCTTAAGTGAGTTGTGCTTCATGTCTTAGACTTGCACTAGGGTTATGATGGTCAAGACTTGGTTAAGATGATGTAGATACATCAATGAGTTGTACACTTGAAGCTATATGCATCAAGGACGAGAACCATGATGAACATCAAGCACCAAGACCACCAGAACTCACTTAAACTTACTGTTTCTGTCCAAAACCTACTGACCTTCTGTTTCTGTAATAGACCAGTAGACCTGGGCTATTCTAACCATGATTTTTAGATAGAAATTTTCGAGTAGATAACTTTTCATATAGGACTCGTCTTAATCCGAGTTACGGTTTAGGATTTATGGCCCTCCGATCGTCACTATGTCCTTTAACGTTGTGCAGAAATTTCTGACCTACTCGCACTTAGACCGTCGCCACGGTCAAACCAAGATGAGTTTGCTTCTGTAAATTTTACCACATTTAATGGACTCATAGACGGAGCCATGGACACTGGTCTCACCTTAATTCAGTAAGGGTAGAGGCCGTGGTGACTGACTGAAGTCAGCTTTTGTTTTAAACTACTTTCATGAACGAAACTTACTTTACACCTTTTGTTTGATGATGAATGATGATGACCCTTAAGACCTTATTTACATACTTTTAAACCTATTAAGACGATTTACTGACTTAGTACTATTTGACTTAGGTTGAGGACTTTCGGACCGATTACTTGCACACCTTTTCCGAACCGACTTTACGACTACATTATCATTGTGAGTTATAGCATTCCCTTTTTACTTTAACTTATTTTGGGAACTGAGAATGCATGCGGATTTTATGTTTTACATACTAGGCACGAGTACTTAAACTTATATATGTGTGGGTTATACAACGGCGGAAACATTCCCTTTAGCTCGGTAACGTTTAGTCATTGGTTTTTGAACCGGTGAACGCGAATCTTAGATATGGATCCATAGGGTTTGACATCCCCACTCGGGCTAGTAGCGCTAGCATTTAACGAGTGTTTAATACTTCGTAAACATACGCACTTGCCAAGTGTACTTTCAGTGGGTATAAACGTTAAGTTAGTTACCAAGTGCCCACGGTTAACATATACTTTATCATACTGTTTTGAAACGCTCTTTGTAGCACTGAAATCTCGTGGCCTACCTTACTTACTGTTATATTTAAACTATAGCTCACCAACCTTTGTGTTGACGTTTTTAAGCATGTTTTTCTCAGGTGCTTGAGGTTAGCTTCCTCTGTACACTAGTCGTGCTGTAGACACCCGCTGCTTAGAGTTGCTAACGCATGAACTATTTTATTTTGCATTCAAACATTAGTACTTTTAAACTATGATTTGTAACGACCATTGTGGTCACATACACTTATCATTTGCTTCTACTTAGTGAAGTATGCTTTTGGATTGTAAAACATTCGATGTTGGTTTAGACATCACTTTATTTATGAATGCAAATTCTTTTTGAAAATGCATATAGTACTTAACCTTGTAATGATCCTGTTGTTGATGATTCGTACACGATGGTTTTGTACAGGGCATCACACACTCGTAGCTAAGAACAAGGAGAACAACTTTACTTCTTGCTCCAAGGATTGATTCACAAATCTTCACCTTCAAGTCTTAATTTAGATCTAAGTGGGTTTTGTATTTTGAGAGAAAAATAGAGAAGAAAAGAGAAAAGAAATGAATTAAATGAGATAAGTGGCTGAGACTTAAAGTCTCAATCAGATCTACACGCGAAAAGATGAAAATACCCTTGATTCACTCTTTTTAAAAGCTAAAACCGAAACCAGTTCACCCAGTGGGTCGCGTCGCGACCCCATATGTCACGGCGCGGCAATGTACATAAAATTCGAGCTGCTTGTTTCCCCTACTGACTTTGATTTGTGTTGTTTGTCGCGGCGCGCCCAAGGGCCTCGCGGCACGGGAATGGCCTGTAACTGACCCAATTCGACAACTCAGCTTAACAATTGATTTACACGACTAGTACACCTCGTTCCCGCTATACATATTTGCCCAAACTTCGTCTATAAGCTTCACATGACCTAACGCCGTCAAAACTCATGCATATACTTATACATGCATACATTCCATATATATATATATATATATATATATATATATATATATATATATATATATATATATATATATATATATATATATATATATATGTATATATATATATATATGTATATATATATATATATATGTATATATATATATATATATATATATACATTACACATCAATTAACACTTATTTCATTTCATCACATAACAAACGAGTTATAAGCGTACTAATAATTAAATATGTGCCTTTAGACATGTACGGGAAAATGGGATGTTACAACTCTCCCCCAGTTGAATCGGAGCGCATCCTCGCGATCCAAGCCCATGACAAACCGGAAGATAAACCAAAACGAACTCTTCAGATTCCCACGTAAACTCGAAACCCTTTCGATGATGCCATTGGACGTTGAAAGTCCTCACCTCTTTGTTACACAACAATTTAACCTTTTCATCAAGAATAGCTATCGGTTCTTCAACGTACTCTAGCTTGTTGTTCAAGGTAATCTCATATAACGGCACCCAAGTCGAGTCATCCGCAAGACACTTACGGAGATGGGAAACATGAAACGTGTTATGGATTCCCGCAAGCTCTTCGGGTAACTCTAGTCTATAAGCAATCTCACCAATATGTGCCAAAACCTTGAAAGGACCAATAAACAGAGAAGCCAACTTTCCTCGTTTTTGAAACCGAATAACGCCCTTCCACAGCGAAACCTTAAGCATCACCATGTCACCTTCTTGAAACTCGATCAGTCTCCTACCTTTATCGGTATAAGATTTTTGTCTATCTTGCGCCGCCTTAAGTCGAGCCCGAATCATCTCAATCTTACTATTTGTCTCTAGAACCAAATCGGTACTCCCGATTTCTCGTTGACCCACTTCTCCCCAACAAATAGGAGTTCGACATCTACGCCCATAAAGCATCTCATAAGGTGGCATTCTAATACTAGTGTGGTAACTATTATTGTACGAGAATTCCACCAATGGTAAGTGCTCATCCCAACTACCACCGAAATCAATAACACACGCCCTTAATATATCCTCCAACGTTTGTTTTGTACGCTCGGTTTGACCGTCCGTTTGAGGATGATATGCCATGCTCATTTTCAATTGAGTACCCATATCTTCATGAAACTTATTCTAAAACCGAGAAGTGAAACGAGTATCTCGATCCGAAACAATAGATATAGGAACCCCATGTCTCCATATCACCTCTTTGATAAACAACTTGGACAAAGTCTCCGACGATATCGTTTCCCGAATGGGAAGAAACAAAGCACTCTTCGTCAATCTATCAACTATCACCCAAATCGTATCATATTGGGTTCTCGCCGTCTTTGGTAATGTTGGATCCCGTGCTTCACTAGCTAGGATCGTTTGATCAAGGAACAAGCTTTGATTAGCAATTTGAGATTAAACTAGTGATAAATGAGATGAACATGAAGAACAAGCATAATAACCCATTTAGATTAATCAATAACAGCTGATTCAATGCCAAAATTACATGTATTAAGGATAATGAACAATTACAAGATCATTACATGAATTTAAACAAAGAAACATTGGTTATCAAGGTGATTGGAGCATCAATTCACCTTGATTCCTCTCCACCATGAAGGTGAAGAGGAGTGGAGAGCTTCTCTAAGCTTCCATTATGCTCAACTCATCAAATGAACAAGGAAACTCTTTATATATGCCTCTGTCAGCTCACGCGTACATCTGACATCTCGACCGTACGGGTGACGGGAATCACACGCACGAGTGACACAGTCACTCGTGTAGCATATATATTACAACGGTTTTGTCAAATATGCTCCTGCGACCTGATTTTCTAGTGTTCAAAACTATCCTAGGTGTACAACATAACCATAACTATTTCTAGTTATTTGACAGCGATGGACAACTCCATTTCGTGCACTAACAACTCCCCCTTGGACATTGCTGGTGAATCTTGCTGTCTATAAGTCGTTGAAAACACCTCTTGCAATCTTCAGTCAGTCTCTGCAGTGGTACCGGGTCTTCTGAATCCTCAGGCTTCATTAAAGATCTTCTTGAATGCATGTAATACAGAACTTCGCACCTCAATGATTTCTAGTCATTGAGATTCCGCCTTACGAATTTCCATTTGATATTCTCGAAGAAACTTCAAATCCACTTGCACTTACCCACAGAACCAATTACAGTAGTACTCCCCCTAAGACTGAAATGAGATCAATCTCTGACGAACTCCTCTGATAAAAGACACACTCAAAGTATCTTGACTGTAGAATCTTCTTTCTCATCGTTCAATGTATCCCATTCTCTCAACACTTTAATCAAGCATAAACGTCTTCATCACGACTTGCCTAATGTAATGGGCAAAATATCAGAGAAATCTGATCCACAGTTTATCTGATTCATCACACGTCGTCAATTTGGTATCTCATGATTACGCATCACTCTTGTCAATTCCCTTGACAGAGTGGAATCTTCTCAAATGCTCTATATCCAGCGGAATTTCCACAACAAGATTCCTTCACACAATGGAACTCTCAAAATTGGGAATTTAAAATGTTTCGGCCCATAAATAATCAGATCATCTGATTACCCCACATAAAAACTTTTCATAACACTCGTGTCTCGTGTACTCATCTTACACGGATGATGTGGAATTAAACACGTTGTTGGCCCATAAACAGTCAGATGCTCCTGGCTGCCCCACTAATCTTCGCATAACACAAGTGCTTTACATAAACACTTACTAAATCAGTTCAACGGACAAAGGAGGTTGTCCACTAAACTTTGTATATCAATGCTTCAGTGAATAGTAAACATCTTCTCTCAGTATCAATAACGCTTGAGTAGGTCGTTGTTGACTGTGCGTCTTATAATTACACCCCACGATTAAAAATCCAAAGTAGCTACGCACGAATCAAAATAATATACGTGTGACATCACAATTACACTTGATGCCGCGTTGGTACTTTTGGCGTGCAAACCGGTTGTTTCAGAAAGAACAGCAGCGGTCGACTTCAGATCTTGGTTGTTCAACTTTTATGTGAATTGCACTCAATTAACTACCATTACGGTCTGGAAATTAACCTACTAACACATTTCATACATCATAACCAGTAAGGACTAGATCCTCAAACGTGTAAGCTTTATTCATATTTTCGGCACAAATCACCTCTCTTACGCTTCTCGGTATGATCACATCTCAATCATCTTGATCACATCTCAATCACACATCAATCGGTATAAATGACTTTGTTGGTTGATAAACACATCAGCTCACGGGTTAAATCGAGTTGAATATCCAAATCCGGAAAGATAAACTTGAACTTCCTTTGTTTCATGGCTATTTTGTTGAATCTTTAATCATAAAGGACCATGGTTGAAAAATATAGTCACTTACAAACTTCAAGGACCATGGTTGAAAAATTCACAAAACTTGAGGGACCAAAATTGTAAAGTTTGAAAATTTAGGGACCAAAAGTGTAAATTTTTCAAAGTTCAGGGGCTGAAAATAAAATTTTCAGAGAGTTGAGGACTGAAAATGAAAATTCTGAAAAAGTTTTCAAAATTTTGCATTGGTAGTCCCTGGAAATTAACAGCCGTTAAGTAATTAACAGGAAGGACTAGCCGCGTTAAAAATTAAATGGATAGGTTGTTGGGTCAGATCTTGGATATGGATCTGGTTACTGGGTCGTGACATGATCCGTATTATGTTGTAAATGGTTGGTCACAGTTGTGATTTTTGAATTTAAATGAATAAGTTTTCTAGTAGATTGTTGAAAGGGGACAAGGACAAAAGTATGAGACACATGGGACCCATGTGATGTCATGAATTTGCCGACAAAAAAAATTGGAGACATAGCAAACAAATCGTGGGACCCACAGATAAACTTGCACAAAATTACAGTCTATGCCATCCGTCTTTTTCAGCATGTCTTCTTTCCCTTTTTTAAAAAATTCAAACCGTACAAGTCACATATTCACACATCAAATTCGAAAATTTTAACAATTAAACCGTATGTTTTAGCTTCTCAACCATATATACACATGTTTAATCGTGTGTTTGAGCTCTCATACGCACGATTGATTGTTCTTCAGCTTCTTTGAATTTTCCGGTGAGTTTGGTGGTGGTGATAGGCAGTTCATGGAGGCTTTAATGGTTTCTAGCTCAAAACTAAACCAAAATGCACTAAGTTTTGCAGAGAGTAGCATTGGAACCCACTAAACACAAACCCATTAAAAGATTTCAACAACAATCTCTTAAAATCACAGAATCGATCCAAAACAGTCCACTTTTTCAAAAATTGAAAAATCTTCATAACTCGACCAAAACTTTGAATCAGGAGCTGAAAATTTGAGGAATCATTCACAAGATGATTACCAACAATTCCTAATTATTAGTTTTTCCAGATTCGAGCTAAAACTTCAAAACCCAAATTTGGTCAACAAAAGTCAAACCAAAATCTAAACTTCAATTTCATCAAATTGCAGCTGTTTAATCTAATCTTGTTTGATCTTAGGCTCTGATACCATTTGTTGGATCCCGTGCTTCACTAGCTAGGATCGTTTGATCAAGGAACAAGCTTCGATTAGCAATTTGAGATTAAACTAGTAATAAATGAGATGAACATGAAGAACAAGCATAATAACCCATTTAGATTAATCAATAACAGCTGATTTAATGCCAAAATTACATGTATTAAGGATAATGAACAATTACAAGATCATTACATGAATTTAAACAAAGAAACATGGGTTATCAAGGTGATTGGAGCATCAATTCACCTTGATTCCTCTCCACCATGAAGGAGAAGAGGAGTGGAGAGCTTCTCTAAGATTCCATCATGCTCAACTCAATCAAATGAACAAGGAAACTCTTTATATATGCCTCTGTCAGCTCACGCGTACATCTGACATCTCGACCGTACGGGTGACAGGAATCACACGCACGAGTGACACAGTCACTCGTGTAGCATATATATTACAACGGTTTTGTCACATATGCTCCTACGACGTGAGTTTCTAGTGTTCAAAACTATCCTAGGTGTACAACATAACCATAACTATTTCTAGTTATTCGACAGCGATGGAAAACTCCATTTCGTGCACTAACAGGTAACTTGGTAATGAAGTCCATGGTAATGTGCTCCCATTTTCATTTTGGAACTTCCTATGGTTGTAACTTACCATACGGATTTTGGTGTTCGGCTTTAACTTGCAAACACGTGACGCATTGTTCAACATACTTAACAACATCACGCTTCATACAGGGCCACAAATACTCCTTCTTCAAATCATAGTACATCTTCGTTGCACCCGGATGAATGGAATACTTTGACTTATGTGCTTCATCAAGTAGCACTTGTCGGTAACCACCCATCTTAGGCACCCACACTCTTCCTTGAAAAGACAACAAACCATGCGGGCCTAAAGTAATAGACTCCGTTTGCCCCACAATCCGCTCTTCATGTTTGTTGTGAACGTACGCTTCTATTTGAATCTCACCAAGCTTTACAAGAAAATCGTTAGTAATGATTAATGGTGTACCTTATGGTTTACATACATAAAATGAAAGATGTTGAGCTCTGAGTTACGGACGTTTTGGCTTTTGAATCACCTCAATCGGAGTTCGTATGAGAAAGTTATGCCCAAATTAGTGAAGACGTGCAAGTTATTGGGCTTTCCCATTAATTAAGCCCAAGAAGCTTTCTACTAGCCCAAACTTTGCCTATAAATAGAAGAGCTCCCCACCTCATTTGACACAAGAAAAGAGGGACAGCCATTTCACTTTCTCTCTCACACACTTCCCTCCACTCTCCACTCTCCACTCTCCACTCTCCACCCTCCACTCTCCATGACTTCGGGTCCCAATTTCTGGACATCATACTACTGTAACAACCCAACCCGTTAACCAACCAATAACACGGATAAAAAAAAAATTGCTGGAACAGCATATGGCGCGGCGCGCCATATGGCCGCGCGGCGCGCCAAAGTGGCCTGTCCAAAAAGTCATGAAATGCGAAAATGTTTGACCACTTCCCGACGTATTTAGACAAAACGCTTTTAACCATACATTAATATATGTAGAACTAACACGTTCCATTAATAAAATTAGTCTTACGAAGACCGGGCCCACATCAGCCGTTTTACGACTTTCGTATGAAAATACAAGTTTTTAACCACATGATTTGTAATACAAAATAAAGGCCGAGCATGGCGATTGTGGATACGCTACCCAATCCTAATCAATCCAAAAGCAAGCCTTCTAAAACAACTACGCAAGTCCACTAGTCCCCGCTTACCCGAGCCTCCGCATCCATGCAATCTATAAAAAAAGTCAACAACGAGAGGGTAAGCTAACGCTTAGTGAATGCAATACTTATACATATACATATGTAATTTACCTACACGCATCCACTTACAATACCATGCAAACAAAATGCATAAACGAGCTAGCAAAACCAAACATACGACTAGCAACAACGTTAGTATATAAATCGCCACAATAATATACTAAATCACAATAATGCATAAATATAACAAACCGTTCCTCGCTATGGCACTACCGACTTGTAGACGACCAATAACGTCGAGTCTCACTCGTATGTTGTCACCGACTTGTAACTCATCAAAGGGTGTCACCGACTTGTGAACTACCCACCAATATCTATGGGTCACCGACTTGTGAACGCCATGTGACATCACCGACTTGTGAAGCGCCACTAAGTGTCACCGACTTGTGAACACTATAGGGTGTCACCGACTTGTGAATCACCCAAGGGTATCACCGACTTGTGAACCCCCATCAATACATATGGGTCACCAACTTGTGAACCTCTATGTGGCATCACCGACTTGTGAAGCACCACCTAGTGTCACCGGCTTGTGAACACTATGAAGTGTCACCGACTCGTGAATCACTTCCCCGACTTATGGAGACACCGACTTGTGAAACACCAACCAACTACTAAGGGTCACCGCCCCGTGAACCATTATGAGGTGTCACCGACTTGTGAATATCCTGTCGAGACACTACCGACTTGTAGTTCCCATCCCATCATATAACGCCACTACTCACGATGTGGCACCAAAGGCCCACATCGCGTACGAGTAAATAAACCACATACATACATGTATAAATATTCCACTCACCTTGTCGCCTTGAAGAAATGCCACCGAATAATCCGCAACACACCGATGGAATGTACCTATTCCATTATCACAAACACAACAACACAATTAGGGTGGATTTACAAATCAACCCAAATTGACAACTAGTGCAATTTCGACCCAAATGCACTTCCAAGCACGAACCGTGCCCAAACTAACCAATAATCACTAACACAAGTGAGAATGGTCCTAATACGCCAATTAGACCCAATCATAGGTGTTAAACACCTATCTTGCCCAAAATGGCACTTAAACCCTAATTTTGACCCAAAGGAGTCAACATCGCGCCATTAGCGAGTTTTGACACCAAAACTTATTTAACTTGGTTTTATACTTCAACTTAATCCATTTTAAGTTTATAAACCTTATTAAATCGACAATTGAGTCATAATCATCACCAAACCCTAATCTTTGACTCTAGTCAAAGTTAATCAACCAAACATACCCGAAAGAGTTTCAACACTACTAGAATCACTAATACTAGAGATTTCACACTACATACAAGCCTTAAACATGGTTAAATCATTAACCAACCCTAAACCCACCAACATCAACAATAACTAGTTACAATTACCCATTTCACCTCCTAAATGGGTTTTATAACTAACTAGTTCAAAACCCTAAACTTGAATATCAAATTACAAAGATGAAGTTCGGAGTTTGAACTTACCAATACCGCCAAAATGATGCCGTTGACGAGTAGAACAACTTTAATACCGGAGGTTTGACCCGAAACACCCTTCTTCTTCTCCAATTGGAGCTCTCTCTCTCTAAAACTCTCCTCTCACTCTAGGGTTTGAAGATGAGAGTGTTTGATGAGTGAAAATGAGCTCCAATGGAGTTCTAGGTCAGTCTTGATGACCCCAAACCGACCCTAATTGAAAAGACCAAAGTACCCCTCATTTAAACCTTTTAAAAAGGCTGAAAATTGCCTCTGCAGCAATCGGCGCGCCGCGCCAGAAGGTGGAGCGCCGCTCCAATTAACTGCAAATTGTGGTCGAGCCCAAAACAGGTTTCAGCAACTTGTTTTGGCCATAACTTTTCGAACGTAACTCCGTTTTCGATGAATCAAATATCGTTGGAAACGTAATAAGATATTCTATCCAATGGTAAGGCTTTGAAACATCAACTCAAACTTTATTTGGGGTTGAAAAGATACGTACACACCTTGTCACTTCAGACAACGTCCAGTTTCCTTCGACGTTCGAGCAAGCAACACGTACACTTCATACACGCATCGTACACCATAAATACATTATGTACAATAAATATTTGGGTCTTACAACTCTCCCCCACTTAAACTCGATCACGTCCTCGTGATCTTCTCCACTTAACCAATCCGGACCTACTCAACGATCCTCACTCAAGTCCCAATATGAACTTTCCTAGACAATTCTTCCCAATGGATCACTTTTAACAACTAAAATCGTCAACCGTGATTTATCAAAACCACAATCCGAGCACTAAAACCTGCTCAATTTCCCATATCTGGAAAAACTCAACCAACCTCGTACCGAGATATAAATTCCTTAGCGTACCTTTACCACGAGCAACGCTAAAAGAAACCAAGTCTCAACCTAAAGTCAACAATCCGAACATTGAAGATCGAACCACATGAATCCTCACGGATTACTCTTACCACTAAACATCCTTTGTAGTGTGCAATACAACCAATACGCCACTATCCTAACATCATAAGCAACGACTAAAACCAAAATCGCCCAAAACGACTATGGCAACACTAATCCTAAGGTGTCCAAAATCGACTATTGTCACACCCGTAACAACACGTGAGCGAAACACGGCTATCGCAATCACTAATCACACAACATGGTCCTCACGATCCCACTCTCGGCGTATAAAACCACCAATAGATCACACATCCAACAATCATGAAGACTGGCCGAAAACTACACACATCAAAGATAGTCAACATCCGTGACTCTTCTTGCACACATACTTGGTCAACGTAAACGCCTCTCGAACGGCATACCATTTCTACGCTAACCATTATGGAGAACAATACAAGTAACCCTCTAATCACCTCATGGTTACACCCAACTTGGTTAAGCCTCCACACCAAAACAATTAACCCGAACTCGTTAGTCAAACACACTTGGTCAACCCGCCTCGATCAACACCTATCACCTAATTGATTAACCCAACTTGGTTAAGTCAAACTTACTTGGTCAACCCGACTTGGTCAAACCTCAAACGACAAATGATTAACCCAACTTGGTTAGTCAAACGCATTCGGTCAATACCTAACATCAAATTGATTAACCCGACTCGGTTAGTCAAATACCTTAGGTCAACCCAACTCGGTCAATGTCTATCATCTAATTGATTAACCCGACTTGGTTAGTCAAACTCGCTTGGTTAACCCGCCTCGGTCAACACCTAACATCTAATTGATTAACCCGACCCGGTTAGTCAAACTCACTTGGTTAACCCGCCTCGGTCAACACCTAACATCTAATTGATTAACCCGACTCGGTTAGTCAAACTCACTTGGTTAACCCGCCTCGGTCAACACCTAACATCTAATTGATTAACCCGACCCGGTTAGTCAAACTCACTTGGTTAACCCGACTCGATCAACACCTAACATCTAATTGATTAACCCGACTCGGTTAGTCTAACTCACTTGGTTAACCCGCCTCGGTCAACACCTAACATCTAATTGATTAACCTGACCCGGTTAGTCAAACTCACTTGGTTAACCCGCCTCGGTCAACACCTAACATCTAATTGATTAACCCGACCCGGTTAGTCAAACTCACTTGGTTAACCCGACTCGGTCAACACCTAACATCTAATTGATTAACCCGACCCGGTTAGTCAAACTCACTTGGTTAACCCGACTCGGTCAACACCTAACATCTAATTGATTAACCCGACTCGGTTAGTCAAACTGCAATGGACTAACTCGACCTAGCTAGTCACTACATCACACTAGAATACCTTCGTGCGAGAGTATAAACTCCCCCACCTAGAACTCCGTTCCGTAAACACATCGTCGAAATAATAGCATCCCATGGAATGGCCTCTCATCAACATACACAACCAATATCCTCATTGGTCATAGTCCTCGAATTCTCACGAATTCGTCTCCAATAATAGCTCCCGACGATAAACACATGCTCACTCTCACGGAAAGAGTGACCACTAATCCGACAACTAATGCGCCAATCGGATTATCATAACTCCTAAAAGAAAGACGAGGTTCACCCGTCTTGCATCTCTTAATACACACGTCAACAAACCTTGCTCCAACCTTGAGCATACGAAGGATTTTGGATTATCCTTTGCTACTTCAACCGAAGCACTTACCGAACCGTACGGGTATTACTCTAGCAATCATCGAGTTGCTATCGCTTGTAACTTCCACATTGCCACTCAAACACCTAAGGGTTTTCTTGCCGGTACCCTATGCTCAATGTAACCGTAACACCATCGGAGTCGAATACCACGCTAGTAGGTATGAAAGAGGCACCTAACGTTGCGTCCCGTAGACTCCATTACCAACATTCATCTAGATCAAACACTTGATCTCAGGGGTTTCATCCACCCGACGAACCTCATGGATCATCAACTTCAACACGAAAGCGAACACGCTCTAACATCCGAATACTACTACAATCGCCTAACATACGTGTAACTCTAGCATTAAACTCAGCGTCGTTCGTCTCGATCCCATTTCCCATCGCCATTCTAAGGAATGCAAAGCGATTAGATCACGAACGTATAAAGCACACACACAATACCACCCCATCTTGCTAAACACTCGTCGTACATCACTTGCTAGACACGATTTGCACCCGTAATAAGGTTTGCAAGTCCTTATTATGCATACACGTCGTATCGACTCGTTAGTACAACGACCGCCTCTCTTGATGATATATGCAACCGCAAACACAAACAAAACATAACACAAGAATCATTATCACAGCACAATAGCATATTAATAATATCCGCATTACTAATATAAATGTTAGTCAACCTATAAACAAGGCACTAACTAAACCCATTCCTACCCGTAATCCTACAAGTCCCGCAACAAATTTAGCACATACAAAAGTCTAAGTCTAGGCACCTATCTCAAGTCACCTAAATCCCTTAGACCATGCTCTGATGCCACTTGTAACAACCCAACCCGTTAACCAACCAATAACGCGGACAAAAAAAAATTTGCTGGAACAGCATATGGCGCGGCGCGCCAAAGTGGCCTGTTCAAAAAGTCATGAAATGCGAAAATGTTTGACCACTTCCCGACGTATTTAGACAAAACGCTTTTAACCATACATTAATATATGTAGAACTAACACGTTCCATTAATAAAATTAGTCTTACGAAGACCGGGCCCACATCGGCCGTTTTACGACTTTCGTACGAAAATACAAGTTTTCAACCACATGATTTGTAATACAAAATAAAGGCCGAGCATGGCGATTGTGGATACGCTACCCAATCCTAATCAATCCAAAAGCAAGCATTCTAAAGCAACTACGCAAGTCCACTAGTCCCCGCTTACCCAAGCCTCCGCATCCATGCAATCTATAAAAAAAGTCAACAACGAGAGGGTAAGCTAACGCTTAGTGAATGCAATACTTATACATATACATATGTAATTTACCTACACGCATCCACTTACAATACCATGCAAACAAAATGCATAAACGAGCTAGCAACACCAAACATACGACTAGCAACAACGTTAGTATATAAATCGCCACAATAATATACTAAATCACAATAATGCATAAATATAACAAACCGTTCCTCGCTATGGCACTACCGACTTGTAGACGACCACTAACGTCGAGTCTCACTCGTATGTTGTCACCGACTTGTGACTCATCAAAGGGTGTCACCGACTTGTGAACTACCCACCAATATCTATGGGTCACCGACTTGTGAACGCCATGTGACATCACCGACTTGTGAAGCGCCACTAAGTGTCACCGACTTGTGAACACTATAGGGTGTCACCGACTTGTGAATCACCCAAGGGTATCACCGACTTGTGAACCCCCATCAATACATATGGGTCACCGACTTGTGAACCTCTATGTGGCATCACCAACTTGTGAAGCACCACCTAGTGTCACCGGCTTGTGAACACTATGAAGTGTCACCGACTCGTGAATCACTTCCCCGACTTATGGAGACACCGACTTGTGAAACACCAACCAACTACTAAGGGTCACCGCCCCGTGAACCATTATGAGGTATCACCGACTTGTGAATATCCTGTCGAGACACTACCGACTTGTAGTTCCCATCCCATCATATAACGCCACTACTCACGATGTGGCACCAAAGGCCCACATCGCGTACGAGTAAATAAACCTGTCATAACGCGTCCTTAACCATAAGAACGAGTTAGATAACGTATGATTTCATTGCGAGGTATTGACCTCTATATGCGACATTTTTAAAAGAACAACTGCATTTATTTTACATTACAAACCATAACTCTTATATTAATACAAGCTTTAGACAATATAAAGATGATTATCGTTTAGCGATAATCTTAGACTTACAAACTTTACATGTGATGATAACAATACGATTTCTAGCATATTTTACATTACAATTCCTCGGATATGCAGTTTTATTTTTGACACAAATATGCATACTCAAGATCTTGCTTAAATTCATCATGTTGCAGCGGAAGCTTTTAGTTATCACCTGAGAATAAACATGCTTAAAACGTCAACATAAAGTTGGTGAGATATAGGTTTAATGTCGGCAGCGGTATAAATATAGACCACAAGATTTCATATGTAAACATTTTAATAAAAATATTCTAAGTGGTTGAGCACTTGGTAACCATACTTAACATTTAATCACGTCGCATATTCCCTTTATTATGAAATCTTACTACACCGTACCAAGTGTAGTTACGAAACGAAGTACTGTGCAACCGTTGAATACTGGTCGTCCAGTCCGGTTGGGGTTGTCAGGCCCGATATATCTATCAACAGGATTCGCGTTTACAATACCGCTGTAAATATTAGTTACCAAGCTACAGGGAAGTATGCCAGTGGTACAACTCAACGTAGAATATATTTTTCAGTTACTTGTGTCCATAACGTAAAACATAAAATACATGTATTCTCATCCCGAAATACTTAGAGTTTAAAAGTGGGACTATATACTCACTTTTGCCTTGAAGATATATATATTTTGACTTGGTCTCCGGTTGATATCACGAACCTATCCATATATAATATATCAATATATTTTCATTTTAAACAATCGTCACGTATACATACTTATAATACTTTTAATATCTTCTTAGTCCGTAGTTAGCAATTCAATTTTAATGGTTCATATTTAGGTGTTCAATAAATAAATAAAACCCCCATCGAAATAAATAAAACCCCCATCGAAATAAATAAAACCCCCATCGAAATAAATAAAACCCCCATCGAATTAAATAAAACCCCCATCGTATTTGTATTGGTCGGGATTAATCTTGACCCATGGTACCTATATTGTCAAGAAGACGTATTGCGTACAATCATGGGATCTTATGATTAATCTTCTCGTATAGTTTATGGGTGATCCTGAAATATATAAAATTAAATTATGAGTACATATATATAAAATATCATGTTATTTTAGAAAGATGTGATTTATTTAATTTTTCTCCAATTATTTTCGTGGCTAAACTAGTTTTGGATATCCGATCTTGTTTTAGTCATAGTTTCTTCGTTACAACTCCGTTTTCGTTGGTTCAACTTGCCACTTCCTTGGATTGAGTCCTTATTTAAGAATATGAACTGTAAATACCTTAGTTTGTATTCAAAATCACAGGTCATAGGTCAAACTTTGGTGAAACTTATGAAGTTGATCATTTTCCATCATGTAAACAACCTTAAATGATTATTTTTCTAAAAATACTTATACTTTGAGTTAAATCATGAAATTTTTATGTGTTAACATATTCATAGTAAATATCAATTTTCCAGAAAATAAGCCTCCAATTCAAAGTTCAAGATGGTTTTTAATTATCCAACCCAAAACAGCCCCCGGTTGTACTCCGACGACGTAAATTCAGTTTTTAAGGTGTTCTTTGAAAAACCAAGTTTTACCTTGTTAAGTTAGCATATCCTTATGATATATTACAGGTCTTGAAGTATTTTAAAAGTTAAGTTAGAAGGATCTATTTAGTTTGCAAACAAGTTTGAAAACATTCAAACTATGTTCTTGTTGTTAAAATTTTATACCATAAAATAAGATAACTATATATATATGAATCGAATAAGGTTATGAACAAAGTTACTACCTCAAGTTACTTGGACAAGGTTGCTGTAAAAGAGAAGTAAAAACCTAGAATCAAAAGAGTGGTGGAGTTGGATGAAAGATTGGAAGTAAACTTGTGTTCTTGGAAGGATTCTTGAAGTGTTTTTGTAAGGGTTTTCTTATGGTGATTAAGTGATGTTTTTGAAGCTAGATCTTCATGGTTGTGGGCTGAGATGGTTAAGGGTTTTAAGGCTCTTGAAAGTGTGTTCCTAACTAGCAAAATGATGTAGCAAAATTGAAAATGGATGGAGTATATATGGTGGTGATGGTGGCGTGAATGATGAAGATCATGGACAAAATTTATGTTGTAATTTTGTGTAATTAGTCATACTATCATACAAAAGTAATTACCTTATACTTAAGGCATGAACAAGAGAGTTACCTTATACATAAGGCATGAACAAGGGCTGGTTGGTGGTGATTTGATGTGTATATACCAATAGTAAATACGTATAGAAGCTAGGTATGATACGAGTACATATACTCTAAATATACGTATAGAAATCTTGTGAAAACGGAACGAGGATTCAAATATAGTTATCTTTTGTGAATATACTTATATTGTTTTATGTATTTAAGTCCTTAAAAAGTAATTAAATACATTACATATACGATATATGTATAAACATTATAGGTTATAAGTATTTATTCAAAAAAACGTTACTTAAAGTTATCGTTTTGAAAACTTAAGTTAGTAGTTTCAAAATATACTTATAACTTATTATTATTAATACAAAATGAGATATTAAAACATCCTTAGATCATGTTAAATATGTATATATACATATATATACACAAACGTATAATTATCATATGTTATATAGTTCGTGATATCATCGGTCAAACTAGACGGTCAAACGTTGTGTAAATCTCTTTTCAAAAACATAAGTCTCAACAATTTGGGTTGCTTATCATGTTGGTAAGGTTTAATTTATGTAAATATTAATCTTATAAGTATAGATCGATCGAAAAAGTCCGGGTCATTACAGTACCTACCCGTTAAATAAATTTCGTCCCGAAATTTTAAAATCGTACCTATTTTGCGTCATCGGGAAACAAATGCGGGTATTTTTGTTTCATTTGATCCTCTCGCTCCTAAGTAAACTCGGGACCTCTTCGTGCATTCCAACGAACTTTAACGATCGGTATGTTGCTCTGCTTGAGCCGTTTAACTTCACGGTCCATGATCTCGATTGGTTCTTCTATGAATTGTAGTTTCTCGTCGACATGGATTTCTTCAAGAGGAATGGTGAGGTCTTCCTTTGCAAGACACTTCTTAAGGTTCGAGACGTGAAAGGTATTATGTACTCCGGCGAGTTGTTGCGGTAACTCGAGTCGATAAGCTACCGGTCCAATGCGTTCGATGATCTTGAACGGGCCTACATACCTTGGGTTTAGTTTACCCCTTTTTCCAAAACGTATTACACCTTTCCAAGGTGACACCTTTAACATAACCATGTCACCGATCTGAAACTCTAATGGTTTCCTTCGGACATCGGCGTAGCTCTTTTGGCGACTACGGGCTGTTTTCAATCTCTCCTTGATTTGTACTATCTTTTCAGTAGTTTCATGTATGATCTCGGGACCAGTTAATTGTCGATCTCCTACTTCATTCCAACAGATAGGAGATCTACACTTCCTTCCGTACAATGCTTCGAATGGTGCAGCTTTAATGCTCGCATGATAACTATTATTATACGAGAATTCTGCTAATGGTAGATATTTATCCCATCCGTTTCCAAAATCGATCACACATGCCCTAAGCATGTCTTCAAGAGTCTGAATTGTTCTTTCACTCTGCCCGTCAGTTTGCGAATGATATGCGGTACTCATATCCAAACGAGTTCCTACGGCCTCCTGTAGTGATGCCAGAACTTTGATGTAAATCGACTATCACGATCGGATATAATGGAAATAGGTATTCCATGCCTTGAAACAATTTCCTTTATGTATAATCGTAATAATTTCTCCATTCTATCCATTTCCTTTATAGGCAAGAAATGTGCAGATTTAGTGAGACGATCAACAATCACCCAAATGGTGTCGTATCCCCAGGCAGTCTTTGGTAACTTCGTGATGAAATCCATGGTAATACCATCCCATTTCCATTCTGGGATTTCTGGTTGTTGAAGTAACCCTGACGGCTTCTGGTGTTCTGCTTTGACCTTAGAACAAGTTAAACACTCCCCAACATATGTTGCAACGTCTGTCTTTAAATTAGGCCACCAATAACGTGTCTTAAGATCTTGGTACATCTTTCCAACTCCAGGATGTATCGAGTATCTTGTCTTATGCGCCTCATTCAATATTAACTTCCTTAATCCACCCAACTTTGGTACCCAAATACGGTTTGCAAAATATCGAATTCCATCTTCCAGCATAATGAGTTGTTTCCCATACTTCTTCATTATTTCATTTCCTATGTTTTCTTTAGTAAGAGCTTCTCGTTGAGCCTCTTTGATTTGTGAGTTGAGATTCATGCGAATTTTTATGTTCATTGCTCGTACTCGAATTGGTTCTCGTTCCTTTCTGCTTAATGCGTCAGCCACCACATTCGCTTTCCCGGGATGATAACGAATTTCACAATCATAGTCGTTTATTAACTCGACCCACCTACGTTGCCTCATGTTCAGCTGTTTCTGATCAAAAATATGTTGAAGGCTTTTATGATCAGTAAACACAGTGCATTTAACTCCATACAAGTAGTGTCTCCACATCTTCAATGCAAACACGACTGCTCCCAATTCTAGATCATGCGTCGTATAATTTCGCTCGTGAATCTTCAATTGTCGGGATGCGTATGCAATAACTTTCTTCCGTTGCATAAGAACGCAACCAAAACCTTGTCGCGAAGCGTCACAATATATTTCAAAATCATCGTTCCCTTCTGGTAACGATAAAATAGGCGCCGTAGTCAACTTCTTTTTCAGTAATTGAAATGCACTCTCCTGCTCAGAAGTCCATTCATATTTCTTCCCTTTTTGCGTTAACGCTGTCAACGGCTTAGCTATTCGGGAAAAATCTTGAATAAACCTTCTATAATAACCGGCTAAACCCAAAAATTGGCGTATCTGCATTGGTGTCTTAGGAGTCTCCCATTTTTCAATGGCTTCAATTTTTGCTGGATCAACCTGAATTCCTTTTCTACTAACAACGTGGCCAAGAAATTGCACTTCTTTCAACCAGAAAGCACATTTAGAAAATTTAGCATATAGCTGTTCTTTTCTCAACAACTCTAATATTAACCTTAAATGCTGCTCATGCTCTTGCTCACTCTTGGAATAGATAAGAATGTCATCAATGAAAACAATAACAAACTTATCTAAATATGGACTACAAACTCGATTCATGAGGTCCATGAATACAGCTGGCGCATTCGTCAATCCAAACGGCATGACCAAAAATTCGTAATGACCGTAACGTGTACGAAAAGCAGTTTTCGGTATATCTTCTTCTTTGACGCGTAATTGATGATAGCCCGATCTTAGGTCGATTTTCGAGTACACACATGATCCTTGGAGTTGATCAAATAAGTCATCAATTCTCGGTAGTGGATACCGATTTTTGATAGTTAACTTATTTAATTCACGATAATCTATACACATCCTAAAAGATCCATCTTTCTTTTTAACAAATAGAATCGGAGCTCCCCACGGTGAAGTACTTGGTCGTATGAATCCACGATCCAGTAATTCTTTTAACTGACTCTGAAGTTCTTTTAACTCGGATGGTACAAGTCTATATGGAGCACGGGCAACTGGTGCAGCTCCTGGTACTAAATCTATTTGAAATTCTACAGATCTAAATGGAGGTAATCCCGGCAACTCTTCCGGAAATACTTCAGGAAAATCTCTTGCCACAGGCACGTCATTGATGCACTTCTCTTTTTCTTTCTTTTCAACTTTATTAACATGTGCTAAGATAGCATAACATCCCTTTTCTAAACACTTCTTGGCTTTCAAACAGCTAATGAGTTTTAGCTTTGAGTTACCCTTCTCTCCATAAATCATCACCGGCATTTTATCCTTACAAGGAATGCGAATTGCCTTCTTGGCACACACAACTTCAGCTCCTACTTTGGACATCCAGTCCATGCCGACTATTACATCAAAACTTCCTAATTCTACGGGTATCAAGTCAATTTTAAACGTTTCTCCGGCTAAATTTATTTTACAATCACGACAAATTTTATCGGCTTTAATTAGTTTACCATTAGCTAACTCAATCATGTACTTAGCATCTAGAGGTAATGATAAACAATTCAATTTAGTGTAAAAATTTCTACACACGTAACTTCTATCGGCACCAGTATCAAATATAATAGATGCTGATAAGTTATTAATGGTAAACGTACCCGTAACAAGCTCCGGGTCTTCACATGCCTCTCTAGCATTAATAATAAATGCTCTCCCACGTGCAGGTCCGATATTCTTCTCTGGATTCGGGCACTGGCTCTTATAATGACCCTGTTTCCCACATCCATAACAAGTAACAGTAGCCAAAGCAGTTCTATTTGCATTAGTGGCAGGAGTCTTGGTACCATTTGTATTTGTAACGAGAGCCCTACAATCTTCAGCAAGATGACCCTTTCGATTACATTTGTTGCATACCACATTACAGTAGCCAGAGTGATGTTTGTGGCATCGGTTACATAAAGGATTTTGTCCTTTGTAACCAAAGCTTAAACCACTACCCGCACCTTGCGTGATTTCTTGTTTCTTAAAAGATTGTTGTTGGTTACCTCGATCATAATTTCCATTCCACTTTCTTTTGTTACCTGATACCTTCACATCAGTATTGGATACTTTCTTATCCATGATGACCTGATCCATTAGCTCGTTTGCCATGGTTATAGCTTCATGAATTGTCTTAGGTTTCGATGCTGTAACATTTGCCTTAACCTTTTTGGGCAAACCATCTTTGTACATTTCAATCTTCCGTTCTTCGGTTGGAACCAATTCAGGACATAGCAAAACTAATTCCATGAATCGCTGATTGTAGTTGGTGATTTCAGTACCAACAACCTTCAGGCTTCGTAATTCATCTTCCAACTTCCTAACCTCGTTCCTTGTACAATACTCGTTGATTAACATTGTTTTGAATTCTTCCCAAGGAGTATCATAAGCTACATCTCCTCCTACAGCCTTCACATAATTTTTCCACCACGTGAGTGCACTATCTTGTAAAGTGCACGATGCATACTTGGTCATGTCCATTTCAACACAACCACTGATTTTAAACACAGTCTCCATCTTTTCTATCCACCGGGTTAAACCGATCGGTCCTTCTGTTCCACTGAATGATGAGGGCTTGCAAGCTTGAAAAGTTTTGTAGGTGCATCCTACACGAGGATTTGGGTTAACTGCAGCAGCTCTTGCAGCCTCGACCCATAACATTCTGTCGTTCACTCGTTGATTGATGAGTTCCTGGATTTCTTGTTCCGTCATTCGGTTCAATCGCGCCATCTTCTTCTATAAGAATGAAAAGAAAATAATTATTCACATGGAATATTATAGATGTAGTGTATATTTACAGTACATTATAGCTTATTAATTATATGAACCAGGTATTATTATAAAAGCATTTTCTTCTTATTAGCGTTTTATAATTATATCTAGGGTAGTACCTACCCGTTAATGTCCATACTTAATAGCTTAGTACAGAATCAATTACTACCATCTAAATAATACTTAACCATGGAAAATTATTGCATTTCACACTTCACTATTTTACATATGCTTATCTTACATCGAACATTAAGCAAACCACACTAATAATATTATACAAAACATTATATGATCCCATGGTTTAATACGGCAGCGCATCGTTTGGTCTATTTTCTAAGACGTTTAGGTTCAATGAATCGCCTAACGCTTATCCTAGCTGTCTGCCTATATTTTGGCTGTGGGACTGAAGAACTGGATGCCGGGATAGAACGAATAGGAATAGCGGGAATAGGGGTGGTAGTGTCTAGTAGAGTTGGTGCCACATCATCCTTACTAAACTCGGGATTTGAATTTTCTAATTCATTAGCCTTTCGTTTCTTTCCTAGTTCGAACTTGTCTTTTGTAATTTCCTGTATTTCTTCCTCGGGTTCACTTTCCTCCTCGGGTTCACTTTCCTCCTCGGGTTCAGTTTCCGGGTTCTTTATTGTTGGTTCATCCGGAATTTGTGAGTCTTCCCCAAAGATATTATTTTCGTCATCAGATAGGTTAATGACTGAAACACCATCTGAAGATTCTGATTCGGAGTCGCTGAATGTGATAATAAGTTTTGAGCCCGACATCTATCACACAACAACTAACCCATTAGTACTACATAATATTTACATATAAATTTTAACCAACAATGATAAGCAATGGTTGTTAAATCAGATCCGGTCAAAGTCCAGACTTACTAATGTATCCTAACGACTTATCAGTTAGACACACTAATGCAAACCTGGTTCGCTAAGACCACCGCTCTGATACCACATGTCATAACCCGTCCTTAACCATAAGAACGAGTTAGATAACGTATGATTTCATTGCGAGGTATTGACCTCTATATGCGACATTTTTAAAAGAACAACTGCATTTATTTTACATTACAAACCATAACTCTTATATTAATACAAGCTTTAGACAATATAAAGATGATTATCGTTTAGCGATAATCTTAGACTTACAAACTTTACATGTGATGATAACAATACGATTTCTAGCATATTTTACATTACAATTCCTCGGATATGCAGTTTTATTTTTGACACAAATATGCATACTCAAGATCTTGCTTAAATTCATCATGTTGCAGCGGAAGCTTTTAGTTATCACCTGAGAATAAACATGCTTAAAACGTCAACATAAAGTTGGTGAGATATAGGTTTAATGCCGGCAGCGGTATAAATATAGACCACAAGATTTCATATGTAAACATTTTAATAAAAATATTCTAAGTGGTTGAGCACTTGGTAACCATACTTAACATTTAATCACGTCGCATATTCCCTTTATTATGAAATCTTACTACACCGTACCAAGTGTAGTTACGAAACGAAGTACTGTGCAACCGTTGAATACTGGTCGTCCAGTCCGGTTGGGGTTGTCAGGCCCGATAGATCTATCAACAGGATTCGCGTTTACAATACCGCTGTAAATATTAGTTACCAAGCTACAGGGAAGTATGCCAGTGGTACAACTCAACGTAGAATATATTTTTCAGTTACTTGTGTCCATAACGTAAAACATAAAATACATGTATTCTCATCCCGAAATACTTAGAGTTTAAAAGTGGGACTATATACTCACTTTTGCCTTGAAGATATATATATTTTGACTTGGTCTCCGGTTGATATCACGAACCTATCCATATATAATATATCAATATATTTTCATTTTAAACAATCGTCACGTATACATACTTATAATACTTTTAATGTCTTCTTAGTCCGTAGTTAGCAATTCAATTTTAATGGTTCATATTTAGGTGTTCAATAAATAAATAAAACCCCCATCGAAATAAATAAAACCCCCATCGAAATAAATAAAACCCCCATCGAAATAAATAAAACCCCCATCGAATTAAATAAAACCCCCATCGTATTTGTATTGGTCGGGATTAATCTTGACCCATGGTACCTATATTGTCAAGAAGACGTATTGCGTACAATCATGGGATCTTATGATTAATCTTCTCGTATAGTTTATGGGTGATCCTGAAATATATAAAATTAAATTATGAGTACATATATATAAAATATCATGTTATTTTAGAAAGATGTGATTTATTTAATTTTTCTCCAATTATTTTCGTGGCTAAACTAGTTTTGGATATCCGATCTTGTTTTAGTCATAGTTTCTTCGTTACAACTCCGTTTTCGTTGGTTCAACTTGCCACTTCCTTGGATTGAGTCCTTCTTTAAGAATATGAACTGTAAATACCTTAGTTTGTATTCGAAATCACAGGTCATAGGTCAAACTTTGGTGAAACTTATGAAGTTGATCATTTTCCATCATGTAAACAACCTTAAATGATTATTTTTCTAAAAATACTTATACTTTGAGTTAAATCATGAAATTTTTATGTGTTAACATATTCATAGTAAATATAAATTTTCCAGAAAATAAGCCTCCAATTCAAAGTTCAAGATGGTTTTTAATTATCCAACCCAAAACAGCCCCCGGTTGTACTCCGACGACGTAAATTCAGTTTTTAAGGTGTTCTTTGAAAAACCAAGTTTTACCTTGTTAAGTTAGCATATCCTTATGATATATTACAGGTCTTGAAGTATTTTAAAAGTTAAGTTAGAAGGATCTATTTAGTTTGCAAACAAGTTTGAAAACATTCAAACTATGTTCTTGTTGTTAAAATTTTATACCATAAAATAAGATAACTATATATATATGAATCGAATAAGGTTATGAACAAAGTTACTACCTCAAGTTACTTGGACAAGGTTTCTGTAAAAGAGAAGTAAAAACCTAGAATCAAAAGAGTGGTGGAGTTGGATGAAAGATTGGAAGTAAACTTGTGTTCTTGGAAGGATTCTTGAAGTGTTTTTGTAAGGGTTTTCTTATGGTGATTAAGTGATGTTTTTGAAGCTAGATCTTCATGGTTGTGGGCTGAGATGGTTAAGGGTTTTAAGGCTCTTGAAAGTGTGTTCCTAACTAGCAAAATGATGTAGCAAAATTGAAAATGGATGGAGTATATATGGTGGTGATGGTGGCGTGAATGATGAAGATCATGGACAAAATTTATGTTGTAATTTTGTGTAATTAGTCATACTATCATACAAAAGTAATTACCTTATACTTAAGGCATGAACAAGAGAGTTACCTTATACATAAGGCATGAACAAGGGCTGGTTGGTGGTGATTTGATGTGTATATACCAATAGTAAATACGTATAGAAGCTAGGTATGATACGAGTACATATACTCTAAATATACGTATAGAAATCTTGTGAAAACGGAACGAGGATTCAAATATAGTTATCTTTTGTGAATATACTTATATTTTTTATGTATTTAAGTCCTTAAAAAGTAATTAAATACATTACATATACGATATATGTATAAACATTATAGGTTATAAGTATTTATTCAAAAAAACGTTACTTAAAGTTATCGTTTTGAAAACTTAAGTTAGTAGTTTCAAAATATACTTATAACTTATTATTATTAATACAAAATGAGATATTAAAACATCCTTAGATCATGTTAAATATGTATATATACATATATATACACAAACGTATAATTATCATATGTTATATAGTTCGTGATATCATCTGTCAAACTAGACGGTCAAACGTTGTGTAAATCTCTTTTCAAAAACATAAGTCTCAACAATTTGGGTTGCTTATCATGTTGGTAAGGTTTAATTTATGTAAATATTAATCTTATAAGTATAGATCGATCGAAAAAGTCCGGGTCATTACAAAACCACATACATACATGTATAAATATTCCACTCACCTTGTCGCCTTGAAGAAATGCCACCGAATAATCCGCAACACACCGATGGAATGTACCTATTCCATTATCACAAACACAACAACACAATTAGGGTGGATTTACAAATCAACCCAAATTGACAACTAGTGCAATTTCGACCCAAATGCACTTCCAAGCACAAACCGTGCCCAAACTAACCAATAATCACTAACACAAGTGAGAATGGTCCTAATACGCCAATTAGACCCAATCATAGGTGTTAAACACCTATCTTGCCCAAAATGGCACTTAAACCCTAATTTTGACCCAAAGGAGTCAACATCGCGCCATTAGCGAGTTTTGACACCAAAACTTATTTAACTTGGTTTTATACTTCAACTTAATCCATTTTAAGTTTATAAACCTTATTAAATCGACAATTGAGTCATAATCATCACCAAACCCTAATCTTTGACTCTAGTCAAAGTTAATCAACCAAACATACCCGAAAGAGTTTCAACACTACTAGAATCACTAATACTAGAGATTTCACACTACATACAAGCCTTAAACATGGTTAAATCATTAACCAACCCTAAACCCACCAACATCAACAATAACTAGTTACAATTACCCATTTCACCTCCTAAATGGGTTTTATAACTAACTAGTTCAAAACCCTAAACTTGAATATCAAATTACAAAGATGAAGTTCGGAGTTTGAACTTACCAATACCGCCAAAATGATGCCGTTGACGAGTAGAACAACTTTAATACCGGAGGTTTGACCCGAAACACCCTTCTTCTTCTCCAATTGGAGCTCTCTCTCTCTAAAACTCTCCTCTCACTCTAGGGTTTGAAGATGAGAGTGTTTGATGAGTGAAAATGAGCTCCAATGGAGTTCTAGGTCAGTCTTGATGACCCCAAACCGACCCTAATTGAAAAGACCAAAGTACCCCTCATTTAAACCTTTTAAAAAGGCTGAAAATTGCCTCTGCAGCAATCGGCGCGCCGCGCCAGAAGGTGGAGCGCCGCTCCAATTAACTGCAAATTGTGGTCGAGCCCAAAACAGGTTTCAGCAACTTATTTTGGCCATAACTTTTCGACCGTAACTCCGTTTTCGATGAATCAAATATCGTTGGAAACGTAATAAGATATTCTATCCAATGGTAAGGCTTTGAAACATCAACTCAAACTTTATTTGGGGTTGAAAAGATACGTACACACCTTGTCACTTCGGACAACGTCCAGTTTCCTTCGACGTTCGAGCAAGCAACACGTATACACGCATCGTACACCATAAATACATTATGTACAATAAATAGGATCCCAAATGGTGTGTTTAGGGAAAACCTTGGAGTCTGTAGCATCATCGACAAGCTAAGGGAAGAACGGCTTCGATGGTTTGGGCATGTGATGAGGCGACCTCGTATTGCCCCGGTAAGGAGAGTCGAGGCACTCACGGTCGATGGCGTAAGGAGAAGGGGTAGACCTACACGTAGGTGGATGGATAGACTTAGGCTCGACATGAGGGAGCTTTCGCTGACTGAGGACATGACTTCTGATAGGAGTGCGTGGAGGGCTAGAATTAGAATAGTCGAGTAGGGTTACGTCCTTTTATGTTATTTTTTTATTTTTAATAGTATTTCTCATTAGGTTTCTTACTTTTGCTTTTTTTTTTGCTTTTTATTACTTTTTTTATTATTATTATTACTTTATTTATTATTATTATTATCTCTATATTATTATTGTTAGTTTTTATTATTATTATTATTTTTATTATTATTATTTTTATTATTACTATTATTTTTATTATTATTATTATTATTATTATTATTATTATTATTACTATTATTATTATTATTATTACTATTACTATTAGTATTATTTTTATTATTGTTACTACTACTATAATACTCTTGGTATTACTAGTACTGGTACTATTACGACTACTACTATTACTTTTATTATTATTATTATTATTATTATTATTATTATTATTATTATTATTATTATTATTATTATTATTATTATTATTATTACTATTATTGTATTATGGGTGTGTTAATATTAATTATTAATATTATTTGTGGTATTAATATTATTACTATTGCTTTTAACTATTTTTTACTAACACTAGTACTAGTATTAGTATTTTTATTTTTTAGCCGATTAGAGCCTAAATTGATCTTCAGGGAGACTTTTAAACCCATGAAATTTTGATTCTATCATTTTCATGGCGTCTCAATATATATATATATATATATATATATATATATATATATATATATATATATATATATATATATATATATATATATATATATATATATATATATATATATATATATATATATTTTTTTTTTTTTTTTTTTTTTTTTATAAATAAATAAAAAAGGCCGGAGGTCCACTCGGAAGCAATCTCTTTATCCGCCGAATAAAGAGAGGGATGACTTTCTCTACTTTTCGGGGTGGAGAAACGACTTGTTTTTATTCTCGGATAAGGGAAGGATTGTCTACATCTCACCTCCCCCATACACCACTCAAGTGGTATTGGGTACTGTTGTTGTTGTTGTGTTGTAAATATTTGGGTCTTACAACTACTCTTTCTCTAGATTTTCTCTCTCATACATGCTTTCTCTCTCTAGACTTCGACTGTCATCCGCCCAGCTCCAAGGCATGACTTCTTCCTCCCAGCTCCAAGGCATGACTTCATCCGCCCAGCTCCAAGGCATGACTTCATCTGCCCAACTCCAAGACATGACTTCATCTGCCCAGCTCCAAGGCATTACCTCATCCGCCCAGCTCCAAGGCATGACCTCTTCCACCCAGCACCAAGTATACAGGCAGAACATATGTAAGCCCTATTTTAAGATTGACTTAAGCCACGCCATGGTTTTAGACCATGATCCGCGTCTGCAGGGATTCGTCCCGAGGGAAAACGTCAATCGGCAAACTACTCCTCACACGGTTCATTTTACTTTGCACTAGTACGTATACACCTACTCTCTAGTAGAGAAAATACGTACTATCATATGGCGCCATCCGATTCTATGACTAGACGCAAAAAGTCAAAATAAACAATATAATTGTCCGTCATCCGGACTGTCGAAAATGTTACATTCTGACTGCAGAAGTTGTTACTTCGTCATCCATCTCAAAGAATCACACAAATGTGCAAAATTGAAGGACTACAAAATTACTCAATAATCCGCACCCATTCTCAACTTATTCCGTAATTTGGGGTTCACAAGTAAGCACGGTGCATTCACAACACATGTGCGTGGGACCCTCAGCAAAAAATCAAAATCTACCATCTGTTGTCCATTATATGGTATCAACATTTCTCAAAATATATACAACAACGTGGTTTCATATCTACCAAGCAAACATCTTTATTACCTTTTACACATGTTAAAATTTACCATTTTCTATAAAGTGTTACTTTATCATGTGGATATAAATACACTCAAGCCTCAATCAAGTCAAAATAGGTGGGTGGCACATACTTGCTGCATGTGGGGAGTTGATATTTCCAACACATTTTTACTCCTTCCAACAAATTTTCAATGTCGTCCCTAAAATACCCCTCTCTTTCATTTCTCATTTACACATTTATCTCTCTTCCCATTTTCCATTTACAAAGACTGTGTTACAAAATTATAGCTCGATGATTTGACTGATTAAAAATTATTAATCACAACAGGTGTTGAAAAACCAATAGAACTCCAATTATTATTATTATACTAATTTATTTATTATTGATCCTATCTCAAAGGTAATGAAATACTCCGTAACAATGGTGATTAATGATTATCATCTCATGTGAAGGAAGGATTTAATTAATATGGAAATAACATTCATTTTTCCAGTTAATTTATCACTTCATCTTTTCATCTTTTCATCTTTTCATCTTTCCCTTCTTTTGAAGGTCCATACATGTCCATCTTCTTCTTCACACTTATTTCATCTTTTAAATTACATATCACTATCAATTCACTTTTCCCACAAATTTCACTCAGATAATTAATCATAACTCAATACTATTAATACTCCTTTATTATTAATGTCAGGCATCTTATATAGAACAGATCTAACATAAAATAAGAAAATAGTGGTGACAACTATAACTGCAATAACGTACATCAGAAATCATTGAGATGAAATTGAACACCGCAATGGATGATACAAAAGTTTGATTTAATACATACGATTAGTTTAATATATTGATTACTAATAGATATCAAGAGGTTTATACAGTAAATGATGAAAACATTTATTTGCCTTTAAAGCGAACAGTATCAAAGCACTTTTTGATTTCAGATTTAGATGTTTCAGATTTGCGAGAGTGTGTGTTTGAAGCAGAAATGCGATGAGGTGGAAGAAAGCATCAAAGGTTGATGAGGAGGGGAACGAAAAAAAAAGTTGGATAAAGGAGGAGAAAATAATAATCTAACCATGATAAAAGGGAAGTTGATGAGTTGTTACAGTGTTTATTGATGGAGAAAAATGGAATAGAGAGATATTCATCCGGTGGGTTTTACTTGGTCGTGCTCTTAGATCGGTTTCAAGGTTTCCTCCTGGGCAGCGATGGGGACGGTGTTATTATCGCTGCATCGGTATAATTGAAATGGGAGATGATCGCAACAGGTAGTTTAGTCCCCCTCGGGTGATGATCCCAATAGCTGTCAAAAAAATGAGAAATGAAAGAGAAGATGGATAGATAATACTCGGTAGAAACTTTAATTATTAAACATATATATAATATATAATATAAATATATATTCACAGAGGTATTTTAGGAAAGTGATTGAAAATATGTTGGAAGAAGTAAAAATGTTTGGGGGAAATATCACCTCTGCATTTATATGCATTTGTTAAGGAGGCGACAAGTGTTACTTAAGGTACAACTTTTGAAAAGCATTGGAGACGTCATTCACATCAATATGGTACTACAATCATACAAATAAATACGTTACATGAGCAATGGAAAAAACTGTTATGTTCCGTTCTCCATTCTACGACTTCCGGCAACAAATTTAAGAAACAACAGAAATCATTGGGACCACGACACGTACTCCGTTTTCCTCAAAATGTTTATCTGAGTCGCACAACTTTTACCAACTTTTATTCATTTTCCATGTTCCGTTAAATATTGAAGGAAGTGTAAACAACATGATAGTATCAGAAAGAAATTACAGCAACAAATAACCACATCTTTGAAGATCATTTTGACATCCGTGCTTCATCTTATTCATTAGTGTGCCTTAACGTTTCAAGTTATTTTTTTTATCATAGTATTGACATCCGGGTACCAGACCGATGTTCATGGCAAGAAAGATTGCATCAAAACCAACTCATCATATTCTAAACAGACATAAATGAACAAAATCAAATTAATATCGAGTATCGTACACCGTGCTCCGGTTGACATCTGGGTACGAGAAATGCTATGTATATTCATCAAATCGTATTATGAAGCCAAGAACCAGGCCTACCAAATCATCGAATGCATCAATGACGTGTACAGTTCCTATTCCTCATTAAAGGGCTATTATCCAAAATTTATATCAAGTGAGATGTGGCACGAAATGAGAACATGGATTTACATGCATCCGCTATAGTTGCCACTATTCCATATAAAGATCTTTTAAATTGTGGATATAATAAGCCCACCTGTCAATCTTGAGGAATTTAAAAGGTCACAAGATATTTAAAAGACCAACGATCTGTTGATGCGCCTTTACATCCCATTTAAAGAATTTAAATATGTCAAAATACATAAGACATGAAGAGTCCAATAAACGTCTTCCGATACAATATTTGATGCCAATTTCACAACTGTTTCTTTATAAATTCGTTATCCGTCTTCCGTAACCATCAACACCGAGATCCTAACTTCGTCTTCCGACGACAAATCCATTTACAACAACCGAAGTTTACGTTCATGAAGACACTAGCCGGTCTCCGTGCTCCGGCATCAATCCAAAACAAACAAGATATTGATAGAGGAAGATATAAAGATTACGGTCTAACTTCCAACTTTCGAAATTAACAACAATTAATGGCAAATATAGATGCTTAGCAAAGTCATCCAATGATCAAATTTAAAGGCATAGAAGACGTATCCTGTTCACCGTAGTCCGTCTTCAGAAAGTCATTTACCAGATATCAATGTTATCTCCGTTCATTATACTTTGATCCGGTAAACAACTTCAAGTCATCTATTCAGGGTATCCGTTCTCCGTATATCAACTCAAGGCAATATCCGTCTACATATATTGTAAGTATTGTATACATATTATGTCTTGGAAGAACTTCCGTCTACCGTAATCCGGCAAAACGGCAGCTGGTAATAAACTACAAATCATTTATTCAAGGCAATTTCCATATCATATGATCCGATGTCCGTTCTCCGGCTAACAACCCAACGTAATTTTCGTCATCCGGGTTCTGACCTCCGGTAAGTCTTCACGGATGTTTTACTGTTCAAGGTCGAAAGCATTACAACTTGCAACTATCTGCGAACTACGCATCAAACATCAAGCTCTGTTTAGCGGTATTCGTTTTGCACCCATAAAGACGCATAACGACACCCGTGATGAAAACGCATCCAGCAACCATTTTGAGTTAAGTTAGAACGAAGACGCATCCCGACACCCATGACGTGAATCATGCTCGATTGTTTAAACTAGATTGTGCAAACAAAAGAGACAGAATAAGTAATGGCATCTATTAAAAATTGGTATCCAAGGGCAGCGCTTGACGACATCAACTTGCAATGAAGAAAACGAATTGATAACTACAACCCAGACATACTCGTGGGACTCACAACATATATGGTGTAAATATATGGCATATATGTCCTCATTGGTACTAGAATCTACTATTTGTCAGAGTTTAACAATTTCTACAGCCTTCATCATCCGTCTTCCAGCCTGCAATCAATGTTTTACTCTACACTTGCATATTCCGTACATCGTCATGCAACCAGGGAATCTTATCATACAGGCTTAGCTAGCTAACCTTTTCGCATGATCTTCAAGAGAAATTTTGAAGGCTCAACATTTTATTATCACTACACAGCAAGGTTACCAACAAAGTTAACGGCCAGACGAATACTTGACATGAAACAGGATTACCATATGGAGTATTAACGAAATCATATGAATAAATATTATATTACACAAGGCTGAAAATCGGGGTTCACAAATATTATCTTGAGCAATTTATTCTGAAGAAACCATAGTTAGAAATCATCCAGGATCAAGCACAAACACGAACATGGATATAATTTTGTACGAAAATTGATGATTTTCCTGACGTTCAGAATTTGAGCGATTGCCAACGTGCAGCCAGTTATGTCCTTTTAGTAAGCTTACCGGGATTTAGAGACCGAAATATTTTATATTCTTAAATCGGAAGCTGAGAACCGTCGTTAATGATAATAAGTTTCAAGCAGCATGAAGATCAACGATTATGTGCTCCGTTCTCCTTCTTCCGTTCAGCATTCCAACAATTACAAAAGGAAATATGATACGCTGCTATGATATCACAATTATCATCACGTTAACAAATAATATCATAATGGTTTTATGATGACAACTTTAAAATGTCATAATGCCTCCACAAAGGAAGACAATATCTTTCAAGGATAAATGGGGATCAATTAGTTTTCACGCAAACCTCCAAACTCTATGCGTAATCAAAAGTGATAATAGAAAATTTATGTCAAACAATCCAACGAGAGTTCAAGCCATTCAAAATATTTTTTGATGTTTCAATATTTAGTTCAACATTTCGAAGTGTTCAAGATCATAAGATGATATCTGAAGGGGCATACATATTTGGGATTTCAAGATAGCTTTACAGGCTAACTATACGAGTGGGGATGTGTATTATTATTACGTGAACCACCATACAATAACTCAAGGAGAATACGGTATATGACCATGAAATCTTGAAGTCGCTACGGGTACCGATTACGAACACAGATGTTACAATGTTACAATACATATGGTTGCTTGACTATATAACATTTTGTCATTTGTTAAATACAATTTGGTTGCCGTTGTCACTTTCCTTTGTTGTCACCATTCGCTTTCTGTTATCATGTTCCATTTTTCTTTCTCCGAAAAAAGAAAGGAGTGTTATGATAAGGATCAAATAAAAAATTCAAGATGCCTCATGGGGATATGATGATGATAAAACCCTACATCGATAGACAAACGGTGAAATATAAATGAATATGGGATAGCTTGCACAGTTGGTAACGTAACTTTTTGGACCGTTTGACCAAAGAAGTTGCGTATGCAAAATTGCTTTTGTCAGAAAAAGAAATAAGGAAAAGTGTATGATGACTACAAATCTTCAGTCAAAGTCAAACGAATATGTAACATCAGATCTACACATAATTTTGTCATAAAAAGGAAGAGAAATCAGAGAAATTAAAGGAAGGGCACATGGAAAAAAAACACTACATTCAAGAATAAAGCCTCATGAGAAGACATACTTTGGATTCCGGATTAACAAATGTAAAAAGAAATATATGGCACTTTCAAGGCTAAGGCATGCGGTTCACATCACAAAAATTGAGTACAAAGCGCAGAAGTGTATGACATCAAGTACGTATAGTGGAACACGCTAGATGAATGCATAAGGAATTACAAAAGCTTAACATCCGTCTATAATTATCAACCATATGCAACATGACTCATCATCTCAAGTACAAGGTACAATCTCAAAACTTCAAGCAGTATTTATAAAAAGGATATTTTTATTACCAATATCATTTGAGAGAAGACAAATTATAAGTCCATGGTCACATTCGTTGATCCATGGCTCATCATTATATATTCATGGCCGCTTCGTGCATAAGCCCATATGGCTGCATTTGCGTAAGCCCATCGCATCATATGCAAGATATTTGCTAAAGAATCAAGATTAAGACCATGATGGGAAAGATCATATCGAACAGTAAAGGCAAATGATAATGGATTATATATGCTCTCAACGCCAACCGGAAAAGAACTGAGAAGACTTTGAAAGGCAATAAATTTAAAGAAATTTTATGCATAGTACTGTATGTTCAGATAGCCCGATCAACTATCTAGAACATGAGATACGGTCGTAAACATAAAAATTTCTTTAAGAGTAAGAAATAAAATAATTATTCTTACGGCAAAATATTCATATTTTTATCCGGTCAAAGATTTTTTAGCCCAGGTGTCACATAGTTGTGTGTCATCCCTGCCCTCATAAGAGATATCTAATCTCGCTGGCAGAAGTTCAATCGTAAACAAAGAGTTGAAAAGGCAACGGTTTAACCACCGTCACATAGCCGGCAAAGTGATCGTAGTTTAGAACCTACGGAATGTCGATGATAAATCAAATTACAAGAACTAGTTCTTTCGACTTAAGGTCGAGCAAATAAAGCTTTGTCAATAATTCAAAGTACAACTTTTTAAGCCGCACAATGCATAAGCGCAAAATATACAATGAACAAGAGCATCGTGGAAATGTTAATATATACCTGTTCAGAGTTTTCCGGCTAACACATGCAATCTAAGACATCAATCAGGCCGCTCTCCGTTATGCGTAAGCCCTGAAGGCAGCTTTCTATGCTTATGCCCATATACAAATTGCGTGAGCATCACACATGCTACGTCCGTAAAAAGCAAAAGTTTAATCACATAATCTTCGCATGAAGTCAAACAATTATAACATGACTAATATATACATGGCAAGATTTTCAAACATTCTAAAACAGACTCCATAATCAAAATCGAGTTATTTGGAGAATCATTAGAAAACATATCATTTCAGTAGCAGATAACAGCAACTATATGTTCCTAAGGCAGGGAGGCACTTGATTTCTTTTTTATAGTTTAATGACTTCATTTTTTGGCAAAACTAAAGTCATCAAACTGGGGGGGACTTAATGGTGTACCTTATGGTTTACACGCATAAAATGAAAGATGTAGAGCTCTGAGTTACGGACGTTTTGGCTTTTGAATCACCTCAATCGGAGTTCGTATGAGAAAGTTATGCCCAAATTAGTGAAGACGTGCAAGTTATTGGGCTTTCCCATTAATTAAGCCCAAGAAGCTTCCTACTAGCCCAAACTTTGCCTATAAATAGAAGAGCTCCCCACCTCATTTGACACAAGAAAAGAGGGACATCCATTTCACTTTCTCTCTCACACACTTCCCTCCACTCTCTACTCTCCACTCTCCACCCTCCACTCTCCACTCTCCACTCTCCATGACTTCGGGTCCCAATTTCTGGACAGCATACTACTCTTTCTCTAGACTTTCTCTCTCATACATGAAATGTCCCGTTCTTATTGATTAAAAACGTTCCATATTAATTGATTTCGTTGCGAGGTTTTGACCTCTATATGAGACGTTTTTCAAAGACTGCATTCATTTTTAAAACAAACCATAACCTTTATTTCATAAATAAAGGTTTAAAAAGCTTTACGTAGATTATCAAATAATGATAATCTAAAATATCCTGTTTACACACGATCATTACGTAATGGTTTACAATACAAATATGTTACATCGAAATCAGTTTCTTGAATGCAGTTTTTACACAATATCATACAAACATGGACTCCAAATCTCGTCCTTATTTTAGTATGCAACAGCGGAAGCTATTAGTATTCACCTGAGAATAACCATGCTTTAAACGTCAACAAAAATGTTGGTGAGTTATAGGTTTAACCTATATATATCAAGTCGTAACAATAGACCACAAGATTTCATATTTCAATACACATCCCATACATAGAGATAAAAATCATTCATATGGTGAACACCTGGTAACCGACATTAACAAGATGCATATATAAGAATATCCCCATCATTCCGGGACACCCTTCGGATATGATATAAATTTCGAAGTACTAAAGTATCCGGTACTTTGGATGGGGTTTGTTAGGCCCAATAGATCTATCTTTAGGATTCGCGTCAATTAGGGTGTCTGTTCCCTAATTCTTAGATTACCAGACTTAATAAAAAGGGGCATATTCGATTTCGATAATTCAACCATAGAATGTAGTTTCACGTACTTGTGTCTATTTTGTAAATCATTTATAAAACCTGCATGTATTCTCATCCCAAAAATATTAGATTTTAAAAGTGGGACTATAACTCACTTTCACAGATTTTTACTTCGTCGGGAAGTAAGACTTGGCCACTGGTTGATTCACGAACCTATAACAATATATACATATATATCAAAGTATGTTCAAAATATATTTACAACACTTTTAATATATTTTGATGTTTTAAGTTTATTAAGTCAGCTGTCCTCATTAGTAACCTACAACTAGTTGTCCACAGTTAGATGTACAGAAATAAATCGATAAATATTATCTTGAATCAATCCACGACCCAGTGTATACGTATCTCAGTATTGATCACAACTCAAAATATATATATTTTGGAATCAACCTCAACCCTGTATAGCTAACTCCAACATTCACATATAGAGTGTCTATGGTTGTTCCGAAATATATATAGATGTGTCGACATGATAGGTCGAAACATTGTATACGTGTCTATGGTATCTCAAGATTAAATAATATACAATACAAGTTGATTAAGTTATGGTTGGAATAGATTTGTTATTAATTTTCACGTGGCTAAAATGAGAAAAATTATCCAATCTTGTTTTACCCATAACTTCTTCATTTTAAATCCGTTTTGAGTGAATCAAATTGCTATGGTTTCATATTGAACTCTATTTTATGAATCTAAACAGAAAAAGTATAGGTTTATAGTCGGAAAAATAAGTTACAAGTCGTTTTTGTAAAGGTAGTCATTTCAGTCGAAAGAACGACGTCTAGATGACCATTTTAGAAAACATACTTCCACTTTGAGTTTAACCATAAATTTTGGATATAGTTTCATGTTCATAATAAAAATAATTTTCCCAGAATAAAAACTTTTAAATCAAAGTTTATCATAGTTTTTAATTAACTAACCCAAAATAGCCCGCGGTGTTACTACGACGGCATAAATCCGATTTTACGGTGTTTTTCGTGTTTCCAGGTTTTAAATCATTAAGTTAGCATATCATATAGATATAGAACATGTGTTTAGTTGATTTTAAAAGTCAAGTTAGAAGGATTAACTTTTATTTGCGAACAAGTTTAGAATTAACTAAACTATGTTCTAGTGATTACAAGTTTAAACCTTCGAATAAGATAGCTTTATATGTATGAATCGAATGATGTTATGAACACCATTACTACCTCAAGTTCCTTGGATAAACCTACTGGAAATGAGAAAAATAGATCTAGCTTCAAAGGATCCTTGGATGGCTTGAAAGTTCTTGAAGCAGAATCATGACACGAAAATAATTTCAAGTAAGATTTCCACTCGAAATAAGATTGTTATAGTTATAGAAATTGAATTAAAGTTTGAATATGATTATTACCTTGTATTAGAAAGATAACCTACTGTAAGTAACAAAGGTTTCTTGATCTTGGATGATTACTTGGAATGGATTTAGAAAACTTGGAAGTAAACTTGCAATCTTGGAAGTATTCTTGATTTTATGAAACTAGAACTTTTGGAATTTATGAAGAACACTTAGAACTTGAAGATAGAACTTGAGAGAGATCAATTAGATGAAGAAAATTGAAGAATGAAAGTGTTTGTAGGTGTTTTTGGTCGTTGGTGTATGGATTAGATATAAAGGATATGTAATTTTGTTTTCATGTAAATAAGTCATGAATGATTACTCATATTTTTGTAATTTTATGAGATATTTCATGCTAGTTGCCAAATGATGGTTCCCACATGTGTTAGGTGACTCACATGGGCTGCTAAGAGCTGATCATTGGAGTGTATATACCAATAATACATACATCTAAAAGCTGTGTATTGTACGAGTACGAATACGGGTGCATACAAGTAGAATTGTTGATGAAACTGAATGAGGATGTAATTGTAAGCATTTTTGTTAAGTAGAAGTATTTTGATAAGTGTCTTGAAGTCTTTCAAAAGTGTATGAATACATATTAAAACACTACATGTATATACATTTTAACTGAGTCGTTAAGTCATCGTTAGTCGTTACATGTAAATGTTGTTTTGAAACCTTTAGGTTAACGATCTTGTTGAATGTTGTTAACTCATTGTTTATTATAACAAATGAGATGTTAAATTGTTATATTATCATGATATTATGATATATAATATATCTTAGTATGATATATATACAGTTAAATGCCGTTACAACGATAATCGTTACATATATGTCTCGTTTCGAAATCATTAAGTTAGTAGTCTTATTTTTACATATGTATTTCATTGTTAATACACTTAATAATATATTTACTTATCATTTAACATAATTAACCAAGTGTATCAATATCTTAATATGATTCATATGTACCTAGTAAGACGTTGTTATAACGATAATCGTTATATATATCGTTTTCTAGTTTCTTAAATTAATAGTCTCATTTTTATGTATATAACTCATTGTTAAAATACCTAATGAGATACATACTTATAATAAAATCATGTTAACTATATATATAACCATATATATGTCATCGTATAGTTTTTACAAGTTTTAACGTTCGTGAATCACCGGTCAACTTGAGTTTTCAATTGTCTATATGAAACCTATTTCAATTAATCAAGTCTTAACAAGTTTGATTGCTTAACATGTTGGAACCACTTAATCATGTAAATAACAATTTCATTTAATATATATATAAACATGGAAAAGTTCGGGTCACTACAGTACCTACCCGTTAAATAAATTTCGTCCCGAAATTTTAAGCAGTTGGAGGTGTTGACGTATCTTCTGGAAATAAATGCGGGTATTTCTTCTTCATCTGATCTTCACGCTCCCAGGTGAACTCGGGTCCTCTACGAGCATTCCATCGAACCTTAACAATCGGTATCTTGTTTTGTTTAAGTCTCTTAACCTCACGATCCATTATTTCGACGGGTTCTTCAATGAATTGAAGTTTTTCATTGATTTGGATTTCGTCCAACGGAATAGTGAGATCTTCTTTAGCAAAACATTTCTTCAAATTTGAGACCTGGAAAGTGTTATGTACAGCCGCGAGTTGTTGAGGTAGCTCCAGTTGGTAAGCTACTGGTCCGACACGATCTATAATCTTGAATGGTCCAATGTACCTTGGATATAGTTTCCCCCGTTTACCAAATCGAACAACGCCTTTCCAAGGTGAAACCTTAAGCATGACCATTTCTCCAATTTCAAACTCTATATCTTTTCTTTTACTGTCCGCGTAGCTCTTTTGTCGACTCTGGGCGGTTTTCAATCTTTTTTGAATTTGGATGATTTTCTCGGTAGTTTCTTGTATTATCTCCGGCCCCGTAATCTGTCTATCCCCCACTTCACTCCAACAAATCGGAGACCTGCACTTTCTACCATAAAGTGCTTCAAACGGCGCCATCTCAATGCTTGAATGGTAGCTGTTGTTGTAGGAAAATTCTGCTAACGGTAGATGTCGATCCCAACTATTTCCGAAATCAATAACACATGCTCGTAGCATGTCTTCAAGCGTTTGTATCGTCCTTTCACTCTGCCCATCAGTTTGTGGATGATAGGCAGTACTCATGTCTAGACGAGTTCCTAATGCTTGCTGTAATGTCTGCCAGAATCTTGAAATAAATCTGCCATCCCTATCAGAGATAATAGAGATTGGTATTCCATGTCTGGAGACGACTTCCTTCAAATACAGTCGTGCTAACTTCTCCATCTTGTCATCTTTTCTTATTGGCAGGAAGTGTGCTGACTTGGTGAGACGATCAACTATTACGCAAATAGTATCATAACCACTTGCAGTCCTTGGCAATTTAGTGATGAAATCCATGGTAATGTTTTCCCATTTCCATTCTGGGATTTCGGGTTGTTGAAGTAGACCTGATGGTTTCTGATGCTCTGCTTTGACCTTAGAACACGTCAAACATTCCACTACGTATTTAACAACATCGGCTTTCATACCTGGCCACCAAAAATATTTCTTGAGATCCTTGTACATCTTCCCCGTTCCAGGATGTATTCAGTATCTGGTTTTATGAGCTTCTCTAAGTACCATTTCTCTCATATCTGCAAATTTTGGTACCCAAATTCTTTCAGCCCTATACCGGGTTCCGTCTTCCCGAATATTAAGATGCTTCTCCGATCCTTTGGGTATTTCATCCTTTAAATTTCCCTCTTTTAAAACTCCTTGTTGCGCCTCCTTTATTTGAGTAGTAAGGTTAGTGTGAATCATTATATTCATAGATTTTACTGGAATGGGTTCTCTGTCCTTTCTGCTCAAGGCATCGGCTACCACATTTGCCTTCCCCGGGTGGTAACGAATCTCAAAGTCATAATCATTCAACAATTCAATCCACCTACGCTACCTCATGTTCAGTTGTTTCTGATTAAATATGTGTTGAAAACTTTTGTGGTCGGTATATATAATACTTTTGACCCCATATAAGTAGTGCCTCCAAGTCTTTAATGCAAAAACAACCGCACCTAATTCCAAATCATGCGTTGTATAATTTTGTTCGTGAATCTTCAATTGTCTAGACGCATAAGCAATCACCTTTGTTCGTTGCATTAATACACAACCGAGACCTTGCTTTGATGCGTCACAATAAATCACAAAATCATCATTCCCTTCAGGCAATGACAATATAGGTGCCGTAGTTAGCTTTTTCTTCAATAACTAGAACGCTTTCTCTTGTTCATCCTTCCATTCAAATTTCTTCCCTTTATGCGTTAATGCAGTCAAGGGTTTTGCTATTCTGGAAAAGTCTTGGATGAACCTTCTGTAGTAACCAGCTATTCCTAAAAATTGACGTATATGCTTCGGAGTTTTTGGGGTTTCCCACTTTTCAACGGTTTCGATCTTTGCCGGGTCCACCTGGATACCTTCTTTGTTCACTATGTGACCGAGGAATTGAACTTCTTCCAACCAAAATGCACACTTTGAAAACTTAGCGTACAGTTTTTATTTCCTCAATACTTCTAGCACTTTTCTCAAATGTTCTTCGTGCTCTTGATCATTCTTTGAGTAAATAAGTATGTCATCAATGAAAACAATGACAAACTTTTCAAGATATGGCCCACACACTCAGTTTATAAGGTCCATGAACACAGCTGGTGCGTTAGTCAATCCAAACGGCATAACCATAAACTCGTAATGACCATAACGCGTCCTAAAAGCAGTTTTTGGAATATCATCCTCCTTTACTCGCATTTGATGATATCCAGAACGTAAATCGATCTTCGAATAAACCGACGAGCCTTGTAGTTGATCAAATAAGTCGTCAATTCTCGGCAGTGGATAACGGTTTTTGATGGTAAGTTTGTTCAACTCTCTGTAGTCAATACACAACCTAAATGTACCATCCTTCTTCTTGACAAACAAAACAGGAGCTCCTCATGGTGATGTGCTTGGTCGAATGAAACCACGTTCTAATAGTTCTTGCAGTTGGCTTTGCAGTTCTTTCATCTCACTGGGTGCGAGTCTGTAAGGAGCACGAGCTATTGGTGCAGCTCCTGGTACAAGATCTATTTGAAATTCAACGGATCGATGTGGGGGTAATCCCGGTAATTTTTTCGGAAATACATCGGGAAATTCTTTTGCAATGGGAACATCATTGATGCTCTTTTCTTCAGTTTGTACTTTCTCGACGTGTGCTAGAACAGCATAGCAACCTTTTCTTATTAGTTTTTGTGCCTTCAAATTACTAATAAGATGTAGCTTCGTGTTGCCCTTTTCTCCGTAAACCATTAAGGGTTTTCCTTTTTCTCGTATAATGCGAATTGCATTTTTGTAACAAACGATCTCCGCTTTCACTTCTTTCAACCAGTCCATACCGATTATCACATCAAAACTCCCTAACTCTACTGGTATCAAATCAATCTTAAATGTTTCGCTAACCAGTTTAATTTCTCGATTTCGACATATATTATCTGCTGAAATTAATTTACCATTTGCTAATTCGAGTAAAAATTTACTATCCAAAGGCGTCAATGGACAACTTAATTTAGCACAAAAATCTCTACTCATATAGCTTCTATCCGCACCCGAATCAAATAAAACGTAAGCAGATTTATTGTCAATAAGAAACGTACCCGTAACAAGCTCCGGGTCTTCCTGTGCCTCTGCCGCATTAATATTGAAAACTCTTCCGCGGCCTTGTCCATTCGTGTTCTCCTGGTTCGGGCAATTTCTAATAATGTGGCCCGGTTTTCCACATTTATAACAAACTACATTGGCATAACTTGCTCCGACACTACTTGCTCCGCCATTACTCGTTCCGACACCATTTGTTCCTTTCGTTCTGTTAACCCCTGGTCCGTAGACCTCACACTTCGCCGCGCTATGACCATTTCTTTTACACTTGTTGCAAAATTTGGTGCAGAACCCCGAGTGATACTTTTCACACCTTTGGCATAGCTGCTTCTGATTGTTGTTGTTGTTGCGGTTGTTATTGTTATTGGGATGATTGTTGTAGTAGTTGTTGTTGTTTTTGTTGTTGTTGTTGGGCCGTTTGTTGTAGTTGCGATTGATGTTGCGATTGTTGGGATAATTGTTGCGATTATTATTGTAATTGCTGTTGTTGTTGTATTGGTGATTCTTATCACCGTTTTCCTCCCACTTTCTTTTGACTTGCTTCACATTGGCCTCTTCAGCAGTCTGTTCTTTAATTCTTTCTTCAATCTGGTTCACTAGTTTGTGAGCCATTCTACAAGCCTGTTGTATGGAGGCGGGCTCGTGTGAACTTATATCTTCTTGGATTCTTTTCGGTAATCCTTTCACAAATGCGTCGATCTTCTCTTCCTCATCTTCGAATGCTCCCGGACACAATAGGCACAATTCTGTGAATCGTCTTTCGTACGTGGTAATATCAAATCCTTGGGTTCGTAACCCTCTAAGTTCTGTCTTGAGCTTATTGACCTCGGTTCTGGGACGGTACTTCTCGTTCATCAAGTGCTTGAATGCTGACCACGGTAGTGCGTACACATCGTCTTGTCCCACTTGCTCTAGATAGGTATTCCACCATGTTAACGCAGAACCTGTGAAGGTATGCGTAGCGTACTTCACTTTGTCCTCTTCAGTACACTTACTTATGGCAAACATCGATTCGACCTTCTCGGTCCACCGTTTCAATCCGATCGGTCCTTCGGTTCCATCAAATTCCAAAGGTTTGTAGGCAGTGAATTCTTTGTAAGTGCATCCTACACGATTTCATGTACTGCTAGATCCAAGGTTATTGTTGGTATGTAGCGTAGCCTGTACTGCGGCTATGTTTGAAGCAAGAAAGGCACGAAATTCCTCTTCACTCATATTCAAGGTGTGTCGAGTAGTCGGTGCCATTTCCTTCAAAATAGTCAAATGGAACAAGTTAATCATACAGAATATTAAGAGTAGTTAATAGTATTTCGTAGCATAATATGAACTCATTTATAAAAGCTTTTTCTTCATATTAGCGTTTTATAAGTTTAAATTCGGGTAGTATCTACCCGTTAAGTTCATACTTAGTAGCTAATATACAATTCAACTACTACAATTCTATATGAAAACTGATTATAATAATATTTCGCGTTCAAACTTTTATACAATATTTTACAAACATACAATACCGCTTATTTTACATAAAGCATGAAATATAGCACACAATAACTTTGATACAAGATAGTTGTGAAGATAATTCTAGCTAGTACACAAGTCGTTTAGAAAAGGCAATAAAGACACGTAATTCATACGTCCAGAAACAAGTCATGCATTCTGGTTTTACTAGGACTACTTCCCATCCTTGGTCTTGTGGAACATAACCGTTATGGCCATTGGTAAGACAGCATGTTGTAACGTCGTCAAAGGGATGAGGGTTACGTAATGACCAACAGTCTCGTAATAACCTAAAAACCTCATTTCTTACCCCAATTACCGACTCCGTCACTTGTGGGAACGTTTTGTTTAATAGCTGTAGCCCGATGTTCTTTTTCTCACTTTGGTGAGAAGCGAACATTACTAACCCGTAAGCATAGCATGCTTCTTTATGTTGCATGTTAGCCGCTTTTTCTAAATCATGAAGTCCTATATTCGGATATATTGAGTCAAAATAATTTCTTAACCCGTTGCGTAAAATAGCATTTGGGTTCCCCGCAATATATGCGTCAAAGTAAACACATCGTAACTTATGGGTTTCCCAATGTGATATCCCCCATCTTTCAAACGAAAGTCTCTTATAAACCAAGACATTCTTGGAACGTTCTTCGAATGTCTTACAAACTGATTTCGCCGTAAATAGTTGTGCCGAAAAATTCTGACCGACTCTAGACAAGATTTCATCAATCACGTCTCCGGGTAGGTCTCTTAAAATATTGGGTTGTCTATCCATTTTGTGTTTTTAAACTGTAAAATAGACAAGAGTTAGATTCATAAAAAAATACTTATTAATACAAGCAATTTTTACATATATCATAAAGCATAAGCACACTATATTACATATATTACACCACACGAATACAACTATCTTATTCCGACTCACTCGTTTCTTCTTTTTCGAACTTGGTTCTTTTTGCTAAGTTTTTAGGGATATATGATGTTCCCCTAATACGAGCCGTCATTTTCCAAATTGGTCTAGAAAAACCTGGTGGTTTAGAGGTTCCCGGGTTATTGTTACAACTTAAGAAATACGGGTGTTGACGATACATATAAAGTTCATCGGGGTTAGAATCATATTTCTCTATTTTTATGCCCTTTCCCTTATTGTTCTCTTTTGCCTTTTTAAATTCAGTTGGGGTAATTTCTATAACATCATCAAAATTCTCGTCGGAATCCGATTCATCGGAGAATTGGAAATCCTCCCAATATTTTGCTTCCTTGGCGGAAACACTATTGACCATAATTAACCTTGGTCGGTTGGTTGAGGATTTTCTTTTACTTAACCGTTTTATTATTTCCCCCACCGGTTCTATTTCCTCCTCCGGTTCCTCCTCTTCCGGTTCTGATTCTTCTTCCGGTTCCGACTCTTCTTCCGGTTCCTCTTCGGGAATTTGTGAATCAGTCCACGAATCATTCCAATTTACATTTGACTCTTCATTATTATTAGGTGAGTCAATGGGACTTATTCTAGAGGTAGACATCTATCACATAATATCAAACGCGTTAAGAGATTAATATATCACATAATATTCACATGTTAAAAATATATAGTTTCCAACAAAATTTGTTAAGCAATCATTTTTCAAGTAAACACGGTCGAAGTCCAGACTCACTAATGCATCCAAACAAACTCGATAAGACACACTAATGCAAAATTCTGGTTCTCTAAGACAACGCTCGGATACCAACTGAAATGTCCCGTTCTTATTGATTAAAAACGTTCCATATTAATTGATTTCGTTGCGAGGTTTTGACCTCTATATGAGACGTTTTTCAAAGACTGCATTCATTTTTAAAACAAACCATAACCTTTATTTCATAAATAAAGGTTTAAAAAGCTTTACGTAGATTATCAAATAATGATAATCTAAAATATCCTGTTTACACACGACCATTACATAATGGTTTACAATACAAATATGTTACATCGAAATCAGTTTCTAGAATGCAGTTTTTACACAATATCATACGAACATGGACTCCAAATCTCGTCCTTATTTTAATATGCAACAGCGGAAGCTCTTAGTATTCACCTGAGAATAAACATGCTTTAAACGTCAACAAAAATGTTGGTGAGTTATAGGTTTAACCTATATATATCAAGTCGTAACAATAGACCACAAGATTTCATATTTCAATACACATCCCATACATAGAGATAAAAATCATTCATATGGTGAACACCTGGTAACCGACATTAACAAGATGCATATATAAGAATATCCCCATCATTCCGGGACACCCTTCGGATACGATATAAATTTCGAAGTACTAAAGCATCCGGTACTTTGGATGGGGTTTGTTAGGCCCAATAGATCTATCTTTAGGATTCGCGTCAATTAGGGTGTCTGTTCCCTAATTCTTAGATTATCAGACTTAATAAAAAGGGGCATATTCGATTTCGATAATTCAACCATAGAATGTAGTTTCACGTACTTGTGTCTATTTTGTAAATCATTTATAAAACCTGCATGTATTCTCATCCCAAAAATATTAGATTTTAAAAGTGGGACTATAACTCACTTTCACAGATTTTTACTTCGTTGGGAAGTAAGACTTGGCCACTGGTTGATTCACGAACCTATAACAATATATACATATATATCAAAGTATGTTCAAAATATATTTACAACACTTTTAATATATTTTGATGTTTTAAGTTTATTAAGTCAGCTGTCCTCGTTAGTAACCTACAACTAGTTGTCCACAGTTAGATGTACAGAAATAAATCGATAAATATTATCTTGAATCAATCCACGACCCAGTGTATAAGTATCTCAGTATTGATCACAACTCAAACTATATATATTTTGGAATCAACCTCAACCCTGTATAGCTAACTCCAACATTCACATATAGAGTGTCTATGGTTGTTCCGAAATATATATAGATGTGTCGACATGATAGGTCGAAACATTGTATACGTGTCTATGGTATCTCAAGATTACATAATATACAATACAAGTTGATTAAGTTATGGTTGGAATAGATTTGTTACCAATTTTCACGTAGCTAAAATGAGAAAAATTATCCAATCTTGTTTTACCCATAACTTCTTCATTTTAAATCCATTTTGAGTGAATCAAATTGCTATGGTTTCATATTGAACTCTATTTTATGAATCTAAACAGAAAAAGTATAGGTTTATAGTCGGAAAAATAAGTTACAAGTCGTTTTTGTAAAGGTAGTCATTTCAGTCGAAAGAACGACGTCTAGATGACCATTTTAGAAAACATACTTCCACTTTGAGTTTAATCATAATTTTTGGATATAGTTTCATGTTCATAATAAAAATCATTTCCCAGAATAACAACTTTTAAATCAAAGTTTATCATAGTTTTTAATTAACTAACCCAAAACAGCCCGCGGTGTTACTACGACGGCGTAAATCCGGTTTTACGGTATTTTTCGTGTTTCCAGGTTTTAAATCATTAAGTTAGCATATCATATAGATATAGAACATGTGTTTAGTTGATTTTAAAAGTCAAGTTAGAAAGATTAACTTTTATTTGCGAACAAGTTTAGAATTAACTAAACTATGTTCTAGTGATTACAAGTTTAAACCTTCGAATAAGAGATCTTTATATGTATGAATTGAATGATGTTATGAACACCATTACTACCTCAAGTTCCTTGGATAAACCTACTGGAAATGAGAAAAATAGATCTAGCTTCAAAGGATCCTTGGATGGCTTGAAAGTTCTTGAAGCAGAATCATGACACGAGAACAATTTCAAGTAAGATTTCCACTCGAAATAAGATTGTTATAGTTATAGAAATTGAATTAAAGTTTGAATATGATTATTACCTTGTATTAGAAAGATAACCTACTGTAAGTAACAAAGGTTTCTTGATCTTGGATGATTACTTGGAATGGATTTAGAAAACTTGGAAGTAAACTTGCAATCTTGGAAGTATTCTTGATTTTATGAAACTAGAACTTTTGGAATTTATGAAGAACACTTAGAACTTGAAGATAGAACTTGAGAGAGATCAATTAGATGAAGAAAATTGAAGAATGAAAGTGTTTGTAGGTGTTTTTGGTCGTTGGTGTATGGATTAGATATAAAGGATATGTAATTTTGTTTTCATGTAAATAAGTCATGAATGATTACTCATATTTTTGTAATTTTATGAGATATTTCATGCTAGTTGCCAAATGATGGTTCCCACATGTGTTAGTTGACTCACATGGGCTGCTAAGAGCTGATCATTGGAGTGTATATACCAATAGTACATACATCTAAAAGCTGTGTATTGTACGAGTACGAACACGGGTGCATACGAGTAGAATTGTTGATGAAACTGAACGAGGATGTAATTGTAAGCATTTTTGTTAAGTAGAAGTATTTTGATAAGTGTCTTGAAGTCTTTCAAAAGTGTATGAATACATATTAAAACACTACATGTATATACATTTTAACTGAGTCGTTAAGTCATCGTTAGTCGTTACATGTAAATGTTGTTTTGAAACCTTTAGGTTAACGATCTTGTTGAATGTTGTTAACTCATTGTTTATTATAACAAATGAGATGTTAAATTGTTATATTATCATGATATTATGATATATAATATATCTTAGTATGATATATATACAGTTAAATGCCGTTACAACGATAATCATTACATATATGTCTCGTTTCGAAATCATTAAGTTAGTAGTCTTATTTTTACATATGTATTTCATTGTTAATACACTTAATAATATATTTACTTATCATTTAACATAATTAACCAAGTGTATCAATATCTTAATATGATTCATATGTACCTAGTAAAACGTTGTTATAACGATAATCGTTATATATATCGTTTTCGAGTTTCTTAAATTAATAGTCTCATTTTTATGTATATAACTCATTGTTAAAATACCTAATGAGATAAATACTTATAATAAAATCATGTTAACTATATATATAACTATATATATGTCATCGTATAGTTTTTACAAGTTTTAACGTTCGTGAATCACCGGTCAACTTGGGTGGTCAATTGTCTATATGAAACCTATTTCAATTAATCAAGTCTTAACAAGTTTGATTGCTTAACATGTTGGAACCACTTAATCATGTAAATAACAATTTCATTTAATATATATATATATATATAAACATGGAAAAGTTCGGGTCACTATAATACACGCTTTCTGTCTCTAGACTTCGACTGTCATCTGCCCAGCTCCAAGGCATGACTTCTTCCTCCCAGCTCCAAGGCATGACTTCATCCGCCCAGCTCCAAGGCATGACTTCATCTGCCCAGCTCCAAGGCATGACTTCATCTGCCCAGCTCCAAGGCATGACTTCATCGGCCCAGATCTAAGGCATGACCTCTTCCGCCCAGAACCAAGTATACAGGCAGAACATATGTAAGCCCTATTTTAAGATTGACTTAAGCCACACCATGGTTTTAGACCATGATCCGCGTCTGCAGGGATTCGTCCCGAGGGAAAATGTCAATCGGCAAACTACTCCTCACACGACACATCTATATATATTTCGGAACAACCATAGATACTCTATATGTGAATGTTGGAGTTAGCTATACAGGGTTGAGGTTGATTCCAAAATATATATAGTTTGAGTTGTGATCAATACTGAGATACGTATACACTGGGTCGTGGATTGATTCAAGATAATATTTATCGATTTATTTCTGTACATCTAACTGTGGACAACTAGTTGTAGGTTACTAACGAGGACAGCTGACTTAATAAACTTAAAACATCAAAATATATTAAAAGTGTTGTAATTATATTTTGATCATACTTTGATATATATGTACATATTTGTATAGGTTCGTGAATCGATCTGTGGCCAAGTCTTATTTCCGAGGAAGGAAATATCCGTGAAAGTGAGTTATATTCCCACTTTTAAAATCTGATATTTTTGGGATGAGAATACATGCAGGTTTTATAAATGATTTACAAAATAGACACAAGTACTTGAAACTACATTCTATGGTTGAATATCGAAATCGAATATGCCCCTTTTTATTAAGTCTGGTAATCTAAGAATTAGGGAACAGACACCCTAATTGACGCGAATCCTAAAGATAGATCTATTGGGCCTAACAAACCCCATCCAAAGTACCGGATGCTTTAGTACTTCGAAATTTATATCATATCCGAAGGGTGTCCCGGAATGATGGGGATATTCTTATATATGCATATTGTTAATGTCGGTTACCAGGTGTTCACCATATGAATGATTTTTATCTCTATGTATGGGATGTGTATTGAAATATGAAATCTTGTGGTCTATTCTTACGATTTGATATATATAGGTTAAACCTATAACTCACCAACATTTTTGTTGACGTTTAAAGCATGTTTATTCTCAGGTGAATACTAAGAGCTTCCGCTGTTGCATACTAAAATAAGGACAAGATTTGGAGTCCATGTTTGTATGATATTGTGTAAAAACTGCATTCAAGAAACATATGTCGATGTAATATATTTCTATTGTAAACCATTATGTAATGGTCATGTGTAAACAATATATTTTAGATTATCATTATTTGATAATCTACGTAATGCTTTTAAAACCTTTATTGTTAAAATAAAGGTTATGGTTGTTTTAAAAATGAATGTAGTCTTTGAAAAACGTCTCATATAGAGGTCAAAACCTCGCAACGAAATCAATTAATATGGAACGTTTATAATCAATATGAACGGGACATTTCAGTTGGTATCAGAGCGTTGGTCTTAGAGAACCAGAAAATTTGCATTAGTGTGTCTTATCGAGTTTGTTAGGATGCATTAGTGAGTCTGGACTTCGACCGTGTTTTCTTTAAAAATGATTGCTTAACATTTTTGTTGGAAACTATATATTATTAACATGTAAATATTATGTGATATATTAATCTCTTAACATGTTTGATATTGTGTGATAGATGTCTACCTCTAGCACAAATCCCATTGACTCACCTAATAATAACGAAGAGTAGAATATATATTGGCAAGATTCACAAGTTCCCGAAGAACCGGAAGAAGAGGAAACGGAATCGGAAGAAGAGGAACCGAAAGAAGAGGAACCAGAAGAAGAAGAACCAGAAGAAGAAGAGGTTCCAGAGGGGGGAATAGTAGGAACCACAGAAAACTGGTCAAATAAAATAAAATCCTCAACCAATGGACCAAAGTTAATAATGGTCAATGGTGTTTCCCCTAAGGAAGTAAAATATTGGGAAAATTACCAATTTTCAGATGAATCGGATCCTGATGAGGATTCCGATGATGTTATAGAAATTACCCCGACCCAATTTAATGAGGCAAAAGAAAATAATAAGGGAAAAGGCATCAAAATAGAGAAATCTGATTCCGACCCCGATGAACTTTATATGTACCGTCAACACCCGTATTTTCAATATCGTGACAATAACCCGAGAACCTCTAAACCACCAGGTTTTTCTAAACCAATGTGGAAAACGACGGCTCGTATTAGAGGAACATCATATATCCCTAGAAAATTAGGAAAACGAACCAAGTCCGAAGAAGAAGAAGAAACCAGTGATTCAGATTAGAGGGGTGTGAGCATGTTGTGTAATAAATGTATTGTAGTGTGCTTGTACTTTTATGTTCTATGTAAAAATTGCTTGTATTGTTTATTATTACGAATCTAATCCTTGTCTATTTTACAGTATAAAAATAAAATGGACGTTAAGTGTAGACTACCGAATATTTTAGAAGACCTACCAGAGGATATGATTGAGGAAATCTTGTCTAGAGTCGGTCAGAATTCATCAGCACATTTAGTTATGGCGAAATTAACTTGTCAAACATTTGAAAGACTTTCCAGAAATGCCTTAGTTTATAAAAGGCTTTCCTTTGATAGGTGGGGTATATCACATTGGGGAGACCGTAAGTTACGCCGTGTTTTCTTTAAAGCATTAAATGCGGGGAACCCAAATGCAATTTTACGCTACGGGTTAAGAACATATTTTGTGAAAGGACCCGTTCATATACATTATAAACGATCTACAATAGTTGATTACATCGCGAGGTATTTGACCTCTATATGATACATTTTACAAATATTGCATTCGTTTTTAAAAGACAAACTTTCTTTACAACGAAAGTTGACGGCATGCACACCATTTCATAATACATCCAACTATAATTGGCTTAATAATAATTTTGATGAACTCAATGACTCGAATGCAACGTCTTTCAAAATATGCCATGAATGACTCCAAGTAATATCCTTAAAATGAGGTAATGCACAGCGGAAGATTTTTTTAATACCTGAGAATAAACATGCTTTAAAGTGTCAACCAAAAGGTTGGTGAGTTCATAGGTTTATCATAACAATCATTTCAATATATTAATAGACCACAAGATTTCCGTTTATAAATATATGTACACTCGCAAGTGTATAAAAGTATTCTATAAGTTGTAGGCACCCGGTAACAAGCCTTAACGTTCATGTTTTACCCTCTGAAGTACACCAGATCAGGTGTGTTTAAAATGACCTCGAAGTACTAAAGCATCCCATAGTCAGGATGGGGTTTGTCAGGCCCAATAGATCTATCTTTAGGATTCGCGCCTACCGTACATAGACAAGTAGTTTAATGTTACCAAGCTAAGGGTATATTTCTGGTTTAAACCCACGTAGAATTAGTTTTAGTACTTGTGCCTATTTCGTAAAACATTTATAAAAACAGCGCATGTATTCTCAGTCCCAAAAATATATATAAAAGGGAGCAAATGAAACTCACAATACTATATTTCGTAGTAAAAATACATATAACGTCATTTAACAAGTGCAAGGTTGGCTTTGGATTCACGAACGTATCAATATTGAGATTCAATATTGCAGGAAAGTACGTAGACGCAACGGAGATGATAAACACTAGATTGACCTCACGAGCATACCCATGAACCATACCCATCACTTCCATAGCTATAACCCATAATTTCCTTAGCTTCGACTCATTAAAAAAAAACTATTTTGAAATCACTCGGACAGTACTCCGTCGTAATATTTTATGTATACTAATAATATCTTGAAATAATATAGAGCAAGTATACATATATATATATATATATATATATATATATATATATATATATATATATATATATATATATATATATATATATATATATATATATATATATATATATATATAAATCGATTGAGAGAGTTTAAAGAAATATATTTTCAAGTTTCTATGAAATAATGAAAGCTATTGAATTCTATTTATAATAAATTTTTGAATTATTAAAGTGAATTATTAAAGTATGAATTATTAAAGTGAATTATTAAAGTATGAATTATTAAAGTAAATTATTAAAGTATGAATTATTAAAGTGAATTATTAAAGTATGAATTATTAAAGTGAATTATTAAAGTATGAATTATTAAAGTGAATTATTAAAGTATGAATTATTAAAGTTAAAGTAAAGTAAAAGTAAAGTAAAGGTAAAGTTAAAGTATAGTAAAAGTATAAAAACTATGTATGTATAATACGCGTATAAATATATATAATATTAATTTAAATCGTTATATATATTTAATGAAATAAAATATAAATATCGTTATATTTATTACACTGGTTAAGTAATGACTTGTCAAAAGTGATTCTTGATATTTATAAAAGTTATATACGTTTTAATAATAAAGTTCTTTTTAAACTGAAAACTTCTTTGTACGTTTGAAAATAGATTAATAGAATATTATGAAAACCAATTCTCCACTAACTTTTGTCTAACTTTCGTAAATGACACTTTTTGTTTTTATTTATAAATAGCTTTACAAATTATTCTGAATATCGTTAGGAGGAATAGATTTTCTCAAATCATAGTGGACCTCTCAACAGAGACTTGTAATCATAATTCAATGTTTCTGATAATTCAATCATTTAATATATATCTTTTTTAATTTCGTCGAAAATCATATTGAAACAAAAACGTTCGTGTAAAGTATTTTACGTTTAATACTTTATTAATATTCTCAAGTTATAATATATATATACATATACATATCTATTTATATATAACGGTTCGTGAATCGTCGGAATTTGGTCGAGGTTATAATGAATGTATGAACACAGTTTAAAATTCTTGAGATTTAACTTAACAAACTTTGCTTATCGTGTCGGAATAATATAAAGATTAAAGTTTAAATTTGGTCAGAAATTTCCGGGTCGTCACATTTTGACTCAACATATCCCAACATAGGATTTCGTGAATTAGAAAGAGCTTCTAACATGCAACATAAAGAAGCATGTTATGCTTACGGGTTAGTGATGTTCGCTTCTTACCAAAGTGAGAAAAAGAACATCGGATTGCAGCTTTTAAATAAAACTTTCCCACAAGTAACGGATTCAGTAGTTGGGGTGAGAAATAAGGTTTTTAGATTATTACTGGGCTGTTGGACATTACGAAACCCTCGTCCTTTTGACAACATTACAACATGCTGCCTAGCCAATGGTCATAACGGTTATTTTCCACAAGTCCAAGGATGGGAAGTCGTCTTAGTAAAACCAGAATGCATGACTTGTTTCTGGACTTATGAATTACGTGTCTTTATTTCCTTTGCTGAACAACTTGCGTATTAACTAGATTTATCTTCAAAACTGTCATGTATCATAGTGTACTATATTTCTTGTTATATGTAATATAGCAAAAAGGAATTTCGTGCCTTTCTTGCTTCAAACATAGCCGCAGTACAGGCCGCGCTACATACCAACAATAACTCTGAATCTAGCAATACAGCTAACGGCGCAAAAAATTGTGTAGGATGCTCCTACAAGGAATTCACTGCCTGTAAACCTTCAGAATTTGATGGGACCGACGGACCAATCGGATTGAAACGGTGGACCGAGAAAGTTGAATCGGTGTTTGCCATAAGTAAGTGTGCTGAAGGAGACAAAGTGAAGTACGCTACGCATACCTTCACAGGTATTGCGTTAACATGGTGGAATACCTATCTAGAGCAAGTGGGACAAGATGCTGCTTGCGCGCTACCGTGGTCAGCATTCAAGCACTTGATGAACGAGAAGTACCGTCCCAGAACCAAGGTCAATAAGCTCAAGTCAGAACTTAGAGGGTTACGAACACAAGGATTCGATATTACTTCGTACGAAAGACGATTCACAGAATTGTGCCTATTGTGTCCGAGAGCGTTCGAAGATGAGGAAGAGAAGATCGACGCGTTTGTGAAAGGGTTACCGGAGAGAATCCAAGAAGATATAAGTTCACATGAGCCTGCCTCCATACAAAAGGCATGTAGAATGGCTCACAAACTAGTGAACCAGATTGAGGGAAGAATTAAAGAACAGGCGGCCGAAGAGGTCAACGTGAAGCTAGTCAAAAGAAAGTGGGAGGAAAACGGTGATAAGAGTCACCAAAACAACAACAACTATTCCAACAATCGCAACATCAATCGCAACTACCACAAACAGTACAACAACAACAACTACAACAATCATCCCAACAACAATAACAACCGCAACAACAACAACAATCAGAAGCAGCTATGCCAAAGGTGTGAAAAATATCACTCGGGGTTCTGCACCAAATTTTGCAACAAGTGTAAAAGAAATGGTCATAGCGCGGCGAAGTGTGAGGTCTATGGACCAGGGGTTAACATAACGAAAGGAACAAATGGTGTCGGAACGAGTAATGGCGGAGCAAGTAGTGTCGGAGCAAGTTATGTCAATGTAGTTTGTTATAAATGTGGAAAACCGGGCCACATTATTAGAAATTACCCGAACCAGGAGAACACAAATGGAGAAGGCCGCGGAAGAGTTTTCAATATTAATGCGGCAGAGGCACAGGAAGACCCGGAGCTTGTTACGGGTACGTTTCTTATTGATAATAAATCTGCTTACGTTTTATTTGATTCGGGTGCAGATAGAAGCTATATGAGTAGAGATTTTTGTGGTAAATTAAGTTATCTATTGACGCCGTTGGATAGTAAATTTTTACTCGAATTAGCAAACGGTAAATTAATTTCAGCAGATTATATATGCCGGAATCGAGAAATTAAACTGGGTAGCGAAATATTTAAGATTGATTTGATACCAGTAGAGTTAGGGAGTTTTGATGTAATAGTTGGCATGGACTGGCTGAAGGAGATGAAAGCAGAGATCGTATGTTACAAAAATGCAATTCGCATTGTACGAGAAGAAGGAGAACCCTTAATGGTGTACGGAGAAAAGGGCAACACGAAGCTACATCTTATTAGTAATTTGAAGGCACAAAAACTAATAAGAAAAGGTTGCTATGCTGTTCTAGCACACGTCGAGAAAGTACAAACTGAAGAAAAGAGCATCAATGATGTTCCCGTCGCAAAAGAATTTCCCGATGTATTTCCGAAAGAATTACCGGGACTACATCCACATCGATCTGTTGAATTTCAAATAGATCTTGTACCAGGAGCTGCACCAATAGCTCGTGCTCCTTACAGACTCACACCCAGCGAGATGAAACAACTGCAAAGCCAACTGCAAGAACTATTAGAACGTGGTTTCATTCGACCAAGCACATCACCATGGGGAGCTCCTGTTTTGTTTGTCAAGAAGAAGGATGGTACATTTAGGTTGTGTATTGACTATAGAGAGTTGAATAAACTTACCATCAAAAACCGTTATCCACTACCGAGAATTGACGACTTATTTGATCAACTACAAGGCTCGTCGATTTATTCAAAAATCGATTTACGTTCTGGATATCATCAAATGTGAGTAAAGGAGGATGATATTCCAAAAATTGCTTTTAGGACGCGTTATGGTCATTACGAGTTTATGGTTATGCCGGTTGGATTGACTAACGCACCAGCTGTGTTCATGGACCTTATGAACCTAGTGTGTGGGCCATATCTTGACAAGTTTGTCATTGTTTTCATCGATGACATACTTATTTACTCAAAGAATAATCAAGAGCACGAAGAACATTTGAGAAAAGTGCTAGAAGTATTGAGGAAAGAAAAACTGTACGCTAAGTTTTCAAAGTGTGCATTTTAGTTGGAAGAAGTTCAATTTCTCGGTCACATAGTGAATAAAGAAGGTATCTAGGTGGACCCGGCAAAGATCGAAACCGTTGAAAAGTGGGAAACCCCAAAAACTCCGAAGCATATACGTCAATTTTTAGGATTGGCTGGTTACTACAGAAGATTCATCCAAGATTTCTCCAAAATAGCAAAACCCTTGACTACATTAACGCATAAAGGGAAGAAATTTGAATGGAAGGATGAACAAGAGAAGGCGTTTCAGTTATTGAAGAAAAAGCTAACTACGGCTCCTATATTGTCATTGCCTGAAGGGAATGATGATTTTGTGATTTATTGTGAAGCATCAAAGCAAGGTCTCGGTTGTGTATTAATGCAATGAAAGAAGGTGATTGCTTATGCGTCTAGACAATTGAAGATTCACGAGCAAAATTATACGACTCACTATTTAGAATTGGGTAGCTGTTGTTTTTGCATTAAAGACTTGGAGGCATTATTTATATGGGGTCAAAAGTATTATATATACTGACCACAAAAGTCTCCAACATATATTTAATCAGAAGCAACTGAATATGAGACAACGCAGGTGGATTGAACTGTTGAATGATTATGATTTTGAGATTCGATACCACCCGGGGAAGGCGAATGTGGTAGCTGATGCTTTGAGTAGAAAGGACAGAGAACCTATACGGGTAAAAGCTATGAATATAATTATTCGTACTAACCTTACTACTCAAATAAAGGAGGCGCAACAGGGGGTTGTAAAAGAAGGAAAGTTGAAGAATGAGATACCCAAAGGATCAGAGAAACATCTTAATATTCGGAAAGACGGAACCCGATATAGGGCTGATAGAATTTGGGTACCAAGGTTTGGAGATGTGAGAGAAATGGTACTTAAGGAAGCACATAAAACCAGATATTCAATACATCCCGGAGCGAGGAAGATATATAAAGATCTCAAGAAACACTTTTGGTGGCCGGGTATGAAAGCCGATATTGCTAAATATGTAGGAGAATGTTTGACGTGTTCTAAGGTCAAAGCTGAACATCAAAAACCATCAGGTCTACTACAACAACCTGAAATCCCGGAATGGAAATGGGAAAACATTACCATGGATTTCATTACTAAATTGCCAAGGACTGCAAGTGGTTATGATACTATTTGGGTAATAGTTGATCGTCTCACCAAGTCAGCACACTTCCTGCCAATGAGAGAAGATGACAAAATGGAGAAGTTGGCACGATTGTATTTGAAGGAGGTTGTCTCCAGACATGGAATACCCGTCTCTATTATCTCTGATAGGGATGGTCGATTTGTTTCAAGGTTCTGGCAGACGTTGCAACAAGCATTGGGGACTCGTCTAGATATGAGTACTGCCTATCATCCACAAACTGATGGGCAGAGCGAAAGGACGATACAAATGCTTGAAGACATGCTACGAGCATGTGTTATTGATTTCGAAAATAGGTGGGATCGACACCTACCGTTAGCAGAATTTTCCTACAACAACAGTTATCATTCTAGTATTGAGATGGCGCCGTTTGAGGCACTTTATGGTAGAAAGTGCAGGTCTCCGATTTGTTGGAATGAAGTGGGGGATAGACAGATTACGGGTCCAGAGATAATACAAGAAACTACCGAGAAAATCATCCAAATTCAACAACGATTGAAAACCACCCACAGTCGACAAAAGAGCTACGCGGACAGTAAAAGAAAAGATATAGAGTTTGAAATTGGAGAAATGGTCATGCTTAAGGTTTCACCTTGGAAAGGCGTTGTTCGATTTGGTAAACAGGGGAAACTAAATCCAAGGTACATTGGACCATTTAAGATTATAGATCGTGTCAGACCAGTAGCTTAACAACTGGAGCTACCTCAACAACTCGCGGCTGTATATAACACTTTCCACGTCTTGAATTTGAAGAAATGTTTTACTAAAGAAGATCTCACTATTCCGTTGGACCAAATCCAAATCAATGAAAAACTTCAATTCATTGAAGAACCCGTCGAAATACTGGATCGTGAGGTTAAGAGACTTAAGCAAAACAAGATACCGATTGTTAAGGTTCGATGGAATACTCGTAGAGGACCTGAGTTTACCTGGGAGTGTGAAGATCAGATGAAGAAGAAATACCCGCATCTATTTCTAGAAGATTCGTCAACACCTTCAACAGCTTAAAATTTCGGGACTAAATTTATTTAACGGGTAGGTACTGTAGTGACCCGAACTTTTCCATGTTTATGTATATTAATTGAGATTGATATTTACATGACTAAATATTTCCAACGTGTTAAGAAATCAAACTTGTTAAGACTTGATTAAATGAAATAAGTTTCATATAGACAATTGATCACCCAAGTTGACCGGCGATTCACGAACGTTACAAAATTGTGAAAACTACATGTTGTGGTATATATAGACATATATATATATGGTTGACATGAGATTATGATGAGTAAGTATCTCACTAAGTATATTAACAATGTGGATATACATAAGAAATGAGTTTACTAAGTTAAGAAACTCGAAATGATATATATAATGATTATCGTTATGATAACGTCTACTAAATACATATGTATCATATTAAGATATCGATACACTATATTTAACATGATAAAATTATATTTAAATATATCATTAAGTGTGTTAACAATGAACTACATATGTAAAAACAAGACTACTAACTCAAGAATTACGAAACGAGACTTATATGTAACGATTATCGTTGTAAGGATATTTTAATGTATGTATCATATTAAGAGACATTCATACATCATAATATCATGATAATATAATAATTTAACATCTAATTTGATATAATAAATATTGGGTTAACAACATTAATTGAGATCGTTAACTTAAAGGTTTCAAAACAACACTTACATGTAACGACTAACGAAGACTTAACGACTCCATTAGAATGTATATACATGTTGTGTTTTGATATGTATTCTTACACTTTTAAAAGACTTCAAGACACATATCAAAGTACTTCTACTTAACAAAAATGCTTACAATTACATCCTCGTTCAGTTTCATCAACAATTCTACTCGTATGCACCCGTATTCGTACTCGTACAATACACAGCTTTTAGATGTATGTACTATTGGTATATACACTCCAATTATCAGCTCTTAGCAGCCCATGTGAGTCACCTAACACATGTGGGAACCATCATTTGGCAACTAGCATGAAATATCTCATAAAATTACAAAAATATTAGTAATCATTCATGACTTATTTACATGAAAACAAAATTACATATCCTTTATATCTAATCCATATACCAACGACCAAAAACACCTACAAACACTTTTATTCTTCAATTTTCTTCATATAATTGATCTCTCTCAAATTCCATCTTCAAGTTCTAAGTGTTCTTCATAAATTCCATAAGTATAGTTTCATAAAAATCAAGAATACTTCCAAGTTTGCAAGTCTACTTCCAAGCTTTCTAATCCATTTCAAGTAATCATCTAAGATCAAGGAACCTTTGTTATTTATAGTAGGTTATCTTTCTAATTCAAGGTAATATTCATATTCAAACTTTGATTCAATTTCTACAACTATAACAATCTTATTTCGAGTGAAAATCTTACTTGAACTATTTTCGTGTCATGATTCTGCTTCAAGAACTTTCAAGCCATCCAAGGATCCTTTGAAGCTAGATCCATTTTTCTCATTTCTAGTAGTTTTATCCAGAAAACTTGAGGTAGTAATGATATTCATAACATCATTCGATTCATACATATAAAGCTATCTTATTCGAAGGTTTAAACTTGTAATCACTAGAACATAGTTTAGTTAATTCTAAACTTGTTCGCAAACAAAAGTTAATCCTTCTAACTTGACTTTTAAAATCAACTAATCACATGTTATATATCTATATGATATGCTAACTTAATGATTTAAAACCTGGAAACACGATGAACACCATAAAATCGGATATACGCCGTCATAGTGAAACTGGGGGCTGTTTTGGTTAAGATAATTAAAAACTATGATAAACTTTTATTTAAAAGTTGTTCTTCTGGGAAAATGATTTTTCATATGAACATGAAACTATATCCAAAAATCTTGGTTAAACTCAAAGTGAAAGTATGTTTTTCAAAATGGTCATCAAGATGTCGTTCTTTCGACGGAAATGACTACCTCTTTAGTAATTGACATGTAACTTAAATTTCCGACTATAAACCTATACTTTTTCTGTTTGGATTCATAAATTAGAGATCAATATAAAACCATAGCAATTTGATTCACTCAAAATGGATTTAAAATGAAGAAGTTATGGGTAAAACAAGATTGGATATTTTTGATCTTTTTAGCTACGGGAAATGTTTAACAAATCTATACAAATCATATCCTAGCTAACTTTTATTGTATTATACATGTATTCTAATATATTATGTAATCTTGGGATACCATAGACACGTATGCAAATGTTTTGACATATCATATTGACCCATGTATATATATTATTTGGAACATCCATAAACACTCTATATGCATTAATGTTGGAGTTAGCTATACAGGGTTGAGGTTGATTCCAAAAATATATATACTTTGAGTTGTGATCTAGCCCGAGACGTGTATACACTGGGTCATGGATTGATTCAAGATAATATATATCGATTTATTTCTGTACATCTAACTGTGGACAACTAGTTGTAGGTTATTAACGAGGACAGCTGACTTAATACACTTAAATCTTTAAAACATAATAAAAATGGTTGTAATTATATTTTGATCATACTTTGATATATATGTACATATTTGTATAGGTTCATGAATCGATCCATGGCCAAGTCTTATTTTCGAGGAAGGAAATATCTGTGAAAGTGAGTTATAGTCCCACTTTTAAAATCTAATATTTTTGGGATGAGAATACATGCAGGTTTTATAAATGATTTACAAAATAGACACAAGTACGTAAAACTACATTCTATGGTTAAATTATCGAAATCGAATATGTCCTTTTTTATTAAGTTTGGTAATCTAAGAATTAGGGAACAGACACCCTAATTGACGCGAATCCTAAAGATAGATCTATTGGGCCTAACAAACCCATCGAAAGTACCGGATACTTTAGTACTTCGAAATTTATATCATATCCGAAGGGTGTCCCGGAATGATGGGGATATTCTTATATATGCATCTTGTTAATGTCGGTTACCAGGTGTTCACCATATGAATGATTTTTATCTCTATGTATGGGATGTGTATTGAAATATGAAATCTTGTGGTCTATTGTTACGATTTGATATATATAGGTTAAACCTATAACTCACCAATATTTTTGTTGATGTTTAAAGCATGTTTATTCTCAGGTGAATACTAAGAGCTTCCGCTGTTGCATACTAAAATAAGGACAAGATTTGGAGTCCATGTTTGTATGATATTGTGTAAAAACTGCATTCAAGAAACATATGTCGATGTAATATATTTCTATTGTAAACCATTATGTAATGGTCATGTGTAAACAGTATATTTTAGATTATCATTATTTGATAATCTACGTAATGATTTTAAAACCTTTATTGATAAAATAAAGGTTATGGTTGTTTTTAAAATGAATGTAGTCTTTGAAAAACGTCTCATATAGAGGTCAAAACCTCGCAACGAAATCAATTAATATGGAACGTTTATAATCAATATGAACGGGACATTTCATGTTAGCTACTAAGTATGAACTTAACGGGTAGGTACTACCCGAATTAAAAATTATAAAACGCTAATATGAAGAAAAAGCTTATATAAATAAGTTCATATTATGCTATGAAATACTATTGACTACTCTTAAAAGTCTATATGATTAACTCAATTTTTTGGCTATTTTTGAAGGAAATGGCACCGACTACTCGTCAGAATTTGAATATGAGCGAGGAAGATTTATGTGCATTCCTTGTTGTAAACATAGCCGCAGTTCAGGCTATTATGCAAAACAACAACAATAACTCTGGGTCTAGCAGTGGAGTTAACTCCATAAGAAACCGTGTAGGATGCTCCTACAAGGCTTTCACTGCCTGTAAACCTCTAGAATTTGATGGAACTGAAGGACCAGTCGGACTAAAACGATGGACCGAGAAGGTCGAATCTGTGTTTGCTATAAGCAAATGTGCCGAAGAAGACAGGGTTAAGTACGCAACGCATACGTTCACAGGTACTGCGTTAACATGGTGGAACACCTACTTCGAACAGGTGGGACAAGATGCTGCTTACGAAGTCAATAAGCTCAAGACAGAGCTTAGAGAATTACGAGCGCAAGGATTCGATATTACCACATACGAACAACGATTCACAGAGTTGTGTTTATTGTGTCCAAGAGTGTTCGAAGATGAAGAAGAGCAGATCGATGCATTTGTAAAAGGGTTACCAGAGAGAATTCAGGAGGATGTGAGTGCGAACGCACCTACCTCAATGCAAAAGGCAAGTCGAATGGCTCACAAACTTATAAATCAGATCGAGGGGAGGATTAAAGAGCAGGCGGCCGAGGAGGCCAAAATGAAACAAGTCAAGAGAAAGTGGGAAGAAAACAGTGATAAGGGTCACCAACACAACAACAGTAACTATCGCTTCAACAGTCAGCCCAACAATCACAACTACAATTGCATCATTTTTCACAAAAACAAACGCAACAACAACTATCTCAACAACAACAACTACAACAACTGTTCCAACAACAATAACAACCACAACAACAACAATCTCAGCAATAACAACAAGGGGCAGAAACCGTACCAGAGGTGTGAAGGATACCATCTGAATGGGTTCTGCACGACATTTTGCACCAAGTGTAAGAGAAATGGTCATAGTGCGATGAAGTGTGAAGTCTACGGACCAATGACCAACAGAATTAAAAGAACAAATAATGTCGAAACAAATAATGTCGGAACAAATAATGCCGCCATTATTTGTTATGGATGTGGAAAACCGGGCCACTTCAGGACTAACTGCCCGAACCAAGGGAATACTAATGGGCAAAGCCACGGAAGAGTTTTCAATATTAATGCGGCAGAAGCACAGGAAGACCCGAAGCTTGTTACGGGTACGTTTCTTATTGATGAAAAATCTGCTTATGTTTTATTTGATTCGGGTGCGGATAGAAGCTATATGAGTAGAGATTTTTGTGCTAAATTGAATTTTCCATTAACACCTTTGGATAATAAGTTTTTACTCGAATTAGCAAACGGTAAATTTATTACAGCGGATAAAATATGTCAGAACCGAGAAATTAAATTAGTTGGCGAAACGTTTAAGATTAATTTGATACCAGTAGAGTTAGGGAGTTTCGATGTGATAATTGGCATGGATTGGTTGAAAAAGAAGAGAGCAGAGGTTGTATGTTACAAAAACGCGATTCACATTGTACGCGAAAAAGGAAAACCCTTAATGGTGTACGGAGAAAAGAGCAACGCGAAGTTAAATCTTATTAGTAGCTTGAAGGCACAAAAACTAATAAGAAAAGGTTGCTATGTCATTTTAGCACACATCGAGGAAGTCAAAACCGAAGAAAAGAACATCAGTGATGTTCCCGTCGCAAAAGTATTTCCCGATGTATTTTCAAAAGAATTACCGGGACTACCTCCACATCGATCTGTTAAATTTCAAATAGATCTTGTACCCGGAGCTACACCAATAGCTCGTGCTCCATACAGACTCGTACCCAGCGAAATGAAGGAATTACAAAGCCAATTACAAGAACTTTTGGAACGTGGTTTTATTCGACCTAGCACATCACCATGGGGAGCTCCTGTTTTGTTTGTCAAGAAGAAAGATGGTACATTTAGATTGTGTATCGACTACCAAGAGTTGAACAAAGTTACCATCAAGAACCGTTATCCGCTACCGAGAATCGACGACTTATTTGATCAACTGCAAGGTTAGTCGGTTTATTCGAAGATCGATTTACGTTTTGGGTATCATCAAATGCAGGTGAAGGAGGATGATATTCCAAAGACTGCATTTAGAACACGTTATGGTCATTATGAGTTTATGGTTATGCCGTTTGGTTTAACTAACGCACCAGCCGTGTTCATGGACCTCATGAACTGAGTGTGTGGACCATACTTTGAAAAGTTTGTCATTGTTTTCATCGATGACATACTCATTTACTCAAAGAATGATCAAGAGCATGAAGAACATTTGAGAAAAGTACTAGAGTTGCTGAGGAAAGAAAAACTGTACGCTAAGTTTTCAAAGTGTGCATTTTGGTTGGAAGAAGTTCAATTCCTCGATCACATAGTGAACAAAGAAGGTATTCAAGTGGATCCGGCAAAGATTGAAACCGTTAAAAAGTGGGAAACCCCGAAAACTCCGAAGCATATACGTAAATTTTTAGGATTGGCTGGTTACTACAGAAGATTCATCCAAGATTTTTTCCAAAATAGCAAAACCCTTGACTGCATTAACGCATAAAGGGAAGAAATTTGAATGGAAGGATGAGCAGGAGAAAGCGTTTCAATTGTTGAAGAAAAAGTTAACTACGGAACCTATATTGTCATTGCCTGAAGGAAATGATGATTTTGTGATATATTGTGACGCCTCAAAGCAAGGCCTCGGTTATGTATTAATGCAACGAACAAAGGTAATTGCTTATGCTTCTAGACAATGGAAGATTCACCAGCAGAATTATACGACGCATGATTTGGAGTTAGGCGCGGCTGTTATTGCATTAAAAGCTTGGAGGAACTACTTATATGGGGTCAAAAGTATTATATATACCGATCACAAAAGTCTCCAACACATATTTAATCAGAAACAACTAAACATGAGGCAGCGTAGGTGGATTGAATTGTTAAATGATTACGATTTTGAGATTCGTTACCACCCGGGAAAGGGGAATGTGGTAGCCGACGCTTTGAGTAGAAGAGACAGAGAACCTATGCGGGTAAAAGCTATGAATATAATTATTCGTACTAACCTTACTACTCAAATAAAGGAGGCGCAACAGGGAGTTTTAAAAGAGGGAAATTTTAAGAATGAAATACCCAAAGGATCGAAAAAATATCTTAATATTCGGGAAGATGGAACCCGGTATAGGGCTGAAAGAATTTGGGTACCAAAATTTGGAGTTGTGAGAGAAATGGTACTTAAGGAAGCACATAAAACCAGATATTCGATACATCCCGGAGCGGGGAAGATGTACAAAGATCTCAAGAAACACTTTTGGTGGCCGGGTATGAAAGCCGATATTGCTAAATACGTAGAAGAATGTTTGACGTGTTCTAAGGTCAAAGCTGAACATCAGAAACCATCAGGTCTACTTCAACAACCTGAAATCCTGGAATGGAAATTGGAAAACATTACCATGGATTTCATTACTAAATTGGCAAGGACTGCAAGTGGTTATGATACTATTTGGGTAATAGTCAATCGTCTTACAAAGTCAGCACACTTTCTGCCAATGAGAGGAGATGATAAAAATGGAGAAGTTAGCACGACTATACTTGAAGGAAGTTATCTCCAGACATGGAATACCAATCTCTATTATCTCTGATAGGGATGGCGGATTTGTCTCAAGGTTTTGGCAAACGTTACAACAAGCATTGGGGACTCGTCTAGACATGAGTACTTCCTATCATCCACAAACTGATGGACAAAGTGAAAGAATGATACAGACTCTTGAAGACATGCTACGAGCATGTGTTATTGATTTTGGAAACAGCTGGGATCGACATCTACCGTTAGCAGAATTTTCCTACAACAACAGTTACCACTCGAGTATTGAGATGGCACCGTTTGAGGCACTTTATGGCAGAAAGTGCAGGTCTCTAATTTGTTAGAGTGAAGTGGGGGATAGACAAATTACGGGTCCAGAAATTATCCAAGAAACTACCGAGAAAATCATTCAAATTCAACAACGGTTGAAAACCGCTCAAAGTCGACAAAAAAGCTACGTGGACAGTAAAAGAAAGGATATAGAATTTGAAATTGGTGACATGGTCATGCTTAAAGTTTCACCTTGGAAAGGCGTTATTCGATTTGGTAAACGGGGTAAATTAAATCCGAGGTACATTGGACCATTCAAGATTATTGATCGTGTCAGACCAGTAGCTTACCAACTTGAGTTACCTCAACAACTCGCGGGTGTACATATTACCTTCCACGTCTCGAATTTGAAAAAAATGCTTTGCTAAAGAAGATCTCACCATTCCATTAGACGAGATTACAATTCACGGAAAACTACAATTCATTGAAGAACCCATCGAAATAATGGATCGTGAGGTTAAAATACTTAAGCAAAATAAAATACCAATCGTTAAGGTTCGATGGAATGCTCTTAGAGGACCCGAGTTCACCTGTGAGCGTGAAGATTAAATGAAGCTGAAATACCCGCACCTATTTCCAGAAGATGCGTCAACACCTTCAACAACTTAAAATTTCAGGACGAAATTTATTTAACGGGTAGGTACTGTAGTGACCCGAACTTTTCCATGATTATATATTAAATAAAATTGATATTTACATGATTAAATATTTCTAACATGTTAAGCAATCAAACTTGTTAAGACTTGATTATTTGAAATGAGTTTCATGTAGACAATTGACCACCCAGTTTGCCTGATGATTCACGAACGTCATAACTTGTGATAATTATATAATCGTTTTATTTTTTTTATGATGTAAGTTTTTATTATATATATATATATATATATATATATATATATATATATATATATATATATATATATATATATATATATATATATATATATATATATATATAAGAAGAAATACAATTAAATTCAAGATGTACAAGTAAAACACTATTTGCAATAGTAAAACAATATTTGCTACAGTAAACACTATTTACTACAGTAAAATACTATTTGCTACAGTAAAACACTATTTGCTACAGTAAACACTATTTGCTACAGTAAATTTTCGCTTTGCTACAGTAAAATACTATTGCTACGGTAAAATACTATTTGCTACAGTACACGATTTATTCGTATTCAATCCGTATTCGTACTCGTACAATACCCAGCCTCTAGACATATATACTATTGGTATATACACTTCAATGATCAGCTCTTAGTAGCCTTAATGAGTCACCTAAACATGTGGGAACCATCATTTAGTAACTAGCATGAAATATCTAACAAAAATACAAACTAATGGAACCTTATATTCAAGGGTAGGATCACGTTTCTCTTCACCAACCATAACACTTTCATTTTTCAACTTTCATACATCAAACTTATCTCTCTCTTGTTCTCTCTTGATGTTCTAAGTGTTCTTCATCACCTTCATCAAAATTTAACTCAATCTAGCTCATAAATCCTAACCTAGATCAACTTACAAAAAACCTACTCAAGAACACACCAAAACACTTTCAAGTTTACTAGCTTACTTCCAATCTTGAAAATCCATTTCAAGTGATCATCTAAGAAATCTTTCTTATTTACAGTTAGATATCTTTCTAATTCAAGGTAATACTCATATTTAAACTTTGATTCAATTTCTATAACTATAACAATCTTATTTCGATTGGAAATCTTACTTGAACTTGTTTTCGTGTCATGATTCTGCTTCAAGAACTTTCAAGCCATCCAAGGATCCTTTGAAGCTAGATCTATATTTCTCATTTCCAGTAGGTTTACCTGAAATGTCCCGTTCATATTGATTATAAACGTTCCATATTAATTGATTTCGTCACGATGTTTTGACCTCTATATGAGACGTTTTTCAAACACTGCATTCATTTTTAAAACAACCATAAACTTTATTTTATCGATAAAGGTTTAAAAAGCATTACGTAGATTATCAAATAATGATAATCTAAAATATACCGTTTACACACGACCATTACATAATGGTTAACAATAAGAATATATTACATCAAAAATAAGTTTCTTGAATGCAATTTTTACATAATGTCATACAAGCATGGACTCCAAATCTTGTCCTTATTTTAGTATGCAATAGCGGAAGCTCTTAATAATCACCTGAGAATAAACATGCTAAAAATGTCAACAAAAATGTTGGTGAGATGTAGGATTAACCTATATATTATCAAATCATAATAATAGACCACAAGATTTCATATTTCAATATACATCCCATACATAGAGATAAAAATCATTCATATGGTGAACACCTGGTAACCGACATTAACAAGATGCATATAAGAATATCCCCATCATTCCGGGACATCCATCGAACATGATATAAAAACTCGAAGTACTAAAGCATCCGCTACAACGGATGGGGTTTGTTGAGCCCAATAGATCTATCTTTAGGATTCGCGTCAATTAGTAGACTGGTTTACTAATTCTTTGGTTACCAAGTAAAAAGGGGCATATTCGGCTTCGGTCGTTCAACCATAGAAAGTAGTTTCATGTACTTGTGTCTATTTTGTAAAACATTTAAAAATCTGCATGTATTCTCATCCCAAAAATATTAGATTTTAAAAGTGGGACTATAACTCACTTTCACAGATTTACTTCGTCGGGAAGTAAGACTTGGCCACTGGTCGATTCACGAACCTATAACAAATATGTACATATATATCAAAGTATGTTCAAAATATATTTACAACATTTTTAATACGTTTTACTGTTTTAAGTTTATTAAGTCAGCTGTCCTCGTTAGTAACCTACAACTAGTTGTCCACAATTAGATGTACAGAAATAAAGCAATATATAATATCTCGAATCAATCCACGACCTCGTGTATACAAGCCTTAGGCTAGATCACAACTCAAAGTAAATAATATTTTGAAATCAACCTCAACCCTGTATAGCTAACTCCAACATTACTGTATATAGAGTGTCTATGGTTGTTCCGAAATATATATATATAGATGGGTCGATATGATATGTCAAAACATTGTATTCGTGTCTATGGTATCCCAAGATTATATAATATATTAGAATACATGTATAATACAATATAATTTAGCTAGGATATGATTTGTATAGAATTATTACAATATTTCCTGTAGCTACAACAATCAAAAAATATCCAATCTTGTTTTACCCATAACTTCTTCGTTTTAAATCCGTTTTGAGTGAATCAAATTGCTATGGTTTAATATTGAAATCTATTTTATGAATATAAACAGAAAAAGTATTGGTTTATATTCAGAAATATAAGTTACAAGTCGTTTTTGTAAGAGGTAGTCATTTCAGTCTAAAGAACGACGTCTTGATGACCATTTTGAAAAACATACTTCCACTTTGAGTTTAACCATGATTTTTGGATATAGTTTCATGTTCATAAGAAAAATCATTTTCCCAGAAGAACAACTTTTAAATTAAAATTTATCATAGTTTTTAATTATCAAACCCAAAACAGTCCGCGGTGTTACTTCGACGGCGTATGTCCGGTTTTACGGTGTTTTTCGTGTTTCCAGGTTTTAAATCATTAAGTTAGCATATAATATAGATATAGAACATGTGTTTAGTTGATTTTAAAAGTCAATTTAGAAGGATTAACTTTATTTGCGAACAAGTTTAGAATTAACGAAACTATGTTCTAGTGATTACAAGTTTAAATCTTCGAATAAGATAGTTTTATATGTATGAATCGAATGATGTTATGAACATCATTACTACCTTAATTTTAGTAGGTAAACCTACTGGAAATGAGAAAAATAGATCTAGCTTCAAAGGATCCTTGGATGGCTTGAAAGTTCTTGAAGCAGAATCATGACACGAAAACAAGTTCAAGTAAGATTTTCACTCGAAATAAGATTGTTATAGTTATAGAAATTTAATCAAAGTTTGAATATGAGTATTACCTTGTATTAGAAAGATATCTTACTGTAAATAAGAAAGATTTCTTGAGGTTGGATGATCACTTTACAAGATTGGAAGTAAGCTAGCAAACTTGGAAGTATTCTTGATTTTATGAAACTAGAACTTATAGAATTTATGAAGAATACTTAGAACTTGAAGATAGAAATTGATAGAGATCAATTAGATGAAGAAAATTGAAGAATTAAAGTGTTTGTAGGTGTTTTTGGTCGTTGGTATATGGATTAGATATAAAGGATGTGTAATTTTGTTTACTTGTAAATAAGTCATGAATGATTACTAATATTTTTGTAATTTTATGAGATATTTCAAGCTAGTTGCCAAATGATGGTTCCCACATGTGTTAGATGACTCACATGGGCTACTAAGAGCTGATCATTGGAGTGTATATACCAATAGTACATACATCTAAAAGCTGTGTATTGTATGAGTACGAATACGGGTGCATACGAGTAGAATTGTTGATGAAACTGAACGAGGATGTAATTGTAAGCATTTTTGTTAAGTAGAAGTATTTTGATAAGTGTCTTGAAGTCTTTCAAAAGTGTAAGAATACATATTAAAATACTACATGTATATACATTTTAACTGAGTCGTTAAGTCATCGTTAGTCGTTACATGTAAATGTTGTTTTGAAATCTTTAGGTTAACGATCTTTTTAAATGTTGTTAAACCATTGTTTATTATATCTAAGGAGATGTTAAATTATTACATTATCATGATATTATGATATATTAATATATCTTAGTATGATATATATACAGTTAAATGTTGTTACAACGATAATCGTTACATATATGTCTCGTTTCGAAATCATTAAGTTAGTAGTCTTGTTTTTACATATGTAGTTCATTGTTAATACACTTAATGACATGTTTACTTATCATTTATCATTATTAAACATAGTGTATCAATATCTTAATATGATTCATATGTATTTAGTAAGACGTTGTTATAACGATAATCGTTATATATATCGTTTCGAGTTTCTTAATTCAATAAACTCAATTTTATGTATATAACTCATTGTTAAAATACCTAATGAGATACTTACTTATCATAATATCATGTTAACTATATATATAATCATATATATGTCATCATATAGTTTTTACAAGTTTTAACGTTCGTGAATCACCGGTCAACTTGGGTGGTCAATTGTCTATATGAAACCTATTTCAATTAATCAAGTCTTAATAAGTTTGATTGCTTAACATGTTGAAAACACTTAATCATGTAAATAACAATTTCATTTAATATATATAAACATGGAAAAGTTCGGGTCACTACAGTATCTACCTGTTAAATAAATTTCGTCCCGAAATTTTAAGCAGTTGGAGGTGTTGACGTATCTTCTGGAAATAAGTGCGGGTATTTTTTCTTTATCTGATCTTCTCATTCTCAGGTAAACTCGGTCCTCTACGAGCATTCCATCAAACTTTAACAATTGGTATCTTGTTTTGTTTAAGTCTTTTAATCTCACGATCCATTATTTCGACGGGTTCTTCGATGAATTGAAGTTTTTCGTTGATTTGGATTTCGTCTAATGGAATAGTGAGATCTTCTTTAGCAAAATATTTCTTCAAATTCGAGATGTGGAAAGTGTTATGTACAGCTGTGAGTTGTTGAGGTAACTCAAGTCGGTAAGCTACTGGTCCGACACGATCAATAATCTTGAATGGTCCTATATACCTTGGATTTAATTTCCCTCATTTACCAAATCGAACAATGCCTTTCCAAGGTGCAACCTTAAGCATGACCATCTCTCCAATTTCAAATTCTATATCTTTTCTTTTAATGTCGGCGTAGCTCTTTTGTCGACTTTGGGCGGTTTTCAACCGTTGTTGAATTTGGATGATCTTCTCGGTAGTTTCTTGTATTATCTCCGGACCCGTAATCTGTCTATCCCCCACTTCACTCCAACAAATCGGAGACCTGCACTTTCTACCATAAAGTGCTTCAAACGGCGCCATCTCAATGCTTGAATGGTAGTTGTTGTTGTAGGAAAATTCTGCTAACGGTAGATGTCGATCCCAACTATTTCCGAAATCAATAACACATGCTCGTTGCATATCTTTAAGCGTTTGTATCGTCCTTTCGCTCTGCCCATCATTTTGTGGATGATAGACAGTACTCATGTCTAGACGAGTTCCTAATGCTTGCTGTAATGTCTGCCAGAATCTTGAAATAAATCTACCATCCCTATCAGAGATAATAGAGATTGGTATTCCATGTCTGGAGATGACTTCCTTCAAATACAGTCGTGCTAACTTCTCCATCTTGTCATCTTCTCTTATTGGCAGGAAGTGTGCTGATTTGGTGAGACGATCAACTATTACCCAAATAGTATCAAAACCACTTGCAGTCCTTGGTAATTTAGTGATGAAATTCATGGTAATGTTTTCCCATTTCCATTTCGGGATTTCAGGTTGTTGAAGTAGACCTGATGATTTCTGATGTTCTGCTTTGACCTTAGAACACGTCAAACATTCTCCTACGTATTTAGCAACATCGGCTTTCATACCCGGCCAACAAAAATGTTTCTTGAGATCCTTGTACATCTTCCCCGTTCCAAGGTGTATTGAGTAGCTGGTTTTATGAGCTTCTCTAAGTACCATTTCTCTCATATCTCCAAATTTTGGTACCCAAATTCTTTCAGCCCTATACAGGGTTTCGTCTTCCCGAATATTAAGATGCTTCTCCGATCCTTTGGGTATTTCATCCTTTAAATTTCCCTCTTTTAAAACTCCTTGTTGCACCTCCTTTATTTGAGTAGTAAGGTTATTGTGAATCATTATATTCAAAGCTTTTACTCGAATGGGTTCTCTGTCCTTTCTGCTCAAAGCGTCGGCTACCACATTCGCCTTCCCCGGGTGGTAACGAATCTCAAAGTCGTAATCATTCAACAATTCAATCCGCATGCGCTGCCTCATGTTCAGTTGTTTCTGATTAAATATGTGTTGAAGACTTTTGTGGTTGGTAGATATAATACTTTTGACCCCATATAAGTAGTGCCTCCAAGTCTTTAATGCAAAATCAACCGCGCCTAATTCCAAATCATGCGTCGTATAATTCTGCTCGTGAATCTTCAATTGTCTAGATGCATAAGCAATTACCTTCGTTCGTTGTATTAATACACAATCGAGACCTTGCTTTGAAGCGTCACAATATATCACAAAATCATCATTCCCTTCAGGTAATGATAATATAGGTGCCGTAGTTAACTTTTTCTTTAACAATTGAAACGCTTTCTCTTGTTTATCCTTCCATTCAAATTTCCTCCCTTTATGCGTTAATGCAGTCAAGGGTTTTGCTATTCTGGAAAAATCTTGGATGAATCTTCTGTAGTACCCAGCTAGTCCTAAAAATTGGCGTATATGCTTCAGAGTTTTCGGAGTTTCCCATTTTTCAACGTTTTCAATCTTTGCTGGATCCACCTGAATACCTTCTTTGTTCACTATGTGACCGAGGAATTGAACTTCTTCCAACCAAAATGCACACTTTAAAAACTTAGCGTACAGTTTTTGTTTCCTTAACAACTCTAGCACTTTTCTCAAATGTTCTTCGTGCTCTTGGTCAATCTTTGAGTAAATAAGTATGTCATCGATGAAAACAATGACAAACTTGTCAAGGTATGGTCCACACACTCGGTTCAAGAGGTCCATGAACACAGCTGGTGCGTTAGTAAACCCAAACGGCATAACCATAAACTCGTAATGACCGTAATGTGTCCTAAAAGCAGTCTTTTGAATATCATCCTCCTTCACCCGCATTTGATGATACCCAGAACGTAAATCAATCTTAGAATAAATTGATGAGCCTTGTAGTTGATCAAATAAGTCGTCGATTCTCGATAGTGGGTAGCGGTTCTTGATGGTAAGTTTGTTCAACTCTCGGTAGTCGATACATAACCTAAATATACCATCCTTCTTCTTGACAAACAAAACAGGAGCTCCCCATGGTGATGTGCTTGGTCGAATGAAATCAAGCTCTAAAAGTTCTTGTAATTGGCTCTGAAGTTCCTTCATTTTACTGGGTGCGAGTCTGTATGGAGCACGAGCTATTGGTGCAGCTCCCGGTACAAGGTCTATTTAAAATTCAACGGATCGGTGTGGAGGTAGTCCTGGTAATTCTTTCGGAAATACATCGGGAAATTCTTTTGCGATGGGAACATCATTGATGTTCTTTTCTTTGGAATTGACTTTCTCGACGTGTGCTAGCACAGCATAGCAACCTTTTCTTATTAGTTTTTGTGCCTTCAGGTTACTAATAAGATTTAACTTCGCGTTGCTCTTTTCTCTGTACACCATTAAGGGTTTTCCTTTTTCTCGTATAATGCGAATTGCATTTTTGTAACAAACGATCCCTGCTTTCACTTCTTTCAACCAGTCCATACCGATTATCACATCAAAACTCCCTAACTCTACTGGTATCAAGTCAATCTTAAATGTTTCACTAACCAGTTTAATTTCTCGATTCCTACATATATTATCTGCTGTAATTAATTTACCATTTGCTAATTCGAGTAAAAATTTATTATCCAAGGGCATCGGTGAACAAATTAGTTTTGCACAAAAATCTCTACTCATATAGCTTCTATCCGCACCCGAATCAAATAAAACATAAGCAGATTTATTGTCAATGAGAAACGTACCCGTAACAAAATCCGGGTCTTCCTGCGCTTCTGCCGTATTAATATTGAAAACTCTTTCGCGGACCTGCCCATTATTATTCCCCTGATTCGGGAAATTTCTACTAAAGTGGCCCAGTTTTCCACATCCAAAATAAGCTATGGCGGTGTTATTGGTTCCGACATTATTTATTCCTTTAGTTCTGTATGCATTGGTCCGTAGATTTTGCACTTCTTCGCGCTATGACCATTTCTTTTACACCTGTTGCAAAATGTCGTGCAGAACCCCAGGTGATGCTCTTCACATCTTTGGCATGGCTGTTTTTGGTTTTTATTGCCATTGTTGTTGTTGAGATTGTTATTGGGATTGTTATTGTTGTTGTTGTTGTTGTTGTTGTTGTTGTTGTTGTTGTTGTTGTTGTTGTTGTTGTTGTTGTTGTTGTTGTTGTTGTTGTTGTTGTTGTTGTTGTTGTTGTTGTTGTTGTTGTTGTTGTTGTTGTTGTTGTCATTATTGTTGGGACGGTTATTGTAGTTGTTGTTGGGACATTTGTTGAAATTATTGTTGCGATTGATGTTGCGGTTATTGGGATAGTTATTGCGATTGTGGTTGTGATTGTTGTTGTTGTATTGGTAACTCTTGTCATTGGTTTCTTCCCACTTTCTCTTGACTTGTTTCATGTTAGCCTCTTCGGTCGCCTGCTCTTTAATCCTTCCTTCGATCTGATTCACTAATTTGTGAGCCATTTGACTTGCCTTTTGTATGGAGGCGGGCTCGTGTGAACTCACATCTTCTTGAATTCTTTCCGGTAACCCTAAAACAAATGCTTCGATCTTCTCTTCTTCGTCTTCGAACGTTCTGGGACACAATAGGCACAATTCTGTGAATCTTCGTTCGTACGTGGTGATATCGAAACCTTGTGTTCGTAATCCTCTAAGCTCTACCTTGAGCTTATTGACCTCATTTCTGGGACGATACTGCTCGTTCATCAATTGCTTGAATGCTGACCATGGTAGTGCGTAGGCAGCATCTTGCCCTACCTGCTCGAGATAGGTATTCCACCATGTTAACGCCGTACCTGTGAAGGTATGCGTAGCGTACTTAACTTTGTCCTCTTCAGTACACTTACTTATGGTAAACACCGATTTGACCTTCTCGGTCCACCGTTTCAATCCAATTGGTCCTTCGATTCCATCAAATTCCAAAGGTTTGCAGGCAGTGAATTCTTTGTAGGAGCATCCTACACGATTTCTTGTGGAATTAGTTCCACTGCTAGATCCAGAGTTATTGTTATTTTGCATCGCAGCCTGCACTGCTGCTATGTTTGCAGCAAGGAAAACATGGAAATCTTTCTCACTCATGTTCAAGTTCTGACGAGTCGCCGGTGCCATTTCTTTCAAAAATAGCCAAAAGAATTGAGTTAATCATATAGAATTTAAGAGTAGTCAATAGTATTTCATAGCATAATATGAACTTATTTATAAAAGCTTTTTCTTCATATTAGCATTTTATAGTTTTAATTCGGGTAGTACCTACCCGTTAAGTTCATACTTATTAGCTATTATACAATTCAACTACTACGATTCTATATGAAAAACTTATTACAATAATATTTCGCGTTCAAACTTTATACAATATTTTACAAACTTACAATACCGCTAATAAACATATAGGATGAAATATAGCACATAATAACTTTGCTACTCGGCAGCTATGAAGGCAATTTTAGTTAATACGCAAGTTGTTCAGCAAAAGAAATAAAGACACGTAATTCATAAGTCCAGAAACAAGTCATGCATTCAGGTTTTACTAAGACGACTTCAAATCCTTGATCTTGTGGAAAGTAACCATTATGACCATTGGCTAGGCAGCATGTTGTAATGTTGTCAAAAGGACGAGGGTTTCGTAATGTCCAACAGCCCCGTAATAATCTAAAAACCTTGTTTCTCACCCCAATTACTGAATCCGTCACTTGTGGGAAGGTTTTATTTAAAAGTTGTAATCCGATGTTTCTTTTCTCACTTTGGTAAGAAGCGAACATCACTAACCCGTAAGTATAACATGCTTCTTTATGTTGCATGTTAGAAGCTCTTTCTAACTCATGAAATCCTATGTTGGGATATGTTGAGTCAAAATAGGTTCTTAACCCGTAGCGTAAAATTGCATTTGGGTTCCCCGCATTTAACGCTTTAAAGAAAACACGGTGTAACTTACGGTCTCCCCAATGTAATATACCCCACCTATCAAAGGAAAGCCTTTTATAAACTAAGGCATTTCTGGAAAGTCTTTCAAATGTTTGACAAGTTAATTTTGCCATAACTAAATGTGCTGATGAATTCTGACCGACTCTAGACAAGATTTCCTTAATCATATCCTCTGGTAGGTCTTCTAAAATATTCGGTTGTCTACCCTTAACGTCCATTTTGTTTTTATACTGTAAAATAGACAAGGATTAGATTCGTAAAAGATAATTACTAAATAATACAAGCAATTTTTACATAGAACATAAAAGTACAAGCACACTACAATACATATAATACATAACATGATTACAACCCTCTAATCTGAATTACTGGTTTCTTCTTCTTCGGACTTGGTTCGTTTTCCTAATTTTCTAGGGATATATGGTGTTCCTCTAATACGAGCCGTCATTTTCCACAATGGTTTCGAAAAACCTGGTGGTTTAGAGGTTCCCGGGCTATTGTTACAATTTAGGAAATACGGACGTTGCTGATACATATAAAGTTCATCGGGGTTGGAATCAGGTTTCTTTATTTTTATACCTTTTCCCTTATTATTTTCTTTTGCTTTATTAAATTGGGTCGAGGTAATTTCTATAACATCATCGGAATCCTCATCGGGATCCGATTCTATAACACCCTAGGCAAATCCCACATCACCCACGAACATGAGTGTTCATGGGATTATAAGGTAATACTCACGCTTAAATGACACAACGCGTTTTGGGATCACAGGCTGAGTAGAAGTGAGAGTACGTTGTGGTTAAGCGTGCTCGGGCGAGAGCACTACCAGGATGGGTGACCTCCTGGGAAAGTGCTTCTCGTGTGTGGTCGCCAAGAAAAAGCCGTGCGCCTGCGGAAAAAACGGACAATATTGTGGTCATGTTAAGCTGGGGTGTTACAGAATGGTATCAGAGCCACTCATGTGCCGTTGGGGGTGGTGGGGCAAACCTCATCGAGGACGATGAGTCCCTGGGGGGGGGGAATGTAACACCCTAGGCAAATCCCACATCGGCCACGAACATGAGTGATCATGGGATTATAAGGTAATACTCACGCTTAAATGACACAACGCGTTTTGGGATCACAGGCTGAGTAGAAGTGAGAGTACGTTGTGGTTAAGCGTGCTCGGGCGAGAGCACTACCAGGATGGGTGACCTCCTGGGAAAGTGCTTCTCGTGTATTGATAAGGCTAAAAAGGAACATATATTTCATAGCATTATCCCCTAAGAAAGACAAGATTTTAGTTGCAATTGTTCCATTTTCAAGTGATATTCGTTTATATTAAATAAGTGCGAAGACAAAAGGCAGATTCGACAAATTGAAGACAAAAAGGTCCAAAAAGCTCAAAAGTACAAGATACAATTAAAAAGGTTCAAATTATTGATGAAGAACGTCTAAAAATGACAAGAGTACAAGTTACAAAACGCAAAGTACACGATATAAAATTGTACGAAAGGACGTTCGAAAATCCGGAATCGGGACATGAACCAACTTTCAACGCTCGACGCAACGGTGTAAAAATTACAAGTCAACTATGCACAAGAATAAAATATAATATTTAAATAATTCATAATAAGAATAATATTAAATAATAAAAAGTTGTTAATTGAGCATAGTTCAGGGGTCATAAGTGAAATTTCATTTTAATCATTTGCCTATAAAATGTAACGTATTTGGCTCAGTTTAGGTACCCTTTTTTTATCCCAAAAATTCAATCTCTCTCTCTCTCGTTTATATGTAACATAAATATATATATATTTATAATATTAATTTTAATTTTAATAATAATTTTAATTATGATTTAGTTAAGTTATGGTACAAATTAATTACGGGTTTTAAGTCAGAACTCTGTCCGTGTAACGCTACGCTATTTTTAACCACTGTAAGCTATGTTCTTCCTTTTTAATTTAATGTCTCGTAACTAAGTTATTATTATGCTTATTTGAGCCGAAGTAATCGTGATGTTAGGCTAAAATATTAAGATGGGGTTATTGAACTTTGGACCATAATTAAGGTTTGGGCAAAAGACCGACACTTGTGGAAATTGGACTATTGACTATTAATAGATGGGGGGTATTGTCTAATTGAGTGACAACTCATTGGAGTCTGTCGAACCTATCTTCAAATTAATTAACCTAATAATTAATAATGATTATGGTTGTCCTATTTAGTGACGTTAATATGGAATCTGTTATAATCATTTAATTAATCAATTGGGTTGGGTAATTGATTATTCATTCTGATCAAGTGGATGAATTAATATTCATAAACTAATTAAAACAGGGGTGGATTACATACAGTGATAACTGGTGTAATTGTTGACAGAAGTGATAACTGCGTCACAGTTTAAATCCTTAATCAGTTAGAATATTTGACTTCGAGTATAAGGGTAATTTGACGAGGATACTCGCACTTTATATTTATGACCGATGGACTATTATGGACAAAAACCAGATAGACGTATCAAATAAACCAGGACAAAGGACAATTAACCCATGGTAATAAATTAAAATCAACACGTCAAACATCATGATTACGGAAGTTTAAATAAGCATAATTCTTTTATTGTATTTCTCATCGTATCTTTATTTACTGTCATTTTATTACTCGCAATTTTATTTACTGTCATTTTATTTATTGTCATTATTTTACGCACTTTAATTATCGTCATTTATCTTTGCGCTTAAAATATAGAATCGACAAACCGGTCATTAAACGGTAAAACCCCCCTTTTAAAATAATATTACTACTTATATAATTATATATATTTTGTATAAATATAGTTGTTAAAAATATAGTAAGTATCACCAGCTCCCTGTGGAACGAACCGGACTTACTAAAAACTACACTACTCTACGATTAGGTACACTGCCTATAGTGTTGTAGCAAGGTTTAGGTATATCCCACATCCGTAAATTAATAAAACTTGTGTCATATTTTGTAGTATTTTCTAGTAAAAATAATACTATTTCGTACCCTCACGCTACATCATCAAGTATTTTTGGCGCCGCTGCCGGGGACCGCTAAAACGCTATATTTTTAATTTATATTTGTGAAAATATAAGTTTGTAAAAAAAAAAAAAAACTATTGTTTTTGGGTTGTTGTAAATTCTGGGACCCACCCATGTGGGATTGTCAAAAATTTGTAAAAAGTTAATGTTGATGGACAAGAGACTAATGTCCAAGGGTGGACAAGTATTTTTTAAATTATTTCTGATATAATCAACATTTACCAAAAACACTTGTCGAAAAGCCAAATACTTCGACCATAGAATGTTTTATAAAATAAAGACCATAAATAATATTTCGTATACTATTAATCTATATTTGAGTAAAAATATATAATTTTTTTAAAAAAAAAAAACGTTTTAAAAAAAAACATTAAAAAAAAAAAACGTTTAAAAAAAAAAAATTTCGTTTTAAAAAAAAAAAAAAAATTGTGTAAAAAAAATCGTTTTTTTTTAGAAAAAAATCGTTTTTTTTAAAAAAAAAAAAAAAAAAATTAAAATTTTTTTTTTTTTTTTTTATTACCTTTAGATTTTTAGACTCTAGTTACAATTTTTAGTATTAAGTTTAGTTTTGCCATAGTTATTTTTACTTCTAGAATTTTTAGGCTTTGCCGTAAAATCCCTTAAGTGCTTATTCCTTAGACTAAGTTTTAGGTGCTTTAGAATTTTACGACGCCGTATTTCGCACTACTTTCTTATTTTTATTTTTCGACGCCTATTTTTCGACCTTTTTATTTTTTAACATTTTTCGACGCGCAATCTATTTCTTCCTTATTTTTCGATACTCTAGTTTTTAGGACTTAGAATTTTCTATACTTCTTATCTAAATCTTAAAACGGAAAGAAAAATTATTTAAGCGGTTAAATTAATAGACGTTGACATTTTTCTGGTTCGTAGTAATAGTTGGATTTGTTAGTGGCTAGTTGTGGGCTTCCGATTTAAAGGGTCCTGGCTACCTGCTACATCTTTTGGCTATTCGAAACGTGGGCAAAATCAGAAAAGTCTATTAATTGGACAACTTATATAAGTTTTTCTTATTTTTATAACTAATAGGATATTCTGTAAATGCACCGAGCAAAACGTTCACCACCTTTCATACGTTCACCACCTGTAACTCGATCAAGACATCTAGCAAATATTGTCGCCGTTGATTTTTCTTTAGAATCGTCATCTAGTCGAATAAGAACTCAAACTCAAATTTCCGATAATCCATCTTTTGAACCCGACTTCACAATTAAGAACCCGGAGCATATTCAAGGACAATTCCAAGATCCTGAACCACTAATTATTCCTCCTGAGCCACAAACCGTTAAATCAGAATCCTCTAGTGATTCGTATTCAACAAATTCAATTATGGAAGTAACGGAACCTCTAAGTATGGAAGATCGAATGAGAGCCACACGCACGGGCCAAGGTCACGCCATTATTAAGCCAGAAGTTAATGCTCCAGATTATGAAATCAAAGGACAAATTCTACACATGGTAACTAATCAGTGCCAATATAGTGGTACGCCGAATGAAGATCCAAACGAACATCTTCGTACCTTTAATAGGATCTGTACACTATTCAAAATCCGAGAAGTGGAGGATGAATAGATCTATCTCATGTTGTTTCCCTGGACTTTAAAGGGAGAAGCCAAAGATTGGTTAGAATCGTTACCTGAAGGGGCGATTGACACATGGGATGTTTTAGTTGAAAAATTTCTTAAACGATTCTTTCCGGCATCCAAAGTCGTGAGACTTCAAGGAGAAATTGTTACGTTCGCGCAAAAGCCAAATGAAACATTATATGAGGCGTGGACAAGATTCGGAAGGATGTTGAGAGGATGTCCTCAACACGGTTTAGACACTTACCAAATAGTACAAATATTCTACCAAGGTGTCAACGTTGCTACACGAAAAGACATCGACATAACAGCTGGTGGTTCCATTATGAAGAAAACCGCAACTGAAGCTTACAAAATTATTGATAACACAGCATCCCACTCACATGAGTGGCACCAAGAAAAAGATATCTTTCGATCATCTAAAGCGGCTAGAGCTGATTCTAGCCATGACTTTGATTCCGTTTCCGCAAAAATAGATGCTTTCGAAAGACGAATGGAAAAGATGAATAAAGATATTCACGCAATACGAATCAGTTGTGAGCTATGCGGTGGACCACACTTATTGAAAGATTGTCACATTGAACCAACATTGGAACAACGAGAGAATGTTTCCTATATGAAGCAAAGGCCTGGAAATAATTATCAAAATAATTATCAACTGCCAAAGCTAAACTTCAATCGAAATCAAAACATTCTTTACAATCCAAAAGGACCCAAAAATAACTGGTATAACCAACAAGGTCCGAATAACCAACCAACTCAAAACAACACTTTCAATCAACAAAGACCTGGCTTATATAAACCACAACAACAAACCGAAGAGAAAAAGTCAAATATGGAAGACGTGGTATTCAAGCTAGTTGAATCTCAAACACAATTTATTGAAACTCAAACCCAAACGAACCAGAGGTTTGATCAGTCATTAAGAACTCAACAAGCTTCCATTTTGAATCTAGAAAAACACGTAGGTACTCTTGCTAGCATGATGAGTGAGAGGGAACAAGGAAAGCTACCGAGTAATACTGAAGTAAATCCTCGGAAAGAGAATGTTAATATGGTGTCAACAAATTCTGAAAAACCAGCTCCAGAAGATGGGAAGGTTTTAGATGTGAGTAACAATGAAGAAGTTACACCACCACCACCACCCGAGTATGTAAAGCCAGTGGTGACACCATACAAACCACCCATCTCGTTTCCAAGAAAAGGAGTTGAGTATGAGCAAGTAATAAGTAATAAAGATTGTGATACTTCTGGAAAGAAGAAGAAGAAAAAGAATAAGAAAGTACAAGAAACAAAAGCCGTAGAAGTAAACCCGGTGAATACAGTTCCACCAAAACCTTCACCTAGGGTAGGTGATCCGGGTAAATTTATTGTTCCTTGTCTACTTAGTGATTGTGTCATGTATAATGCACTAGCAGATTTAGGTGCAAGTGTGAGTGTTATGTCTCTTTCATTATATAAGAGATTAGGAGTAGGTGAGTTAAGTCCAACGGATATGAGTGTTCAACTCTTTGATCAAACCATTAAGCACCCAGTTGGAATTTCTGACAACCTACCCATTCAAGTAGGTAATTTAACCTTTCTAGTCGAATTCATTGTCATTGACATAGAAGAGGACCCAAACATTCCTCTAATTTTAGGTCGACCATTCTTTGCGTCCACCGGGGCGTTATTTGATGTAGGAAATGGAAGAATGACACTTAAAAGTGGTGACAAATCTATCACCTTTATGATTCGAAAGTCTATATCTCCACCAACCAAAACTGTTGAACCAGAAAAAATGATTGGTAAGAACCATGTTGTTTTACCAACTCCAATGGTAGTGCTTAATAATAATAAAACGCCTAAGTGTGGGGAAAATGAAGTAACACCTAATGATGACATGATAACAAAGAACCCCGTTATTGATACGAAATTAAATAACCCCGTTATTAACAGTTCAATGAAGAAACTTTTTAAACGGGCTATTGATGCTAGAAGTAAGGGGAACTTTAAGTTATGTAACCGGTTAGTATCCAATCTGTCGCCTAAAGAAAGGGCGAAGCTAGTTGAATTATGGGATATTATGGAAGAAGCCGGGCACTGGCTTAAAGAAAAAGTCACAGATAGGCAAGTTGATTATGGACCAAGAGAAATTGACAATGAAGTTAATCACAATTTCAACACCACAGCTACCTAAGTGTGGGGAGATTCGAATGTTCTAAAAAGATAATGCTGTCTAAAGTTATTTGTTCTGTTCTCGTGTAGTTCCGAGAATGGAATCCGATTGGTCTTTTCCGCTAGCAGACACTAAAGAACTAGTTTTCTCCCTCCATTCTGAATTTTTATTTTTTTTAGGTTTTATTTGAAATTAATATGCATTTTAATTTATGTTTTATTGTGATTTTAAAAAAACAAAATTTACTTTATTTCTTTAAGTTAAAAATATGATTTTTAAAATTCGTCGTAAGTTGAACACTAGGTCATTGAACCGAAATTGCTTTACCCGAGGGCGGGGCGACAAATTTTGTTATCATTATTTTTAATTTTATTGATCTAAAGGATGCCAAAAATATTATATATTATAAATTTTTGAACGTGGGGTTATGTACTAAACTTCAAAAATATGTATATATATGTTTGTATTTTATGTTATGTACACAACAGGGTAAAAACAGCGCACTTTCAAAGACTGTCATGAAGTTCAGCAAAAACTACTGATTTTGACAAGACGCAAAAAATCAAATGTGAAATAACAATATGTTTGCAAACTCGGTATTTTTAATCACTTTTCTACGTTAATCACCCTCATGAATTTATAATTATAGTCTGATTTCATGCAAATGAGGGCATTGCATGATCTTAAGTGTAGGAAAGGGTTATAAATTCTCTCGGGTTTACACTTAGTTTAATTGCCAAATTTTGTGAAAATTTGAAAAATTTTCAACTAAATGAACTCAAAATCATGTTTATACATATTTATGAACGATGAAAACTAGGTGTTAATACCGAAATTATCGTTACCTCGAAAAGAACATAAATTGAGAAACAACTTAAAACGCTTGAATTCATTTAAAATGGAATAAAGGAGAATAAAAAGGCAAAGAAAGAAACTAAGTGTGGGGAGAATGTACCAAGTTATTTAATTAAAAAACTATATATCACATGTTTCTGTAAAGTTATTGCAGGTGCTTTTGTTTTGGACGATACTAATCAGTTTTACCCGATTTATTATAATACTTTTGAAAGAAAAGATGGATCTACACGATGAATCAATTCCATCATTAAAAGGAAGTAAAGTCTTCCGAAAAAGACACGCGCTTCTTGATTTAGGTCATGAAGTTGTCGTCCAGACCAGCTGTAGGTTGACGAAAAATCTAGAAAAGTCATCTCTAAAATCAGCAGGAAATCCACGGACCTCAGCATCAAACAGGGTCGCCAAGTGGTCAGATTTATCCTAACCATGAGAAGGATTTATCTCGTACAATGGGGAGGCACCGTTCAAATTAGCTTGATAAGACTAATGAATCAGATCCCCAGAAAGGATAATCTCCTTAAAGATCAAAAATCAGCTTTTAAGCCTGATATTACTCAATCCTTGAGATTGACCTTAAAGATTGAGAATTCAAACTCATGGAATTCGATGATATCTAAACTCGAGCTTGAACGAGAAGATATTTTGATCAAAAATACAAACTGATTTGTTTTCTGAAAACCCATTTTCAATGCGTTCATTACCATTGAACGTAAAATCCTGAAAATTTATCAAGATTCATTAGGTCACCTGAACCAAATCGGGTGTCAACCGTAAGAACGGTGGTTGCATAGCATGGTCGGAGACAGGACCTTGTGCCAGACCGAAAAAAAAATATAGGATGATCTTTACTATTGCTCCTACCAAGGATATTACTAGCATCCGACACGTTAATAAGACCATAATCATCTGCATGTCACGGGACATTGCCTTAACAGTTTCTTGTTCATCGCTTTCCTTTACAACCGGACGGTAGTTTACCGAAAGGTAATATACGGAACAAGTAAACTGGATGTGTGCTTTCCGATACCAGGATAGCAGTGGATTACACGAACCTAAAAGTTTTTAGCCAAAATATTGATCCACAAATAAATTTTGCAACACCGATGGTGGATCAAATCAGAAAACTTATCTAGGGTAAAAGCTAGAATGAATTTTCAAAAGATCAAATGTTTTCATAAAGATCCAATTTCCTTAAGGATCTAAATTTTTATAGTCATGTGGGACTGTAAACCGCCTTTCAAATGTGCACTTTGCTTTGGAAACCGAAAGTAAATCGGCTATTTGATTACAAGTGTCGTTGACCTAAACCCAAGGCAACTGTGGATGACACACCCACCTTTAACCATATCGTTACTATCATTGTTTATACCGCTATATCAAAATCACTGATGTATAAAGTGTGAAGAATAAAGAAGTGATTTGTATGTTTTTATTTCAAGACTATATTGCTTGAGGACAAGCAATGCTCAAGTGTGGGGATATTGATAAGGCTAAAAAGGAACATATATTTCATAGCATTATCCCCTAAGAAAGACAAGATTTTAGTTGCAATTGTTCCATTTTCAAGTGATATTCGTTTATATTAAATAAGTGCGAAGACAAAAGGCAGATTCGACAAATTGAAGACAAAAAGGTCCAAAAAGCTCAAAAGTACAAGATACAATTAAAAAGGTTCAAATTATTGATGAAGAACGTCTAAAAATGACAAGAGTACAAGTTACAAAACGCAAAGTACACGATATAAAATTGTACGAAAGGACGTTCAAAAATCCGGAATCGGGACATGAACCAACTTTCAACGCTCGACGCAACGGTGTAAAAATTACAAGTCAACTATGCACAAGAATAAAATATAATATTTAAATAATTCATAATAAGAATAATATTAAATAATAAAAAGTTGTTAATTGAGCATAGTTCAGGGGTCATAAGTGAAATTTCATTTTAATCATTTGCCTATAAAATGTAACGTATTTGGCTCAGTTTAGGTACCCTTTTTTTATCCCAAAAATTCAATCTCTCTCTCTCTCGTTTATATGTAACATAAATATATATATATTTATAATATTAATTTTAATTTTAATAATAATTTTAATTATGATTTAGTTAAGTTATGGTACAAATTAATTACGGGTTTTAAGTCAGAACTCTGTCCGTGTAACGCTACGCTATTTTTAACCACTGTAAGCTATGTTCTTCCTTTTTAATTTAATGTCTCGTAACTAAGTTATTATTATGCTTATTTGAGCCGAAGTAATCGTGATGTTAGGCTAAAATATTAAGATGGGGTTATTGAACTTTGGACCATAATTAAGGTTTGGGCAAAAGACCGACACTTGTGGAAATTGGACTATTGACTATTAATAGATGGGGGGTATTGTCTAATTGAGTGACAACTCATTGGAGTCTGTCGAACCTATCTTCAAATTAATTAACCTAATAATTAATAATGATTATGGTTGTCCTATTTAGTGACGTTCATATGGAATCTGTTATAATCATTTAATTAATCAATTGGGTTGGGTAATTGATTATTCATTCTGATCAAGTGGATGAATTAATATTCATAAACTAATTAAAACAGGGGTGGATTACATACAGTGATAACTGGTGTAATTGTTGACAGAAGTGATAACTGCGTCACAGTTTAAATCCTTAATCAGTTAGAATATTTGACTTCGGGTATAAGGGTAATTTGACGAGGATACTCGCACTTTATATTTATGACCGATGGACTATTATGGACAAAAACCAGATAGACGTATCAAATAAACCAGGACAAAGGACAATTAACCCATGGTAATAAATTAAAATCAACACGTCAAACATCATGATTACGGAAGTTTAAATAAGCATAATTCTTTTATTGTATTTCTCATCGTATCTTTATTTACTGTCATTTTATTACTCGCAATTTTATTTACTGTCATTTTATTTATTGTCATTATTTTACGCACTTTAATTATCGTCATTTATCTTTGCGCTTAAAATATAGAATCGACAAACCGGTCATTAAACGGTAAAACCCCCCTTTTATAATAATATTACTACTTATATAATTATATATATTTTGTATAAATATAGTTGTTAAAAATATAGTAAGTATCACCAGCTCCCTGTGGAACGAACCGGACTTACTAAAAACTACACTACTCTACGATTAGGTACACTGCCTATAGTGTTGTAGCAAGGTTTAGGTATATCCCACATCCGTAAATTAATAAAACTTGTGTCATATTTTGTAGTATTTCCTAGTAAAAATAATACTATTTCGTACCCTCACGCTACATCATCATGTATGGTCGCCAAGAAAAAGCCGTGCGCCTGCGGGCAAAGCGGACAATATTGTGGTCATGTTAAGCTGGGGTGTTACAGATTCATCGGAAAATTGGTAATCTTCCCAATATTTGGCTTCCTCGGCGGAAACACCATTGACCAATTTTAACTTTGGTCCATTGGTTGATGATTTCCTTTTATTTAATCGATTTATTGTAGGTATCAATATTTCTTCCTCCGAAACCTCTTCTTCTTCCAGTTCATCCTCTTCCGGTTCCTCTTCTTCCGATTCCTCTTCTTCCGGTTCCTCTTCTTCCAGTTCTTCTTCGGGAATTTGTGAATCTTCCCAAATTATTTTCGACTCTTCATTATTATTAGGTGAGTCGATGAGATTTGTACTAGTGGTAGACATCTATCACATAATATTAAACACATTAAGAGGTTAATATATCACATAATATTTACATGTTAATAATATATAGTTTCCAACAAAAGTGTTAAGCAATCGTTTTTAAAGAAAACACGGTCGAAGTCCAGACTCACTAATGTATCCTAACAAACTCGATAAGACACACTAATGTAAATTTCTGGTTCTCTAAGACCAACGCTCGGATACCAACTGAAATGTCCAGTTAATTGATTATAAACGTTCCATATTAATTGATTTCGTCGCGAGGTTTTGACCTCTATATGAGACGTTTTTCAAAGACTGCATTCATTTTTAAAACAACCATAACCTTTATTTTATCGATAAAGGTTTAAAAAGCATTACGTAGATTATCAAATAATGATAATCTAAAATATACCATTTACACACGACCATTACATAATGGTTAACAATAAGAATATATTACATCAAAATTAAGTTTCTTGAATGCAGTTTTTACATAATATCATACAAGCATGGACTCCAAATCTTGTCCTTATTTTAGTATGCGACAGCGGAAGCTCTTAATAATCACCTGAGAATAAACATGCTTAAAATGTCAACAAAAATGTTGGTGAGTTATAGGTTTAACCTATATATTATCAAATCATAATAATAGACCACAAGATTTCATATTTCAATATACATTCCATACATAGAGATAAAAATCATTCATATGGTGAACACCTGGTAACCGACATTAACAAGATGCATATAAGAATATCCCCATCATTCCAGGACATCCATCGGACATGATATAAAAACTCGAAGTACTAAAGCATCCGCTACAACGGATGGGGTTTGTTGAGCCCAATAGATTTATCTTTAGGATTCGCGTCAATTAGTAGACTGGTTTACTAATTCTTAGGTTGCCAAGTAAAAAGGGGCATATTCGACTTCGATCGTTCAACCATAGAAAGTAGTTTCATGTAATTGTGTCTATTTTGTAAAACATTTAAAAAGCTGCATGTATTCTCATCCGAAAAATATTAGATTTTAAAAGTGGGACTATAACTCACTTTCACAGATTTACTTCATCGGAAAGTAAGACTTGGCCACTGGTCGATTCACGAACCTATAACACATATGTACATATATATCAAAGTATGTTCAAAATATATTTACAACATTTTTAATACGTTTTACTGTTTTAAGTTTATTAAGTCAGCTGTCATCGTTAGTAACCTACAACTAGTTGTCTACAGTTAGATGTACAGAAATAAAGCAATATATAATATCTCGAATCAATCCACGACCTCGTGTATACAAGCCTCAGGCTAGATCACAACTCAAAGTATATAATATTTTAGAATCAACCTCAACCCTGTATAGCTAACTCCAACATTACTGCATATAGAGTGTCTATGGTTGTTCCGAAATATATATATAGATGGGTCGATATGATATGTCAAAACATTGTATTCGTGTCTATGGTATCCCAAGATTACATAATATATTAGAATATATGTATAATACAATATAAGTTAGCTAGGATATGATTTTTATAGAATTGTTACAATATTTCCCGTAGCTACAACAATCAAAAAATATCCAATCTTGTTTTACCCATAACTTCTTCGTTTTAAATCCGTTTTGAGTGAATCAAATTGCTATGGTTTCATATAGAACTCTATTTTATGAATCTAAACATAAAAAGTATAGATTTATAGTCGCAAATATAAGTTACAAGTCATTTTTGTAAGAGGTAGTCATTTCAGTCGAAAGAACGACGTCTTGATGACCATTTTGAAAAACATACTTCCACTTTGAGTTTAACCATGATTTTTGGATATAGTTTCATGTTCATAAGAAAAATCAGTTTCCCAGAAGAACAACTTTTAAATCAAAGTTTATCATAGTTTTTAATTATCAAACCCAAAACAGCCCGCGGTGTTACAACGACAGCTTATGTCCGATTTTACGGTGTTTTTCGTGTTTCCAGGTTTTAAATCATTAAGTTAGCATATCATATAGATATAGAACATGTGTTTAGTAGATTTTAAAAGTCAATTTAGAAGGATTAACTTTATTTGTGAACAAGTTTAGAATTAACTAAACTATGTTCTAGTGATTACAAGTTTAAATCTTCGAATAAGATAGTTTTATATGTATGAATCGAATGATGTTATGAACATCATTACTACCTTAATTTTAGTAGGTAAACATACTGGAAATGAAAAAAATAGATCTAGCTTCAAAGGATCCTTGGATGGCTTGAAAGTTCTTGAAGCAGAATCATGACACGAAAACAAGTTCAAGTAAGATTTCCACTCGAAATAAGATTGTTATAGTTATAGAAATTGAATCAAAGTTTGAATATCAGTATTACCTTGTATTAGAAAGATATCTTACTATAAATAAGAAATATTTCTTGAGGTTGGATGATCACTTTACAAGATTGGAACTAAGCTTGCAAACTTGGAAGTATTCTTGATTTTATGAAACTAGAACTTATAGAATTTATGAAGAACACTTAGAACTTGAAGATAGAATTTGTGAGAGATCAATTAGATGAAAAAAATTGAAAAATTAAAGTGTTTGTAGGTGTTTTTGGTTGTTGGTATATGGATTAGATATAAAGGATGTGTAATTTTGTTTACTTGTAAATAAGTCATGAATGATTACTAATATTTTTGTAATTTTATGAGATATTTCATGCTAGTTGCCAAATTATGGTTCCCACATGTGTTAGGTAACTCACATGGGCTACTAAGAGCTGATCATTGGAGTGTATATACCAATAGTACATACATCTAAAAGCTGTGTATTGTACGAGTACGAATACGGGTGCATACGAGTAGAATTGTTGATGAAACTGAACGAGGATGTAATTTTAAGCATTTTTGTTAAGTAGAAGTATTTTGATAAGTGTCTTGAAGTCTTTCAAAAGTGTAAGAATACATATTAAAACACTACATGTATATACATTTTAACTGAGTCGTTAAGTCATCGTTAGTCGTTACATGTAAATGTTGTTTTGAAACCTTTAGGTTAACGATCTTGTTAAATGTTGTTAACCCATTGTTTATTATATCTAAAGAGATGTTAAATTATTACATTATCATGATATTATGATATATTAATATATCTTAGTAGGATTTATATATACTGAAAGGACCCGTCCTAATCCATCCGGACGAAGTCCATATCGATTATAAACGATTCACCACAGTTGATTACATCGCGAGGTACTTGACCTCTATATGATACATTTTACAAATATTGCATTCGTTTTTAAAAGACAATCTTTCATTACATCTAAAGTTGACAGACATGCATACCATTTCATAATATATCTAATTATAATTATCTTAATAATAATCTTGATGAACTCGACGACTCGAATGCAACGTCTTTTGAAATATGTCATGAATGACTCCAAGTAATATCTTTAAAGTGAGCAAATGTACAGCGGAAGATTTCTTTCATACCTGAGAATAAACATACTTTCAAGTGTCAACCAAAAGGTTGGTGAGTTCATTAGTTTAACATAAATAATCATTTCATAATTTTAATAGACCACAAGATTTCATATTTTCATTTCTCATAAACATACGTCCCATGCATAGAGACAAAAATATCATTCATATGGATTGAACACCTGGTAACCGACATTCACAATGTGTATATAAGAATATCCCCATCATTCCGGGATCCTCCTTCGGACATGATATAAGTTTCGAAGTACTAAAGCATCTGGTACTTTGGATGGGGCTTGTTGGGCCCAATAGATCTATCTTTAGGATTCACGTCAATTAGGGTTTCTGTTCCCTAATTCTTAGATTACCAAACTATATAGGGTGATATTCGATTTGATAATCCAACCATAGAATGTAGTTTCGATCACTTGTGTCTATTTCGTAAAGCATTTATAAAAGCAGCGCATGTATTCTAAGTCCCAAAAATATATATTGCAAAAGTATTTAAAAAAAAGGAATAATGAAACTCACCTAATATATTTTGTAGTAAAAATACATATAATTATATTGAACAACGCAGGGTTAGCCTCGGATTCACGAACCTATATCATTTGTATATATATTAATACAAATAATTGTGATCGAACAAATATATTATTATTATTGATGTAATTCATTTATATAGTAGATTAATATATATCTTCATTTTATATATAGATATATTAATATAGTTAAGAAGTGTATTGAATATATATTTATATATATAATCTTTGTTTTTATGCTAATAACTTTAATAATGTCATTAATACTTTTATTTTCATATTCGTAATTACCTTAATAATAATGATATGGATAATACTGAGATCGATAATAATGATAGTTTTAGTAAAAATAATACTTTTAATAACAATGGAAATTTTTAATAGTTTTAATAGAAATTTCAGTAATCATACAATATTACTTATATAAATGTTTAACTGATAAGTCGATTAATGATACTTTTTAATAATAATAATAATAATAATAATAATAATAATAATAATAATAATAATAATAATAATAATAATAATAATAATATTAATAGTTACAAAAGTGATACCAATACTAATGTTAAGGAAAATAATGATAAATTGTATTATTTTCATAATATTAATAATAATAATAATCCTAATCATAATAATAATAATAATAATAATAATAATAATAATAATAATAATAATAATAATAATAATAATAATAATAATAATAATAATAATGATAACACAACTAATAGTGATAATAATATTCATATTTGTTTTTATAATCATAATAAATGAAAATTTGTATCATAATACATATATTAGTAATCATAATATTAATGATTAATTTTCATAATACCTAATAATAATAATAATTCTAATACTTAATGATACTAATAATATTAACCACCATGATAAGTATATTAATAACAATAATAACAATAACAATAATCATAATAACAATACAAATAATAATAATAATAATAATAATAATAATAATAATAATAATAATAATAATAATAATAATAATAATAATAATAATAATAATAATAATAATAATAATAATAATAATAATAATAATAATAATAATAATCAAATTAAAAGTTGCAAACTACCTCCAATAATCGGAATTAAAAAAAAATGCCTCAGCCGGGTCTCGAACCCGAGACCTCTCGATAATAGACGCAACACCTAAACCATTCACGCCATTCTGTTTTTCTGAATAACTAAGGAACTCACTAATATTTAACCCATCTTTCTTTCTGACTTCCTTTCTCCTTCTTCTTCACAGGTTCAATTAAAGAGTCACAACCAATTTGTTCAGCTCTGTAACAACCCAAACCAACCCGCGAACAAACCACGTGAAAATACAAAATAAAAAAAAAAATTGCTGCACAGTGAACTGGCGCGGCGCGCCATGATGGCCGCGCGGCGCGCCATTCGGGTCTGTCCGGAAAGTCTCAAAATGCGAAAAAGATTGACTAGTTCCCGACACTTTTAGACGAAACGCTTTTTACCATACATCCAAATATGTAAAACTAACCTGTTTCAAATATAAAATCAAGTTTTACATAATGGGGCCCACATTGGCCGTTTTACGACTTTCGTACAAAATACAAGTTTCCATCACCATTTACATTTAGACGAGTTAGGACTCTATAACCCAACCCGATACCAAGAGCATAATCCCGGGGACTACCAAATCCCCAGTCCGCGTCCGCATATCCAAAAGCTACCCCATCGAGCCCAAGCGCTCCTACGCAACTAGTCTAACAACTAGCTAGTTTTATAACGCAATACCTGTAAAAAGGTAAACAACGAGAGGGGTAAGCTAAAAGCTTAGTGAATGCAATAATTATACGAATACATATATAATTATACCTACTTGCAAACACTTACACAAACCGCAAACACGCTAGCAACCATAATTAGCTTATCGTCACAATAACAAGCTATAAATCTCCAATACCACAAGCTAGCATAACAACCGCATATAAATATAACTCGAATAATATAATATGCTTACAACACAAATAACCATGGTTAACCAATCGTACAAGGGATGGTACTCGAATTTCCCATTGGTGTTCATAACATCCATTAGTGTACTTAGCACCTCGTATCACTAACCCCCGGGTGGCATCTTAACACCTCGATACTTCACCCTCGGGTGGCGTCTTAACACCTCGACACTTCACCCTTTAACATGGAGTGGCGTCTTAACACCTCGACACTTCACTCCTAGGTGGCATCTTAACACCTCGATGCTTCACCTCGAGTGGCATCTTAACACCTCGATGCTTCACTCGTCACGTGAAACGTGGTGTCTTAACACCTCGACACTTCACATCTCACGCTACCACAAATAAATATATTATATACCTACGCATATAATTATTCCACTCACCTCGTGAACTCGAGCATTACAAACCATGCACGAAATCTTCACCACACGCAACCGAGCAAGATTTTACCTATAATACGCATATAGGTATACACATAATCAACATACAACCCCATTTGGACTCTCGACCCGCCCAAATGAACAACAAGTGCAAAATATACCCTTTTGCACTTTTAACGCTACCCGAAGGTCCAAAACTAGCGAGACTAGTTCTCGCGTTCTCGAAATACCCAATTATGTCAACTTTAACCTTTAAACGCATACTAGCTCGTATTTTACACAAAACCCATTCCATGGTTGACCAAGTTTGACTTTATTGCTAAAACACCAAATTTTAACCTAAAATCACTTCTCGCGAGTAATTACATGAAAAGCATCATTTAACACTCAACAAAATCGTTTAACATCCATTTAATCCAAATTAGTGTCATCCTTAATTTTGACCCAATTCAAATTACCCATTTTGACCAAAGTCATAAAACGCCCCAAAATCACTAACGACTAGTGATTATATTTCCAAGACAACCACTAACACTTAAATCAAGTATTTACCTACTTGACTTACCAAAACTTGACTTGAAACTTAATTTAACACCGAATCAAGCTTACTTGTCCCAAAATACCCATTCGACCCGTTTTGACCTAAATTAGGGTTTACACCCAAAAACCAAGTCAACACAAGTGTTCTAAGGTTTAACCAACACACGCAAGATCGAAACTTACAATTTAATCAATCGAAACCCTAAGTCACCCATTTAGGCTTACTTACATGAATCTTACCCAAAACCCCCAAATTTCACAATAAAATGGGTTTATAACTCTAACTAACACAAACCCTAACTCAAACAAGAAATCAAACACTACAATTCGGATTAGGGTTTACCTCAAGCACCAAAACGAGCTCTAGTAGCTAGAAACACCAAGGAGAACCAAAACCCGCTTCCAATTTGGGCAAAAATCACCATCTTCATCATTAACTCAAGCTTCCTCTCTCTAGAAACTCATCTCTCTCTTTCTCTAAGATTGGGAGTGTTTGAATGGATGTCAAAATGATCCAAAAGTGGATCTAAAACTGATATTAAAGCCTCAAATCCGTCCATAAGTGAAAGGACCAAAGTACCCCTCATTTGACCCTTTAAAATGCTGAAAAAACGCATCAGGCACTTTCGGCGCGCCGCGCCATATGGTGGAGCGCCGCTCCACCCTACAGGTCAGATTTCAGAAACTTGTTTTGGCCATAACTTTTTGACCGTAGCTCCGTTTTTGATGAATCAAATATCGTTGGAAACGTAATGAGATTTACTATCCAATGGTAAGGTTTTAGAACATCAACTCCAACTTTATTTGGGATCCAAATATACACTTACAAGTCTCGTATTTCGAATGACGCTCGAAATAACGTGTAACTGAAAAACGGGTGTTACAAGCTCATCAAACAACTAATGTTAATTCACGAAGATAATACTCATAAGCAATTAAAATCAAATGTTTACATTAGTTGTAAACAACAACAACAAAAAAAATAAAAATAAAGAAACAGCATCCAGAACCGTCGGTTTAAAAAAAAATTATGTTGAATTTGATTTTGAGAATGTTTTAGCCAAAAGTTTTAACACCAAGTATGTTTCAAATCACCTTTATAAACTATCAAAGTTACCAATTTAACTCAATTTGCAACAGCAGCTTCGAATTTAGATGAAGAACATTTGTTGACTTTTAAAATTTTAAACTTTGACCTCAGAATTTGATTTGAATACCTGAAATTAGAGGTTGTAAATTTACAGAAAGTTTTAGAAGAAGAATCCTGATGAAACTGCATTAATAGATTTTTAACTTTCGTTCTAAATATTGACTTGATTAAAAAGTGAATGATACAGAGGTAGTAAAACAGGTGTTCTTCAGCTTTGCGTTTGAATTCGATAAATTACAAACTGTAAATGATAATTGAATTGGTTAGCTGATAAAGTAGGTCGTATGGTGTCCTTTTACACTGATTTTGATCGATTAAAATAATGGACGTGGTATCAATTTTCTCAATCAGACAAATACAAGGACAGGAGGTTTCAATAGAAAAAAATATAAAACGAATAATACTTTATCTGATTGGTACTTTTGATTCTTTTATATAACAATTTAATAGATAACAAACAAAGGTTAACACAGTAGGATTGGTACATGAAAGAAACATTGAATCCTGCATTTTATAAATACGTAAATATATTTAGTATAAATTAGTAACTATAGTATTAATAATATTAATAATATAAATACTAATAAAATAATAATAATAATAATGATAATAAGATTACTAATTCTAATAATAATAATAATTATATTAATTATACTAATATTAATATTAATAATTAATGACAATTATACTACTAATTATGAATATAACAATATTAATAATAATAATAATAATAATAATAACTCTTAATGAATATGGTAATAATATCTAGATATGATACTAATTTTAATATACACATTAATAATAATGAATATAATAATAATAACATGTTAATTATATTATAACTTGTAATTCTATATATATATATATATATATATATATATATATATATATATATATATATATATATATTATTGTATTTAGATACATCTGTATACATATATGTATTATATTTAGTCTCAATATTCAGTAAATATATTTATAATATTACTTCTTATAGTAATGAGAGTAATATTATTGTTGTATTAATTTTTTTTAATATAATTATATTACATGTTATCATTTGTAATTTTTATTACATAAAACTTATATTGGATAGTAATTTCTTAAATATATATATATATATATATATATATATATATATATATATATATATATATATATATATATATATCTATATAATAATAAATATTAATAGAAATTTAATATCATGTATCTTATTTTACATATTTAATTCTAATGGTTAAATTATATTTCATAATCTTAAGTTAATAAACATATACTTACATTTATATATATTTATACATATTTATTTATAAATAATTGTTCGTGAATCGTCGGAAATAGTCAAAAGGTAATTTGAATAAATGAACATAATTTACAAAACTTTCGAGACTCAACATCACAGACTTTGCTTATCGTATCGAAATCATATAAAGATTAAGTTTAAATTTGGTCGGAAATTTCCGGGTCATCACAGTACCTACCCGTTAAAGAAATTTCGTCCCGAAATTTGAGTGAGGTCGTCATGGCTAACAATAAATATGTTTTCCTGATGAATATGAGCTGATAAATAGAATTTTATCATTATTGAATAATACAGATAAACTAATTCGATTATTCGAAGTGCACGAATGAAACTATCATGAGAGAGGTCCCAACGGGCATCGTCCACCTTCGCCCAAAAACTTGCCCAAATTTTTAGCCGTTAGTAAAATAATAAAAAAATTCCAACGGTCATTTTTACACTATATAAACACCAACCATATACTTCATTTTATACACTCAAACATATATTTCTTTTATATTTCCATCCTTCTTAAGATCAAGATCAAACACTCCCAAACTGCAAAATGTTAAGACTTCCCCCAATGATTGTTTCATTCGATGTTCATTACGGAGGTGATTTCCGTAATCAAATGAAGGAATATGAGTGGGGCGACAATATTTCGTTTGAAGATATCGACATTCGTGATGTTGGTTTACAAGATTTGCTATCCTTTCTGAAGGAAAAAGTTCCGTGTGAATTCACGTCTGTGTTCTTTTATAGAGACAATTATGATGCGGATTGTAGGGCAAGTTTTCTGTGTACCGATGATCAATGGTACTTTATAAAAGATACCATTGAAGATCGCGGTAAACGCATTTCTTTGTATGCGGTTCTTGAAGATGAAGAGACGTTGGGTTATCGTTACCTCGATGAATCAGTTGAAGCAGCAGTTGAGGCATCAAGAGAAATACCGATGTCTCCAGAGTACATCACGGATGGTAAAATGACTGGTGAACGCTACTTTGTAGATGACAATTGACGATGACGAGTAGTTTGATTGTAATCTTTTAATTTTTAATTGTCGTGATGTTTTAATTTTTAATTATTGTAATTTCAGTGTTGTTGTCGAGTTTTATATCTTCCTTTATGTTTCGAAGCTCTTCGTCTTTTTAATCTCCTCTCGATCTCTAGTAAAATGAGTAATGGTCTGGAATTTGTAAGTATGGATTTTCGAATGAATTTAATGTTATAATCAAGAAGGAATGTAATAGCACGATTTGATTCGTCAAATTACCAGAATCATTGAGAATAGAGCTATCAAGAATATTTTCTTGATATGTTCTGAAGTTAATTAGAATGAAAGAGTTATGTAACATGACACAAGTTGGTGGTATGATCTACTGTGAACCATCATGTCCCATTAGAACTCAGCATGACTTACTGTAATATAATCACGTTGATCAAGTGTCATTATATTATACTAACTCATGCATCAGTTCCCAACACTACTTCAAAATCATTCATAATTTAAACTTGAAAGTTTACAGAATATAGAAACTAACAGTTTCTATATGATGTAACACTGATATCACGAAGAGATTAATGATTTCAGATAAGAATAGTTATGAAAATATCTTCAGAATATGGAGGATATTTATAATGAAAGATACGATAATATCTCGGAATATCTAAGATCAGAGGATGATAGAAACTATTGTCTGCAAGGGTTTAGAGTAAAGAGCAAGATATTCACTAAAGACTTTAGTAGGCATTGAATCATTTGGATTCTTTGAAGTCAAACTTATTCTTTGTAATTTGTCCACGACTTTCTTCATAGTTTCTCATAATCTGCTTTTCGGTACTAAATTTTCTATTGAATGTTTCCAATATAATGATACACAGGAAGCACGAAGAGGTATATAATTTCAGACGAGAATATTTATGAAAATATCCTCAGAAATATCGAAGATATTGATGATGATATTTTGGAATTTCTAAGTTCGATGGTTGATGAGGAAGATTTTCCGCAAGATTTTAACATGAGTACAGAGCAAGATATTCGTTGAAGGTTTCATCGGATCCAGAATTACCTGGATTCTTTGAATATATGGTATGGTCCTTGTATTTGTCCTTGGTCTCCTTCGTGGTTAGCTCAATCCGTTTTCCAGTTCCAACTTTTCTGAGCTTTTCCAACATACTATTCTTTATCATAAAACTTTCGATGATTATGGTCGTTTACGGTTGTCTATGGTTTCTGCTGCTTCATTCAGCTTTTTCAACATTCAGAGTATTAATTCGCAGACTGGGTGCTTTTCAGAATTTCAGAATGAAAGATCATAGTTCTAAGAGATAAATGTTATATGTATACATATAACTGTTGATGTAGAAACGTTGCGAGATTTAAAATACTGATTTGCTAATTCCCGGTAAGGCAATTCTTGTTACAAAACGAGGATGAGTATATGATAGGGTATTTATGAATAAATATAGTGATTTATCGAAGTGACTTACGCCAAAGAGTAGTGAAGTTGCTGGTACGTTTACTGTTAATGTGGTGGGATATAAACAGTTCCCCGGTAACAAAGGCGAAAAGAGAACGTATGTATTAAGGTTATAATAAAGTTATTTCAAATGAAAAGTCGAAGTTGACTTGCTGGAGCTGTGACAAAATTGGCTATTTTGAAGAAGAACTGCAAAGTTATTTTTGGGTAATAATAACACTAAAGAAATTAGCACAGTTATGTGTTAAACGTTTACTCAGTTTCCGAGAGTTTTTCAAGTGCATTACTATATGTATCAATCTTTTCTTCTGTAGATGAAGTGCGGTTGGTTCATCCTATCGATTGAGGCATTTTCAAGAATCATGAAAGGTTTGAACGCAGATTGTAATCATCAAGATACAAATGAGGTTTAAGGTGAAATCAAGTGGCAAACTTGAAGACTTGTTTAGTTTCATATGTTATAATCAATATTTTAATTTATTTTAATTGTTTAATGTTATTAGTCCACAGTCGATAGTCCACAGTTGACAGTCCAATAATTCATATATATAGTTTAATATATAATATTCGAATTAATTAATACGTGTCGTGACCCGTATACGTCTCAGACTCGATCACAACTCAAACTATATATATTATTGTAGAATCAACCTCAACCCTGTATAGAGAACTCGATCAATACTGCATATAGAGTGTCTATGGTGATTCCAAATAATATATATAGATGCGTCGATATGATATGTCAAAACCTTGAATACGTGTCCCGATATTTAAAGTGCGTAAAATAAATAACAGAAATTAAATAACGATAAATAAAGTGCGTAAAGTAAATAACAGAAATTAAATAACAATAAATAAAATTGCGAGAATTAAAGTGCGATAAATAAATTGCGATAATTAAATTGCGATAAATAAAATGTAATACGGAATTAACAGTTAGCTAGGAACAGTTAGCTAGGATTTTGTTAGCGTGGATTCTTAACAAAATTTCATATTGTTAATTAGTGTATTTCTAATCAATTTTTATTGTGTCCATTTTTTCTTCATTATGCCACTTGTTGGATTCTGATATGTCAAAATCCTAATATGAAATTTGAATTTGAATGAAAATAGTTATTCTTTGGTGAACGGATACGTATTTCGGTGGATGTAAGTAGGATAATATATGACTGTTGAAACAGATTCGAAGAACGTACAATGTAACTTATTAATGTGAAATTTAAATATTCCTCGGGTATTACCTACCCGTTAAAATATTTTCATCATTAACAGTTTGTACAAAAGAATTTTTAATTACAATCTTTATGAAAATATATATACATATATATTTTCTTCAGATATAATTATAGATTTAATGAGTTAATATGATATTAAACTCATTTGGTTTACCATTAGAACTAGAATACATAATCCCTAAAACATTTAGAGATTACTTAATCGTCATGAAGAACGAAGATAATCGATGTAGAACGATACGTAGAACGATGATTATACTCGAGGTACATAATGAGATGTTGAGGTATGGATTATTGATGGTACTGGTGCTGTTACTGATGGTACTGTTGGTGCCGGTGATGTTGCTGAAGCTGGTACATTTTGTACCATATTCTCCAGATTGATTACTCGAGCGCGAAGTTCGTTGACTTCTCCTATTATTCCAAGATGATTGTCGGTCAGAACGAGCAGATGAATAAGGTTTAGAATTTTAGATAGAATATAATCGTGACGAGCTACCCTGGAAATGAGGCTGAAAATGGTGTTTCGGATAGGTCCGCCGGTAAACGCTTCAGGTTCATTGTCAAGAGGTGAATTCGGTTGGTGGAAGGGTCGCCTTCTTCGTGTCTCCATTGATTAAGTCGACTACGAATGCATCAGATGAATTGGGAATGGCTGATTGATTGATTCATTCTGGTGACATCGCTTTCAGAGCTTATGTGAATATCCATGTCGGAATAGCTGTCGGAATAACTATCGGAATAGCTATCGAAATCTGAGGGACTCGAACTGGTTGAGGGATTCATCCCGTACAATCAGATGAAGGATTTTCGATAAGAAATAGATTATAGGATGTAGATTAGTACCCTGCAATACATAATTTACATATGCATATATAATACTAAAATCCCATAAGTTACGGAGGAATCTACAGAAAACGTCAGGCAAAGTTTACAATAACAGATACGCTAAGATATGAATTAGCAGATATGCCAAGATATGAATTTTGTCTATACACTAATCATGCAGTCAATGCAATAAGAAGTGTCTGGACTAAGAATGATAAGCAAGTGATTCTCTAAGAATGATAAGCAGGTAATTTTTCAACACGAAATGATAAGCAAAACTTTTGACATGCAGACCAGGTTCAAGTCCAGACTCCTTAAAGTAACCTAACAACTATTAAGTCGAAGTCCAGACTCACTTATGTATCCTAATAACTCCTAGTTAGACACACTAATGCAAGACCTGGTTCGCTACGACCACCGCTCTGATACCAACTGAAAGGACCCGTCCTAATCCATCCGGATGAAGTCCATATCGATTATAAACGATTCACCACAGTTGATTACATCGCGAGGTACTTGACCTCTATATGATACATTTTACAAACATTGCATTCGTTTTGAAAAGACAATCTTTCATTACATCTAAAGTTGACAGACATGCATACCATTTCATAATATATCTAATTATAATTATCTTAATAATAATCTTGATGAACTCGACGACTCGAATGCAACGTCTTTTGAAATATGTCATGAATGACTCCAAGTAATATCTTTAAAGTGAGCAAATGCACAGCAGAAGATTTCTTTCATACCTGAGAATAAACATGCTTTCAAGTGTCAACCAAAAGGTTAGTGAGTTCATTAGTTTAAAATAAATAATCATTTCATAATTTTAATAGACCACAAGATTTCATATTTCCATTTCTCATAAACATATGTCCCATGCATAGAGACAAAAATATCATTCATATGGATTGAACACCTGGTAACTGACATTCACAATGTGTATATAAGAATATCCCCATCATTCCGTGATCCTCCTTCGGACATGATATAAGTTTCGAAGTACTAAAGCATCCGGTACTTTGGATGGGGCTTGTTGGGCCCGATAGATCTATCTTTAGGATTCACGTCAATTAGGGTTTCTGTTCCCTAATTCTTAGATTACCAGACTATATAGGGTGATATTTGATTTGATAATCCAACCATAGAATGTAGTTTCGATCACTTGTGTCTATTTCGTAAAGCATTTATAAAAGCAGCGCATGTATTCTCAGTCCCAAAAATATATATTGCAAAAGTATTTAAAAAAAAGGAATAATGAAACTCACCTAATGTATTTTGTAGTAAAAATACATATAACTATATTGAACAATGCAGGGTTGGCCTCGGATTCACAAACCTATATCATTTGTTATATATATTAATACAAATAATTGTGATCGAACAAATATATTATTATTATTATTGATGTAATTCATTTATATAGTAGATTAATATATATCTTCATTTTATATATAGATATATTAATATAGTTAAGTTATGTGTATTGAATAGATATTTATATATATAATCTTTGTTTTTATGCTAATAACTTTAATAATGTCATTAATACTTTTATTTTCATATTCGTAATTACCTTAATAATAATGATATGGATAATACTGAGATCGATAATAATGATAGTTTTAGTAAAAATAATACTTTTAATAACAATGGAAATTTTTAATAGTTTTAATAGAAATTTCAGTAATCATACAATATTACTTATATAAATGTTTAACTGATAAGTCAATTAATGATACTTTTTAATAATAATAATAATAATAATAATAATAATAATAATAATAATAATAATAATAATAATAATAATAATAATAATAATAATAATAATAATAATATTAATAGTTACAAAAGTGATACCAATACTAATGTTAAGGAAAATAATGATAAATTGTATTATTTTCATAATATTAATAATAATAATAATCCTAATAATAATAATAATAATAATAATAATAATAATAATAATAATAATGATAACACAACTAATAGTGATAATAATATTCATATTTGTTTTTATAATCATAATAAATGAAAATTTGTATCATAATACATATATTAGTAATCATAATATTAATGATTAATTTTCATAATACCTAATAATAATAATAATTCTAATACTTAATGATACTAATAATATTAACCACCATGATAAGTATATTAATAACAATAATAACAATAACAATAATCATAATAACAATACAAATAATAATAATAATAATAATAATAATAATAATAATAATAATAATAATAATAATAATAATAATAATAATAATAATAATAATAATAATAATAATAATAATAATCAAATTAAAAGTTGCAAACTACCTCCAATAATCGGAATTAAAAAAAATGCCTCAGCCGGGTCTCGAACCCGAGACCTCTCGATAATAGACCCAACACCTAAACCATTCACGCCATTCTGTTTTTCTGAATAATTAAGGAACTCACTAATATTTAACCCATCTTTCTTTCTGACTTCCTTTCTCCTCCTTCTTCTTCACAGGTTCAATCAAAGAGTCACAACCAATTTGTTCAGCTCATCAAACAACTAATGTTAATTCACGAAGATAATACTCATAAGCAATTAAAATCAAATGTTTACATTAGTTGTAAACAAAAAAAAAAAAAAAAAAAAAAAATAAAGAAACAGCATACAGCAACCGTCGGTTTAAAAAAAAATTATGTTGAATTTGATTTTGAGAATGTTTTAGCCAAAAGTTTTAAAACCAAGTATGTTTCAAATCACCTTTATAAACTATAAAAGTTACCAATTTAACTCAATTTACAACATCAGCTTCGAATTTAGATGAAGAACATTTGTTGACTTTTAAAATTTTAAACTTTGACCTCAGAATTTGATTTGAATACCTGAAATTAGAGGTTGTAAATTTACAGAAAGTTTTAGAAGAAGAATCCTGATGAAACTGCATTAATAGATTTTTAACTTTCGTTCTAAATATTGACTTGATTAAAAAGTGAATGATACAGAGGTAGTAAAACAGGTGTTCTTCAGCTTTGCATTTGAATTCGATAAATTACAAACTGTAAATGATAATTGAATTGGTTAGCTGATAAAGTAGGTCGTATGGTGTCCTTTTACACTGATTTTGATCGATTAAAATAATGGACGTGGTATCAATTTTCTCAATCAGACAAATACAAGGACAGGAGGTTTCAATAGAAAAAAATATAAAATGAATAATACTTTATCTGATTGGTACTTTTGATTCTTTTATATAACAATTTAATAGATAACAAACAAAGGTTAACACAGTAGGATTGGTACATGAAAGAAACATTGAATCCTGCATTTTATAAATACGTAAATATATTTAGTATAAATTAGTAACTATAGTATTAATAATATTAATAATATAAATACTAATAAAATAATAATAATAATAATGATAATAAGATTACTAATTCTAATAATAATAATAATTATATTAATTATACTAATATTAATATTAATATTAATAATTAATGACAATTATGCTAATAATTATGAATATAACAATATTAATAATAATAATAATAATAATAATAATAATAATAATAATAATAATAATAATAATAATAATAATAATAATAATAATAATAACTCTTAATGAATATGGTAATAATATCTAGATATGATACTAATTTTAATATACACATTAATAATAATGAATATAATAATAATAACATGTTAATTATATTATAACTTGTAATTCTATATATATATATATATATATATATATTTATATATATATATATATATATATATATATATATATATATATATATATATATATATATATATATATATATATATATATATATATATATATATATATATATATATATATAATTGTATTTAGATACATCTGTATACATATATGTATTATATTTAGTCTCAATATTCAGTAAATATATTTATAATAATACTTCTTATAGTAATGAGAGTAATATTATTGTTGTATTAATTTTTTTTAATATAATTATATTACATGTTATCATTTGTAATTTTTATTACATAAAACTTATATTGGATAGTAATTTCTTAAATATATATATATATCTATATAACAATAAATATTAATAGAAATTTAATATCATGTATCTTATTTTACATATTTAATTCTAATGGTTAAATTATATTTCATAATCTTAAGTTAATAAACATATACTTACATTTATATATATTTATACATATTTATTTATAAATAATTGTTCGTGAATCGTCGAAAATAGTCAAAAGGTAATTTGAATAAATGAACATAATTTCCAAAACTTTCGAGACTCAACATCACAGACTTTGCTTATCGTATCGAAATCATATAAAGATTAAGTTTAAATTTGGTCGAAAATTCCCGGGTCATCACACATATAGTTAAATGTTGTTACAACGATAATCGTTACATATATGTCTTGTTTCGAAATCATTAAGTTAGTAGTCTTGTTTTTACATATGTAGTTCATTGTTAATACACTTAATGACATGTTTACTTATCATTTATCATGATTAAACATAGTGTATCAATATCTTAATATTTAGTAAGACGTTGTTATAATGATAATCGTTATATATATCGTTTCGAGTTTCTTAATTCAATAAACTCAATTTTATAGATATAACTCATTGTTAAAATACCTAATGAGATACTTACTTATCATAATATCATGTTAACTATATATATAATCATATATATGTCATCATATAGTTTTTACAAGTTTTAACGTTCGTGAATCACCGGTCAACTTAGGTGGTCAATTGTCTATATGAAACCTATTTCAATTAATCAAGTCTTAACAAGTTTGATTGCTTAACATGTTGGAAACACTTAATCATGTAAATAACAATTTCATTTAATATATATAAACATGGAAAAGTTCGGGTCACTACATTACCTTTAGTGACCCGAATTTTTCCATGTTTATATATATTAATTGAGATTGATATTTACATGACTAAATGTTTCCAACGTGTTAAGCAATCAAACTTTTTAAGACTTTATTAAATGAAATAAGTTTCATATAGACAATTGATCACCCAAGTTGACCGGCGATTCACGAACGTTACAAATTTGTAAAAACTACATGTTGTGGTATATATAGACACACACACACACACACACACACACACACACATATATATATATATATATATATATATATATATATATATATATATATATATATATATATATATATATATATATATATATATATATATATATATATATATATATATATGGTTGACATAAGATTATGATGAGTAAGTATCTCACTAAGTATATTAACAATGTGTGATATACATAAGAAATGAGATTACTAAGTTAAGAAACTCGAAATAATATATATAACGATTATCGTTATGATAACGTCTACTAAATACATATGTATCATATTAAGATATTGATACACTATATTTAACATGATAAAATGATATTTAAATATATCATTAAGTGTGTTAACAATGAACTACATATGTAAAAACAAGACTACTAACTCAAGATTTACGAAACGAGACTTATATTTAATGATTATCGTTGTAACGATATTTTAATGTATATATCATATTAAGAGATATTTATTGTAACATCCCGCGTTTTTCCGTTAAATTTATTTTAACACCGTTTTTTTTTTAAATAATATCTTTCGTCATTTAATTTGGCATCTTTCGTTAACTAATGTTCATAATATCCTCGTTATTTAATTATAACGTCACCCGTTTACTCGAGCGTTTTAAATATTCGTTTGGTTATTTCCCGCACCCGCTTTGAAACTAGAGGGACCAAACTTGCAAAGAGGCCAAAGATTTGACTAGGTCAACTAGTCAAACCTTCAACCTCCTCCTCTCATTCATCTCTCTCTTTCTCCTTTTGATACTTCCAAATCCTCTCAACTTTCTAACATAAATTCATCATCTAAATCCGGATTTGGGAGCTAGCAACCAAATAAATTACATATTCTTGGTCCTCTCATCATCCTCTTCGATTTGATGCTAACTACTTCGATTTTGGGTAACATTTCTAAAACACTAGATTTCTTTAAATTTGTGTTCTTGACTTAAAAGTGTGTTAATTAGTGTCTATGGCTCATTGTGATGTCGTGTATGTAATTTGTATGCTCGATTTGTTGTTTTTGGTGTAACTAGTTCATTATGAAAATTGCTTGCTAAATCTTTGATTTTGGATGATTAAAAGTTGTTTAATTGTTAAAGTTCATGTATTAAATGTGTTACTAGCGTCATTAGCTTCAATTTGATGTGTAGGTTGATTAAGAAAACTTCAAAAACATGATTATTGATTTTGAGATGTTTGACTAGGGTTTGATAGTTCTTGACATGAATTTTTGGATGCTTGAATGCCATGAAATGTTAATTGTTAGTGTTTAGTAGTAATGTATGCTTCATTACCTTCAAAACGGCATATCACATGTGTGAATTGGATTCCCGAAACTTAAAATGCATTTGATGAACTTGAAACTTTGAAAATGGATTCTTAATGATCACTTGACGGAAAATCGGTTATTGAAATTGATGTTTTTGTTTGATGAAACATGTTTAGTTGTTTTCCTTGTCAAATTACCTTTCCAACGATATATAGTATGCATTTTGGATGTTTTCGGTTCATAAAATATGTTAATTTGAGTTTTGGTTCGTGACTTGGTCTATTTTTCTGCAAACAGCAAAAATTCCAGGTATGCGCGCCGTGCAACCTCAGCGCACCGCGCAAAACAGAAATCCCAGATATTTGCCCCCTTTAGTTGATTTCTGACCCGGATTTACACTAGGGTGCGCGCCGCGCAACCCATAGCGCGCCGCGCATATGCCCAGCTCATTTTTGTTTTTATTTTTCCTTTCACAAAATGTTTCCCGCTTAACCGTAACTCCGATTAACATGAAACTTGGCCATTCTGCTCATAAATGATTTCTCATCGTGGGAAAATTGTCGGATACCCGACCCGAACATGTTGACTTTTTCGTTGACTTTGACCCGACCAAGTTTGACTTTTTGTCAAACTTAACCAATTAATTATGCAATCTTTCTAACATGATTCTATACTTGTACCTTGCATGAAACTTGACAATTTTCTTGACATGCTACATAATCGAGTCGTGTCGAGCCATAGGACTGATTGAACAACTTTGACCCTTCGTGACTATCGTTATTGATACAACCTACTTGTTTAGGTCGAGATTAGCTTTGTCTTTGCACGCGTTTACTCGTTGAAGTACTTTATTAACTCTTGCGCTCAAGGTGAGATCATAGTCCCACTTTTACTCTTTTTGAACTTATATTTGGGATGAGAAAACATAAACGATTCTTTTGAACTAAGTGAACACAAGAACGGGAAAACAAACATTCTACATACGAGTTTAGAACAAAAATCCTCAATTCGATTATCATTAGTTACACTTGACGGGTGTAAGCGAGAACTTATGTTATATGGCCATATGGGTTGACAACCCTCATCTTTGACGGTTCGCTACCGTCTACAGATGAAATATATTTTCGAGAATCAGTGTTTGTTCTAGCACTATGGATGGGGTATACAATGGATGGAATGTTAAGCTTTGATAATTGGGTGCTCGTGAATATTAACTTTTAGAATGTATTACTATTATTTCAACTTTTCAAACCTTGTGGTTCGACTTACTTACTTTTACTCACTTACTTACTTAAACCTATGATTTCACCAACGTTTTCGTTGACAGATTTCTATGTTTTTCTCAGGGCTTGCACGATATGTGAAACATGCTTCCGCTTACTATTTGATACTTGCATTGGATGTCGAGTATACATGCATTTCATGGAGCGTCTTTTGACTTTACTTTAAACCGTGTCGTCTAGATTTCATTTGTACTTATAACCTTGTAACTTAACTTTTGGTTGAACAATTCTTGTAAACTTTGGAAACAATCTTTATTTTGAAATGAAGGCGACATATTTTGGTCAAACGTTGTCATAAAGACTTATGACCAGGTGATGGGACCCATGTAGACGACGCCGTCACTTGACGATTTGTCGGGGTCGTTACAAGTGGTATCAGAGCCTTGGTTGTAGGGATTTAGAGTTCATTTGTGTCCACCCCGAGTCATAGGGTACATAGGTGAATCTAGACTACAACCGGCATATAGACTGAAGTAGGAATTACTTGACTATTTGTGCATTTATACTCGAACTCTTCTATCATATCTAACTCGTATTCGATCTTGATCTTACGTTGATAAATTTTGTTGACGCGCCACCTTGACTTTATAAAGTAATGTTAAATGCACATGTAAATCAGGGTAATATAATTTCCAGGATTATATTACGGTGATTCACATGGACTTTCCGACATTATGACGTAAAGAATTTAAGGCGAGTCAAGGAAAAATTTCCTCTCTATCCTTATTCCATACTCCGGTTAGTATTGTTGAAAATACTAACCAACGATATTCTTGTGTCATGAAGGAACAGTGGCTCACCAAGGTCAACACAATACTCCTCTCGAAACCCTAGAACAAGCTCTTCAACGAATGATAACCACCGCCGTGGGTACGGCCGTGGCCGATCACTTTTCTAACAACAACAATCATGGAACCGGTAATTCAAACGAAGGTTGCTCCTACAAGAACTTCATGAAGTACAATCCTTCCACTTTCGATGGAACCGGAGGACCGGTTACTCTCACCCGATGGTTTGAACAAATGGAGACCGTTTTTAACACAAGCGGTTGTCGAGACCAAGATGAGGTCAAGTTTTCCACCCTCACTTTCACCGGCATTGCTCTCTCGTGGTGGAACACGTATGTACAATTGGTGGGAAGCGATGAAGCCCACACACTCTCTTGGACCGAATTAAGAGAAAGAATGATCACCGAATACTTCCCGCGCGACGAGACTCGAAGGCTCGAGCAGGGTCTAAGGAATTTAAAAACGGTCGGGAACGACCTCGAAGCTTATAATCAACGGTTTACCGAACTAGTCACAAAGTGTCCAAATATCATGACTCCCGAATCCCTAAGAGTCGAACTTTACATGGATGGCCTCCCTAAGAGCATTCAACACAGGGTAATGACACCTCGACCCACTAACCTACAAGAGGCTTTAACAATGGCCCGCCATACTTTAGACACGGCGAATGAAATGGAAACGCCGGCACCAATGGTCGAGAACCAATCGAGCGGCAATAAAAGAACATGGGAAGCCTCTCAATCAAGCAACCACAACCACAACAACCTCTCCAAGAAGCCTTTCGCCTCCAACGACAAGAAAGGCTATACCGGAAAACTACCTTTTTGTAACGAATGCCGCAAGCATCACTTTGAAGGATGTGGCAGGTTCCGCCACCGGCGCCAAGGAAGTGGTCACATCGCCAAACATTGTGGAAGTGCCACCCCCATCACTCAAAAGGGACCCAACCCACGAAAGTTGGTCACTTGCTACGCATGTGGCCAAACGGGTCATTTTAGGAATGAATGCCTAAATAAGAAAATCAACCCCAACGCACGCCGTTGAACTTTCAACATCAACGCCTAGGATGCCCGAGACGACGATGGACTAGTCACGGGTACGTTTCTTCACAACAAACTGTATGTTTCATACTTATTCGATTCAATTACCGCTAGACGTTTTACAACCAAGACTTTGACTTGTACTCATTACATTCCACCTTTTTCCCTTAGATACTACTTAGGCAATTTAAGCGACCAACGGAAAGATATTGTGTGTCTATAAATTCTATTTGAGGATATACGTTAAGAATATTGACTTGACACCTATAGAACTAGGGAGCTCAGAACCTATTCGTTAAGGAGAAATTGTTTCCCTACAACTAGGTATAGATTATTGTGAACTAAATAATTTTCGGTTGAAAACCGATACCCTCTTCCTCGTATCCATGACCACCTGATTACTTGCATGAATCCCGTGTGCATTCCAAAACGACCTCCGTTCCGGTTATCATCAATTGGGGGTTAAGGGAGACGATGTATCCTAAACCACGTATGCAACTTATCTAGACAAATCTGTTATCGTATTTATAGATGACATCTTAACTTATTTAATTAAAGAAGGAAAACGAACAACATCACCATCTTACGCTCGAACTTTTGAGAAAAGAGCAACTTTATACCAAATTCTCCGAGTGAGAATTTCTGTGGAACGAAGTCCAATTTTCTAGACCATGATGTTAATGGTCAAGGCATTACAATCAATCTCGAAATCAAGCCACATGTAATCAGGAAACTCTCCCAACTCAGACTTGTATTTGTAAAATCTTAGATCTCGTCTATTTTTACCGAAGATTCATTTCTGACTTTTCTCGTGTTACACGACTTTTAAACTCGTTAACTCACTAAGGAAAACTTTAAACCTCTCCGTGTTCGAACCTTGAGCGTGATTCTTCACACCAACAATTCTAGTTAAAATCGTATAGCAATAGATGGAACTCAAACATGGAAATATTTCTACTTGAACGCCGAAAGGCATACTCTCTCGTCTCAAAAATCAACATAACTAAAATTCGTTATTTTGCACGAAGAATTCAAATACTAAATTGTGGATCCGATCAATATTCTCGTCATCACGTACCACACTACATACCTCTGTTATTTCACCGTCACCGTCTAATATTACTGGAATTTAAGATAACACACAATCCAACGATACTTCACTCTTCTTTGACTTAACGCCCTTGTGTTTCTGATAATCGGTCAACTATTATTCAACCCCGAACTATACAACTACGTGTACTACCTCGTTTCTCTTTCAGACTTCAACTTTTGACAACTAGAGGCACGTTATGGCAACCCCGAGATGTAAGCTCATCCTATTCTAAGTCCTCATTTCACTCCTATCTTTATCGCTCGCATTTCCGTTTAAGGAAACTCCTTGTAACATTTCTCCATGGATAGAGAAACTCTTCATATTACAATAGTATTCGCCACGAGGGTGAATAGTTCTAACGAACATTTTCGAACCCTAACTAACTTGTTCAAACGTATATTAAGAGATTCTATTCCAACACGGTGCATCTTTGTCAATTATCACGTATCGAAATACTCGTTTCACTTCTAGTTTTGCAAGAAACCTTGGAGACCCGCTTAGACATGAGTACCGCGTACCACCCACAAACCGACGAACCGAGCAAACGAACGATTTACGTCTTCGAAAGACATGTTTCAAACTTGCATGGTCGCTTTTAGTAGATCCCTCTTACAACAGTAGTTACCACTCGTGTGTTCACATGCACTTTCCGAAACCCTATATGACCGCTAATGTCATACCCCTATTCGTTGGACCAAAGCATGTGGCAAACAAAACACCGAATCTTAACTCATCCAAGAAACAACAATTGAGATAATCCAAGTCCGAGAAGGGCTCGAGACGACCCGTAGTCGCCCAAAAGAGTCATACCAAACTTAGATGAAAACCTCACAAATCCCAGTGTGTAACCGCGTAATATTGATAAACCGCACCTTGGAAAGGTGTAATCCATTTTGGGAAATCGAGAAAGGCTATATCCGCAATATCGAACCTTTTGAAACCTTGGGGCGTATTGGAACCACTTCCTATCGTTTAGAACTTCCGACTCAATTAAGTTTCCGTTTACCCTACATTTCGTGTAACAAACTTAGAAACGTGTCCTGCGGAACAGGAACGTGCAATCCTTCTAGATGCACCAACTATTGATGACAAACTCCTCCTCATAGGAAAAACCGGCTGAACTTGTGGATTGTAAAACCAAGCCCTAATACAACGTAACACCCCGACTATTCGGATTCGTGGAATGTCCAAGAAAGTACCTTCAATCATTCGTAGAGTTACTACACTAGGTCTCGAGTAAGAGACATCGACTATTACTTCCAACTAAATTTCGGGACGAAATTTCTTTTGAGGTGTGGATAATGTAACATCCCGCGTTTTTCCGTTAAATTTATTTTAACACCGTTTTTTTTTTAAATAATATCTTTCGTCATTTAATTTGGCATCTTTCGTTAACTAATGTTCATAATATCCTCGTTATTTAATTATAACGTCACCCGTTTACTCGAGCGTTTTAAATATTCGTTTGGTTATTTCCCGTACCCGCTTTGAAACTAGAGGGACCAAACTTGCAAAGAGGCCAAAGATTTGACTAGGTCAACTAGTCAAACCTTCAACCTCCTCCTCTCATTCATCTCTCTCTTTCTCCTTTTGATACTTCCAAATCCTCTCAACTTTCTAACATAAATTCATCATCTAAATCCGGATTTGGGAGCTAGCAACCAAATAAATTACATATTCTTGGTCCTCTCATCATCCTCTTCGATTTGATGCTAACTACTTCGATTTTGGGTAACATTTCTAAAACACTAGATTTCTTTAAATTTGTGTTCTTGACTTAAAAGTGTGTTAATTAGTGTCTATGGCTCATTGTGATGTCGTGTATGTAATTTGTATGCTCGATTTGTTGTTTTTGGTGTAACTAGTTCATTATGAAAATTGCTTGCTAAATCTTTGATTTTGGATGATTAAAAGTTGTTTAATTGTTAAAGTTCATGTATTAAATGTGTTACTAGCATCATTAGCTTCAATTTGATGTGTAGGTTGATTAAGAAAACTTCAAAAACATGATTATTGATTTTGAGATGTTTGACTAGGGTTTGATAGTTCTTGACATGAATTTTTGGATGCTTGAATGCCATGAAATGTTAATTGTTAGTGTTTAGTAGTAATGTATGCTTCATTACCTTCAAAACGGCATATCACATGTGTGAATTGGATTCCCGAAACTTAAAATGCATTTGATGAACTTGAAACTTTGAAAATGGATTCTTAATGATCACTTGACGGAAAATCAGTTATTGAAATTGATGTTTTTGTTTAATGAAACGTGTTTAGTTGTTTTCCTTGTCAAATTACCTTTCCAACGATATATAGTATGCATTTTGGATGTTTTCGGTTCATAAAATATGTTAATTTGAGTTTTGGTTCGTGACTTGGTCTATTTTTCTGCAAACAGCAAAAATTCCAGGTATGCGCGCCGTGCAACCTCAGCGTGCCGCGCAAAACAGAAATCCCAGATATTTGCCCCCTTTAGTTGAGTTCTGACCCGGATTTACACTAGGGTGCGCGCCGCGCAACCCATAGCGCGCCGCGCATATGCCCAGCTCATTTTTGTTTTTATTTTTCCTTTCACAAAATGTTTCCCGCTTAACCGTAACTCCGATTAACATGAAACTTGGCCATTCTGCTCATAAATGATTTCTCATCGTGGGAAAATTGTCGGATACCCGACCCGAACATGTTGACTTTTTCGTTGACTTTGACCCGACCAAGTTTGACTTTTTGTCAAACTTAACCAATTAATTATGCAATCTTTCTAACATGATTCTATACTTGTACCTTGCATGAAACTTGACAATTTTCTTGACATGCTACATAATCGAGTCGTGTCGAGCCATAGGACTGATTGAACAACTTTGACCCTTCGTGACTATCGTTATTGATACAACCTACTTGTTTAGGTCGAGATTAGCTTTGTCTTTGCACGCGTTTACTCGTTGAAGTACTTTATTAACTCTTGCGCTCAAGGTGAGATCATAGTCCCACTTTTACTCTTTTTGAACTTATATTTGGGATGAGAAAACATAAACGATTCTTTTGAACTAAGTGAACACAAGAACGGGAAAACAAACATTCTACATACGAGTTTAGAAAAAAAATCCTCAATTCGATTATCATTAGTTACACTTGACGGGTGTAAGCGAGAACTTATGTTATATGGCCATATGGGTTGACAACCCTCATCTTTGACGGTTCGCTACCGTCTACAGATGAAATATATTTTCGAGAATCAGTGTTTGTTCTAGCACTATGGATGGGGTATACAATGGATGGAATGTTAAGCTTTGATAATTGGGTGCTCGTGAATATTAACTTTTAGAATGTATTACTATTATTTCAACTTTTCAAACCTTGTGGTTCGACTTACTTACTTTTACTCACTTACTTACTTAAACCTATGATTTCACCAACGTTTTCGTTGACAGATTTCTATGTTTTTCTCAGGGCTTGCACGATATGTGAAACATGCTTCCGCTTACTATTTGATACTTGCATTGGATGTCGAGTATACATGCATTTCATGGAGCGTCTTTTGACTTTACTTTAAACCGTGTCGTCTAGATTTCATTTGTACTTATAACCTTGTAACTTAACTTTTGGTTGAACAATTCTTGTAAACTTTGGAAACAATCTTTATTTTGAAATGAAGGCGACATATTTTGGTCAAACGTTGTCATAAAGACTTATGACCAGGTGATGGGACCCATGTAGACGACGCCGTCACTTGACGATTTGTCGGGGTCGTTACATTTATACATCATAATATCATGTTAATATAATAATTTAACATCTAATTTGATATAATACATATTGGGTTAACAACATTAATTGAGATTGTTAACTTAAAGGTTTCAAAACAACACTTACATGTAACGACTAACGAAGACTTAACGACTCCATTAGAATGTATATACATGTTGTGTTTTGATATGTATTCTTACACTTTTGAAAGACTTCAAGAAACATATCAAAGTACTTATACTTAACAAAAATTCTTACAATTACATCCTCGTTCAGTTTCATCAACAATTCTACTCGTATGCACCCGTATTCGTACTCGTATAATACACAGCTTTTAGATGTATGTACTATTGGTATATACACTCCAATAATCAGCTCTTAGTAGCCCATGTGAGTCACCTAACACATGTGGGAACCATCATTTGGCAACTAGCATGAAATATATCATAAAATTACAAAAATATGAGTAATCATTCATGACTAATTTACATGAAAACAAAATTACATATCCTTTATATCTAATCCATATACCAACGACCAAAAACACCTATAAACACTTTCATTCTTCAATTTTCTTCATCTAATTGATCTCTCTCAAGTTCCATCTTAAAGTTCTAAGTGTTCTTCATAAATTCCATAAGTATAGTTTCATAAAAATCAAGAATACTTCCAAGTTTGCAAGTCTACTTCCAAGCTTTCTAATCCATTCCAAGTAATCATCTAAGATCAAGGAACCTTTGTTATTTATAGTAGGTTATCTTTCTAATTCAAGGTAATATTCATATTCAAACTTTGATTCAATCTCTACAACTATAACAATCTTATTTCGAGTGAAAATCTTACTTGAACTGTTTTCGTGTCATGATTCTGCTGCAAGAACTTTCAAGCCATCCAAAGATCCTTTGAAGCTAGATCTATTTTTCTCATTTCCAGTAGTTTTATCCAAAAAACTTGAGGTAGTAATGATGTTCATAACATCATTCGATTCATACATATAAAGCTATCTTATTCGAAGGTTTAAACTTGTAATCACTAGAACATAGTTTAGTTAATTCTAAACTTGTTTGCAAACAAAAGTTAATTCTTCTAACTTGACTTTTAAAATCAACTAAACACATATTCTAGATCTATATGATATACTAACTTAATGATATAAAACCTGGAAACACGATGAACACCATAAATTCGGATATACGCCGTCGTAGTAAAACCGGGAGCTGTTTTGGTTTGGATAATTAAAAACTATGATAAACTTTGATTTAAAAGTTGTTCTTCTAGGAAAATGATTTTTCATATGAACATGAAACTATATCCAAAAATCTTGGTTAAACTCAAAGTGAAAGTATGTTTTTCAAAATGGTCATCAAGATGTCGTTCTTTCGATGGAAATGACTACCTCTTTAGTAATTGACATGTAACTTAAATTTCCGACTATAAACCTATACTTTTTATGTTTAGATTCTTAAATTAGAGTTCAATATGAAACCATAGCAATTTGATTCACTCAAAACAGATTTAAAATGAAGAAGTTATGGTTAAAACAAGATTGGACATTTTTGATCTTTTTAGCTACGGGAAATGTTTTACAAATCTATACAAATCATATCCTAGCTAACTTATATTGTATTATACATGTATTCTAATATATTATTTAATCTTGGGATACCATAGACACGTATGCAAGTGTTTTGACATATCATATCGACCCATGTATATATATTATTTGGAACAACCATAGACACTCTATATGCAGTAATGTTGGAGTTAGCTATACAGGGTTGAGGTTGATTCCAAAAATATATAAATTTTGAGTTGTGATCTAGCCTGAGACGTGTATACACTGGGTCATGGATTGATTCAAGATAATATATATCGATTTATTTTCTGTACATCTAACTGTGGACAACTAGTTGTAGGTTACTAACGAGGACAGCTGACTTAATACACTCAAATCTTTAAAACATAATAAAAAAATGGTTTAATTATATTTTGATGATACTTTGATATATATGTACATATTTGTATAGGTTTGTGAATCGATCCGTGGCCAAGTCTTATTTCCGAGGAAAGAAATATCCGTGAAAGTGAGTTATAGTCCCACTTTTAAAATCTAATATTTTTGGGATGAGAATACATGCAGGTTTTATAAATGATTTACAAAATAGACACAAGTACGTGAAACTACATTCTATGGTTGAATTATCGAAATCGAATATGCCCCTTTTTATTAAGTCTGGTAATCTAAGAATTAGAGAACAGACACCCTAATTGACGCGAATCCTAAAGATAGATCTATTGGGCATAACAAACCCCATCCAAAGTACCGGATGCTTTAGTACTTCGAAATTTATATCATATCCGAAGGGTGTCCCGGAATGATGGGGATATTCTTATATATGCATCTTGTTAATGTCGGTTACCAGGTGTTCACCATATGAATGATTTTTATCTCTATGTATGGGATGTGTATTGAAATATGAAATCTTGTGGTCTATTGTTACGATTTGATATATATAGGTTAAACCTATAACTCACCAAAATTTTTGTTGACGTTTAAAGCATGTTTATTCTCAGGTGAATACTAAGAGCTTCCGCTGTTGCATACTAAAATAAGGACAAGATTTGGAGTCCATGTTTGTATGATATTGTGTAAAAACTGCATTCAAGAAACATATGTCGATGTAATATATTTCTATTGTAAACCATTATGTAATGGTCGTGTGTAAACAGTATATTTTAGATTATCATTATTTGATAATCTACGTAATGTTTTTTAAACCTTTATCGATAAAATAAAGGTTATGGTTATTTTAAAAATGAATGCAGTCTTTGAAAAACGTCTCATATAGAGGTCAAAACCTCGCGACGAAATCAATTAATATGGAACGTTTATAATCAATATGAACGGGACATTTCAGTTGGTTCCGAGCGTTGGTCTTAGAGAACCAGAAAATTTGCGTTAGTGTGTCTTATCGAGTTTGTTAGGATGCATTAGTGAGTCTGGACTTCGACCGTGTTTTTCTTTAAAAATGATTCATTAACATTTTTGTTGGAAACTATATATTATTAACATGTAAATATTATGTGATATATTAATCTCTTAACATGTTTGATATTGTGTGATAGATGTCTACCTCTAGATCAAATCCCATTGACTCACCTAATAATAACGAAGAGTCGAATATATATTGGCAAGATTCACAAGTTCCCGAAGAACTGGAAGAAGAGGAAACGGAACCGGAAGAAGAGGAACCGGAAGAAGAGGAATAAGAAGAAGAGGAACTGGAAGAAGAAGAGGTTCTGGAGGGGGGAATAGTAGGAACCACAGAAAACCGGTCAAATAAAAGAAAATCCTCAACCAATGGACCAAAGTTAATAATGGTCAATGGTGTTTCCGCTAAGGAAGCAAAATATTGGGAAAATTACCAATTTTCCGATGAATCGGATCCTGATGAGGATTCCGATGATGTTATAGAAATTACCCCTACCCAATTTAATGAGGTAAAAGAAAATAATAAGGGAAAAGGCATCAAAATAGAGAAATCTGATTCCGACCCCGATGAACTTTATATGTACCGTCAACACCCGTATTTTCAATATCGTGACAATAACATGGGAACCTCTAAACCACAAGGTTTTTCTAAACCAATATGGAAAATGACGACTCGTATTAGAGGAACATCATATATCCATAGAAGATTAGGAAAAAGAACCAAGTCCGAAGAAGAAGAAACCAGTGATTCAGATTAGAGGGGTGTAAGCATGTTGTGTAATAAATGTATTGTAGTGTGCTTGTACTTTTATGTTCTATGTAAAAATTGCTTGTATTATTTGTTAATTATCTTTTACGAATCTAATCCTTGTCTATTTTACAGTATAAAAACAAAATGGACGTTAAGGGTAGACAACCGAATATTTTAGAAGACCTACCAGAGGATATGATTGAGGAAATCTTGTCTAGAGTCGGTCAGAATTCATCAGCACATTTAGTTATGGCAAAATTAACTTGTCAAATATTTGAAAGACTTTCCAGAAATGCCTTAGTTTATAAAAGGCTTTTCTTTGATAGGTGGGGTATATCACATTGGGGAGACTTTAAGTTACGCCGTATTTTCTTTAAAGCGTTAAATGCAGGGAACCCAAATGCAATTTTACGCTACGGGTTAAGAACCTATTTTGACTCAACATATCCCAACATAGGATTTCGTGAATTAGAAAGAGCTTCTAACATGCAACATAAAGAAGCATGTTATGCTTACGGGTTAGTGATGTTCGCTTCTTACCAAAATGAGAAAAAGAACATCGGATTGCAGCTTTTAAATAAAACTTTCCCACAAGTGACGGATTCGGTAGTTGGGGTGAGAAACAAGGTTTTTAGATTATTACGGGGCTGTTGGACATTATGAAACCCTCATCCTTTTGACGACATTACAACAAGCTGCCTAGCCAATGGTCATAACGGTTATTTTCCACAAGACCAAGGATGGGAAGTCGTCTTAGTAAAACCAGAATGCATGACTTGTTTCTGGACTTATGAATTACGTGTCTTTATTTCCTTTGCTAAACAACTTGCGTATTAACTAGATTTATCTTCAAAACTGTCATGTATCATAGTGTACTATATTTCATGTTATATGTAATATAGCGAAGTTGTAAGTTTGAAGAATATTTGTATGTGATATATTATTATAATCAGTTTTTCATATGGAATTGTAGTAGTTGAATTGTATATTAGCTACTAAGTATGAACTTAACGGGTAGGTAGTACCCGAATTTAAACTTATAAAACGCTAATATGAAGAAAAAGCTTTTATAAATGAGTTCATATTATGCTACGAGATACTATTGACTACTCTTAATATTCTGTATGATTAACTTGTTTCATTTGACTATTTTGAAGAAAATGGCACCGACTACTCGACACACCTTGAATATGAGCGAAGAGGAATTTCGTTCCTTTCTTGCTTCAAACATAGCCGCAGTACAGGCCGCGCTACATACCAACAATAACTCTGAATCTAGCAATACAGATAACGGCGCAAGAAATCGTGTAGGATGCTCCTATAAGGAATTCACTACTTGCAAACCTTCAGAATTTGATGGGACCGAAGGACCAATCGGATTGAAACGGTGGACCGAGAAAGTTGAATCGGTGTTTGCCATAAGTAAGTGTGCTGAAGGAGACAAAGTGAAGTACGCTATGCATACCTTCACAGGTATTGCATTAACATGGTGGAATACCTATCTAGAGCAAGTGGGACAAAATGCTGCTTACGCGCTACCGTGGTCAGCATTCAAGCACTTGATGAACGAGAAGTACCGTCCCAGAATCGAGGTCAATAAGCTCAAGTCAGAACTTAGAGGGTTACGAATACAGGGATTCGATATTACTTCGTACGAAAGATGATTCACAGAATTGTGCCTATTGTGTCCGAGAGCGTTCGAAGATGAGGAAGAGAAGATCGACGCGTTTGTGAAAGGGTTACCGGAGAGAATCCAAGAAGATATAAGTTCACACGAGCCTGCCTACATACAAAAGGCATGTAGAATGGCTCACAAACTAGTGAACCAGATTGAGGGATGAATTAAAGAACAGGCGGCCGAAGAGGCCAACGTGAAGTTAGTCAAAAGAAAGTGGGAGGAAAACGGTGATAAGAGTCACAAAAACAACAACAACTATCCCAACAATCGCAACATCAATCGCAACTACAACAAACGGCACAACAAGAACAACAACTACAACAATCATCCAAACAACAATAACAACCGTAGCAACAACAACAATCAAAAGTAGCTATGTCAAAGGTGTGAAAAGTATCACTCGGGGTTCTGCACCAAATTTTGCAACAAGTGTAAAAGAAATGGTCATAGCGTGGCGAAGGGTGAGGTCTACGGACCAGGGGTTCACAGAATGAAAGGAACAAATGGTGTCGGAACAAAGTGTCGGAGCAAGTTATGCCAATGTAGTTTGTTATAAATGTGGAAAACCGGGCCACATTATTAGAAATTGCCCGAACCAGGAGAACACGAATGGACAAGGCCGCGGAAGAGTTTTCAATATTAATGCGGCAGAGGCACAGGAAGACCTGGAGCTTGTTACGGGTACGTTTCTTATTGACAATAAATCTGCTTACGTTTTATTTGATACGGGTGCGGATAGAAGCTATATGAGTAGAGATTTTTGTGCTAAATTAAGTTGTCCATTGACGCCGTTGGATAGTAAATTTTTACTTGAATTAGCAAACGGTAAATTAATTTCAGCAGATTATATAAGCTAGAATCGAGAAATTAAACTGGGTAGCGAAATATTTAAGATTGATTTGATACCAGTAGAGTTAGGGAGTTTTGATGTAATAGTTGGCATGGACTGGCTGAAAGAGATGAAAGCAGAGATCGTATGATACAAAAATGCAATTTGCATTGTACGAGAAGAAGGAGAACCCTTAATGGTGTATGGAGAAAAGGGCAACACGAAGCTACATCTTATTAGTAATTTGAAGGCACAAAAACTAATAAGAAAAGGTTGCTATGCTGTTCTAGCACACGTCGAGAAAGTACAAACTGAAGAAAAGAGCATCAATGATGTTCCCGTCGCAAAAGAATTTCCCCATGTATTTCCGAAAGAATTACCGGGACTACCTCCACATCGATCTGTTGAATTTCAAATAGATCTTGTACCAGGAGTTGCACCAATAGCTCGTACTCCTTACAGACTCGCACCCAGTGAGATGAAAGAACTGCAAAGCCAACTGCAAGAACTATTAGAACGTGGTTTCATTCGACCAAGCACATCACCATGGGGAGCTCCTGTTTTGTTTGTCAAGAAGAAGGATGGTACATTTAGGTTGTGTATTGACTACAGAGAGTTGAATAAACTTACCATCAAAAACCGTTATCCACTGCCGAGAATTGATGACTTATTTGATCAACTACAAGGCTCGTCGGTTTATTCGAAAATTGATTTACGTTCTGGATATCATCAAATGCGAGTAAAGGAGGATGATATTCCAAAAACTACTTTTAGAACGCGTTATGGTCATTACGAGTTTATGGTTATGCCGTTTGGATTGACTAACGCACCAGCTGTGGTCATTGACCTTATGAACTGAGTGTGTGGGCCATATCTTGACAAGTTTGTCATTGTTTTAATCGATGACATACTTATTTACTCAAAGAATGATCAAGAGCACGAAGAACATTTGAGAAAAGTGCTAGAAGTATTGAGGAAAGAAAAACTATACGCTAAGTTTTCAAAGTGTGCATTTTGGTTGGAAGAAGTTCAATTCCTCGGTCACATAGTGAACAAAGAAGGTATCCAGGTGGACCCGGCAAAGATCGAAACTGTTGAAAAGTGGGAAACCCCAAAAACTCCGAAGCATATACGTCAATTTTTAGGATTGGTTGGTTACTACAGAAGATTCATCCAAGATTTCTCCAAAATAGCAAAACCCTTGACTGCATTAACGCATAAAGGGAAGAAATTTGAATGGAAGGATGAACAAGAGAAGGTGTTTCAGTTATTGAAGAAAAAGCTAACTACAACACCTATATTGTCATTGCCTGAAGGGAATGATGATTTTGTGATTTATTGAGACGCATCAAAGCAAGGTCTCGGTTGTGTATTAATGCAATGAACGAAGGTGATTGCTTATGCGTCTAGACAATTGAAGATTCACGAGCAAAATTATACAACTCACGATTTGGAATTGGGTGCTGTTGTTTTTGCATTAAAGACTTGGAGGTATTATTTATATGGGGTCAAAAGTATTATATATACCGACCACAAAAGTCTCCAACATATATTTAATCAGAAGCAACTGAATATGAGACAACGCAGGTGGATTGAACTATTGAATGATTATGATTTTGAGATTCGATATCACCCGAGGAAGGCGAATGTGGTAGCCGACACTTTGAGTAGAAAGGACAGAGAAGCTGTACGGGTAAAAGCTATGAATATAATTATTTGTACTAACCTTACTACTCAAATAAAGGAGGCGCAACAGGGGGTTGTAAAAGAAGGAAAGTTGAAGAATGAGATACCCAAAGGATTAGAGAAACATCTTAATATTCGGGAAGACGGAACCCGATATAGGGCTGATAGAATTTGGGTACCAAGGTTTGGAGATGTGAGAGAAACGGTACTTAAAGAAGCACATAAAACCCGATATTCAATACATCCCGGAGCGGGGAAGATGTATAAAGATCTCAAGAAACACTTTTGGTGGCCGGGTATGAAAGCCTATATTGCTAAATATGTAGGAGAATGTTTGACGTGCTCTAAGGTCAAAGCTGAACATCAGAAACCATCAGGTCTACTACAACAACCTGAAATCCCGGAATGGAAATGGGAAAACATTACCATGGATTTCATTACTAAATTGCCAAGGACTGCAAGTGGTTATGATACTATTTGGGTAATAGTTGATCGTCTCACCAAGTCAGCACACTTCCTGCCAATGAGAGAAGATGACAAAATGGAGAAGTTGGCGCAATTGTATTTGAAGGAGGTTGTCTCCAGACATGGAATACCCATCTCTATTATCTCTGATAGGGATGGTAGATTTGTTTCAAGGTTCTGGCAGATGTTGCAACAAGCATTGGGGACTCGTCTAGACATGAGTACTGCCTATCATCCACAAACTGATGGGCAGAGCGAAAGGACAATACAAACGCTTGAAGACATGCTACGAGCATGTGTTATTGATTTTGAAAACAGTTGGGATCGACACCTACCGTTAGCAGAATTTTCCTACAACAACAATTATCATTCTAGTATTGAGATGACGTCGTTTGAGGTACTTTATGGTAGAAAGTGCAGGTCTCCGATTTGTTGGAATGAAGTGGGGGATAGAGAGATTACAGGTCCGGATATAATACAAGAAACTACCGAGAAAATCATCCAAATTCAACAACGATTGAAAACAGCCCAGAGTCTACAAAAGAGCTACGCGGACAGTAAAAGAAAAGATATAGAGTTTGAAATTAGAGAAATGGTCATGCTTAAGGTTTCAACTTGGAAAGGCTTTGTTCGATTTGGTAAACGGGGGAAACTAAATCCAAGGTACATTGGACCATTCAAGATTATAGATCGTGTCGGACCAGTAGCTTACCAACTGGAGCTACCTCAATAACTCGCGGCTGTACATAACACTTTCCACGTCTCGAATTTGAAGAAATGTTTTGCTAAAGAAGATCTCACTATTCCGTTGGAAGAAATCCAAATCAATGAAAAACTTCAGTTCATTGAAGAACCCGTCGAAATAATGGATCGTGAGGTTAAGAGACTTAAGCAAAACAAGATACCGATTGTTAAGGTTCGATGGAATGCTCGTAGAGGACCCGAGTTCACCTTGGAGCGTGAAGATCATATGAAGAAGAAATACCCGCATCTATTTCCAGAAGATTCGTCAACACCTTCAACAGCTTAAAATTTCGGGACGAAATTTATTTAACGGGTAGGTACTGTAGTGACCCGAATTTTTCCATGTTTATATATATTAATTGAGATTGATATTTACATGACTAAATGTTTCCAACATGTTAAGCAATCAAACTTGTTAAGACTTGATTAAATGAAATAAGTTTCATATAGACAATTGATAACCCAAGTTGACCGGCGATTCACGAACGTTACAAATTTGTAAAAACTACATGTTGTGGTATATATAGACATATATATATGGTTGACATAAGATTATGATGAGTAAGTATCTCACTAAGTATATTAACAATGTGTGATATACATAAGACATGAGATTTCTAAGTTAAGAAACTCAAAATAATATATATAACGATTATCGTTATGATAACGTCTACTAAATACATATGTATCATATTAAGATATTGATACACTATATTTAACATGATAAAATGATATTTAAATATATCATTAAGTGTGTTAACAATGAACTACATATGTAAAAACAAGACTACTAACTTAAGATTTACGAAACGAGACTTATATGTAACGATTATCGTTGTAACGAAATTTTAATGTATATATCATATTAAGAGATATTAATACATCATAATATCATGTTAATATAATAATTTAACATCTCATTTGATATAATAAACATTGGGTTAACAACATTAATTGAGATCGTTAACTTAAAGGTTTCAAAACAACACTTACATGTAACGACTAACGAAGACTTAACGACTCCATTAGAATGTATATACATGTTGTGTTTTGATATGTATTCTTACACTTTTGAAAGACTTCAAGAAACATATCAATGTACTTCCACTTAACAAAAATTCTTACAATTACATCCTCGTTCAGTTTCATCAACAATTCTACTCGTATGCACCCGTATTCGTACTCGTACAATATATAGCTTTTAGATGTATGTACTATTGGTATATACACTCCAATGATCAGCTCTTAGAAGCCCATGTGAGTCACCTAATACATGTGGGAACCATCATTTGGCAACAAGCATGAAATATATCATAAAATTACAAAAATATGAATAATCATTCATGACTTATTTACATGAAAACAAAATTACATATCCTTTATATCTAATCCATATACCAACGACCAAAAATACCTACAAACACTTTCATTCTTCAATTTTCTTCATCTAATTGATCTCTCTCAAGTTCCATCTTCAAGTTCTAAGTGTTCTTCATAAATTCCATAAGTATAGTTTCATAAAAATCAAGAATACTTCCAAGTTTGCAAGTCTACTTCCAAGCTTTCTAATCCATTCCAAGTAATCATCTAAGATCAAGGAACCTTTGTTATTTACAGTAGGTTATCTTTCTAATTCAAGATAATATTCATATTCAAACTTTGATTCAATCTCTACAACTATAACAATCTTATTTCGAGTGAAAATCTTACTTGAACTGTTTTCGTGTCATGATTCTGCTGCAAGAACTTTCAAGCCATTCAAGGATCCTTTGAAGCTAGATCCATTTTTCTCATTTCCAGTAGTTTTATCCAGCAAACTTGAGGTAGTAATGATGTTCATAACATCATTCGATTCATACATATAAAGCTATCTTATTCGAAGGTTTAAACTTGTAATCACTAGAACATAGTTTAGTTAATTCTAAACTTGTTCGCAAACAAAAGTTAATCCTTCTAACTTGACTTTTAAAATCAATTAAACACATGTTCTATATCTATATGATATGCTAACTTAATGATATAAAACCTGGAAACACGATGAACACCATAAATTCGGATATACGCCATCGTAGTAAAACCGGGGGCTATTTTGGTTTGGATAATTAAAAACTATGATAAACTTTGATTTAAAAGTTGTTCTTCTGGGAAAATGATTTTTCATATGAACATGAAACTATATCCAAAAATCTTGGTTAAACTCAAAGTGAAAGTATGTTTTTCAAAATGGTTATCAAGATGTCGTTCTTTCGACGTAAATGACTACCTCTTTAGTAATTGACATGTAACTTAAATTTCCGACTATAAACCTATACTTTTCTATTTAGATTCTTAAATTAGAGTTCAATATGAAACCATAGCAATTTGATTCACTCAAAACGGATTTAAAATGAAGAAGTTATGGGTAAAACAAGATTGGACATTTTTGATCTTTTTAGCTACGGGAAATGTTTAACAAATCTATACAAATCATATCCTAGCTAACTTATATTGTATTATACATGTATTCTAATATATTATGTAATCTTGGGATACCATAGACACGTATGCAAATGTTTTGACATATCATATCGACCCATGTATATATATTATTTGGAACAACCATAGACACTCTATATGCAGTAATGTTGGAGTTAGCTATACAGGGTTGAGGTTGATTCCAAAAATATATATACTTTGAGTTGTGATCTAGCCTGAGACGTGTATACACTGGGTCGTGGATTGATTCAACATAATATATATCGATTTATTTTCTGTACATCTAACTATGGACAACTAGTTGTAGGTTACTAACGAGGACAGCTGACTTAATACACTCAAATCTTTAAAACATAATAAAAAAATGGTTGTAATTATATTTTGATCATACTTTGATATATATGTACATATTTGTATAGGTTCGTGAATCGATCCGTGGCCAAGTCTTATTTCCGAGGAAGGAAATATCTGTGAAAGTGAGTTATAGTCCCACTTTTAAAATATAATATTTTTGGGATGAGAATACATGCAGGTTTTATAAATGATTTACAAAATAGACACAAGTACGTGAAACTACATTCTATGGTTGAATTATTGAAATCGAATATGCCCCTTTTTATTAAGTCTGGTAATCTAAGAATTAGGGAACAGACACCCTAATTGACGCGAATCCTAAAGATAGATCTATTGGGCCTAACATACCCCATCCAAAGTACCAGATGCTTTAATACTTCGAAATTTATATCATATCCGAAGGGTGTCCCGGAATGATGGGGATATTCTTATATATGCATCTTGTTAATGTCGATTACCAGGTGTTCACCATATGAAAGATTTTTATCTCTATTTATGGGATGTGTATTGAAATATGAAATCTTGTGGTCTATTGTTACGATTTGATATATATAGGTTAAACCTATAACTCACCAAAATTTTTGTTGACGTTTAAAGCATGTTTATTCTCAGGTGAATACTAAGAGCTTCCGCTGTTGCATACTTAAATAAGAACAAGATTTGGAGTCCATGTTTGTATGATATTGTGTAAAAACTGCATTCAAGAAACATATGTCGATGTAATATATTTCTATTGTAAACCATTATGTAATGGTTGTGTGTAAACAGTATATTTTAGATTATCATTATTTGATAATCTACTTAATGTTTTTTAAACCTTTATCGATAAAATAAAGGTTATGGTTGTTTTAAAAATGAATGCAGTCTTTGAAAAACGTCTCATATAGAGGTCAAAACCTCGCGACGAAATCAATTAATATGGAACGTTTATAATCAATATGAATGGGACATTTCATTACCTACTAAAATTTAGGTAGTAATGATGTTCATAACATCATTCGATTCATACATATAAAACCATCTTATTCGAAGATTTAAACTTGTAATCACTAGAACATAGTTTAGTTAATTATAAAATTGTTCGCAAATAAAGTTAATCCCTCTAACTTGACTTTTAAAATCAACTAAACACATGTTCTATATCTATATGATATGCTACTTAATGATTTAAAACCTGAAAACACGATGAACACCATAAAACCGGATATACGCCGTCGTAGTGAAACCGGAGGCTGTTTTGGGTTAGAAAAATAAAAACTATCTTAATATTTGAATTGAAAGTTTGTTTTCTGGAAAAATGATATTTCATATGAACATGATAGTATATCCAAAAATCATGGTTAAATTCAAAGTGGAAGTATGTTTTTCAAAATGGTCATAAAGATGTCGTTCTTTCGACGGAAATGACTAACTCTTTAGTAAATGACTTGTAACCTGTATTTCTGACTATAAACTTATAATTTTTCTATTTTGTTTCATAAATTACAGTTCATTATGAAACCATAGTAACTTGAATCACTCAAAACGGATTTAAAACGATGAAATTATGGGTAAAACAAAATTGGAAAATTTTACTTGTTGTAGCTACGAAAATTTTACAACAAATCTACACTAATCATATCCTAGCTAACTTATATTGTATTATACATGTATTCTAACATATATTATGTAATCTTGGGATACCATAGACACGTATACAATGTTTTGACATATCATATCGACCCATATATATATATATTATTTGGAACAACCATAGACACTCTATATGCTATAATGTTCGAGTTCGCTATACAGGGTTGAGGTTGATTCCAAAAAGATATTTACTTTGAGTTATGATCTAGCCTGAGAAGTGTATACACTGGGTCGTGGAATGATTCAAGATAATATATATTGATTTATTTCTGTACATCTAACTGTGGATAACTAGTTGTAGGTTACTAACGAGGACTGCTAACTTAAGAAACTTAAATCATAAAAACGTAATAAAA